>NC_133793.1:14047380-14347380 GCF_003597395.2 Chelonoidis abingdonii | reverse complement strand
TCCACTTCTATAACAACCCCTAACCTATGTCTGAGTTATTGAAGTCCTCAAATTGTGGTTTGAGGACCTCAAGCTGCAGAGAATCCACCGGCAAGTGACCCATGCCCCACGCTGCAGAGGAAGGCGAAAAACCTCCAGGGCCTCTGCCAATATGTCCCGGAGGAAAATTCTCTCCCGACCCCAAATATGGCGATCAGCTAAACCCTGAGCATGTGGGCAAGACTCACCAGCCAGCACTCAGGAAAGAATTCTCTGATCCCATCCCATCCAACATCCCATCACAGACCACTGAGCAGACTTATCTGCTGATAATCCAAGATCAATTGCCCAAATTAAACTATCCCATCATACCATCCCTTCCATAAACTTATCAAGCTTAGTCTTAAAGCCAGATATGTCTTTTGCCCCCACTACTCCCCTTGGAAGGCTGGTCCAAAATTTCACTCCTCTAATGGTTAGAAACCTTTGCCTAATTTCAAGTCTAAACTTCCTAATGTCCAGTTTGTACCCATTTGTCCTTGTGTCTACATTAGTAATAAGCTTAAATAATTCCTCTCCCTCCCTAATGTTAATCCCCCTGATATATGTATGTTCTGGGTTCCCTTCTGTGACAATCAATAGATGCTATATGTGGTTTGCTAACGCTTTTACCTCTTCAATCCCTGTTCTCAAAAGCACTTGATGGTCTAAATCTGCTCCCAGTAAAGCCAATTGCAAAACTCTCACTGATTTCAACAGGAGCAGAGTTTGGCCGATGCTGAGAGGTGTTACTAGTCTCAGCCAGCATTACGGACAGAAACGGTCAAAGCGCTGTAAACAGATAATATGCTGGGTGAATGTGTCCTTGGCAAATCATTCCTGGTTCCTGTCAACACACTCATCATTTGGAAGCTTTAGCTGAATATTTTGGATGCACAATTCTCAGCCTGTCTGTGAGCTCTTTGTGGGTAGGGAGCATCTTTTTTTCTTCTGTGTTTGTACAGCACCTAGCACGGGAGGACCTGGCCCATTACTGGGGTTTCTAAGCAACCACAATACAACTAGGCTAATAATCGTAAGAAATGTGCTGGTTGCAAACGGTTCATTTCTGCTTCTATTCTGGATGTTGTGATTGGTCACCTCAGACCCAGGATATTGCTTTCGTTACTTTCTGGGTCACCGATTGGCTGAATTAAACTTTTTAAATGAATAGTGAATCCCAGGCTTCCCCTGCCAGGGTTCAGATAATTAATCCTTTATGCTACAGTTTGCGGCATAATTCCAGGGCTGGAGACTGTTTAGCGACAGAGAGTTGAAGGCCAGGAGCTCCTGCCAGATGATCTAGCCTGATCTCCTGTATAGCACAGGCCAGCACCCCAGCATCTGCATACTAAACCCAACAATGGGCCTTATGCCAAAGTATTACAGCCTCTTGTATGCCACAGAGAGAACAGGCAGGGCTGAGATGCACCAATGCCTGGGCCCTTACAACGGCAGGGAATTAATAGGGTGCATAGGGTGTTGCACGAATGCTGATGGTGGAAGTTCTGGCTGTGCAGGTTGGCTTTGATGGGGCACCCAGGTCACATGGCATTGCTTCTTTTTCCGAGTCCAGCTTTTGGAATCAAGCATTTGTGATTCGGAATTCACCATTTGCTTTCTGCTGCTGTTCTTTTGTTAGTCTGGGATCTCCAAAGAACTCCCCCATTCCATCCCGCAAATTAGGGGGCCTAACTGCCTAGACTCTTTTGAAAATCCCAGCCTCAATATTTGTATTCCAGCACCCCTGCGGGGCTCCAAATAACCTCAGGCCTCACGTGTGCCAGGAGCTGTTCAGAGAGACAGTCCCTGCTCAAAAGAGTTTAGCATCTAAAGGATTCTCTAATATTTGAGTCTCCCCTGCCTTAGAGCTTGTGCGGTCCCTGACATCTGTGTGCAAAGTGAGCGTAACAGCAGAATGGTGGTGGAAGGTCAGACCTGGGGGAATCATCTGCAGGAAGTGAAGCTGGGGCCTCTGCATCTAAAAGTCGGAGCTTCCCACTGCTCTTTCCACCTAGTGTGTACAAGCGCAAAGGATGGCCCAATGGGCAGAGCAGTGTCAGGCCCATCGTATTTTGCTGCCATCTCTGCTGGACGCTCACATTGTGTATTTTTCTGCATTTCCTATCCTGTGGCTGCTGGGAACGGCAGTCCCAAGAACTAAATTTAAATTGTGCTGATTTGCAAGCGCCCCTTGGGCTGCAGTGCTTCAGAACACACTGGAATCTGGCCTGGGATCTGCACCATGGGGTGCCCCAAATAAATTCCCTTCAGGGCTTAAGCGTTCATCAAGGCCTGTATCATTCGATGTTGCAAACTGTCTCTCTGCTCCGTCAGGTGAAGACGACGGGTTGGGGTTTTCTTTCCCTTTGCTGGTGGGGCACTTTTCCTGGTGAACACAGCACATTTTGAGCTATCTCTGACAGGGTGCAATGAATTATGTATGTTGGGAATATTTTGTTTACATCTCTGATAAACAGCTGGAGTCCTTGATGGGCTTCCCACAGCACAAAACTCATTTAGCTGGCCCGTAAAATCCCAAATCAGCAAGCCCAGGCTGTGCGAGGCCTAATGCCTTGCTTAGGTAGGCAACTGATATTCTCCAGTTCTGTAGTGGCCTTGTGGCAAAGTTGTCTATAAACTAGAGTCAGAGTTTTCACCTGTGTGTAGACAGCCAGGCACAGGGGCCAGATGCATATAGTCGCAGAGGCAGGGGGCTTAACCTCTCTGCACCGGCACTCGTCCTGCCCCTCGGCGGGCACATCCATCACCTGGAGAATATTGCTGAACAGCCGTGTTGGTTTGTGACGTGCTAGGTGCGTCCTAAGTTTGGGGCATAGCACAAAACTGGCAGCCTTGGTAGAGGGAGGAATCCTAGCTACTCCAGGGGATGAAATGGTCCTGTCCCCGCAATTGCAGTAGCCTCACCTGTGCCACTTGCAGGGCTCTGCATTAGGGCTCCCTTCTGGACATGCCACCTCTCATCCCCTCAACATGCCCCCATGGTTCTCCTACCCTCTGACAGTGCAGGGGAGATTCCCCCACTGCTGCCTGGTGTGTGTGTGTTTGTGTGTGTCTGTATGTGTACACAAAAGCCCAGGAACACAGAAATGTCCAGATTGGATCAGACTCGCGGTCCACCTTGCTCAGCATCCGGTCTGTGACAGCAGCTGTCAGAGGAAGGTGTAAGAACACCAGAGTGGCAGATGTAGGATAATCTGCCCCTCTTGCAGGTATCATCTTGGTCTCTAAGCGTACGTTTACACTGCAGTGAGCTACCTGAGGCTGGCCCAGGCGAGCTGACTTGGGCTCACAGGGCTTGGCCTAAGGGGCTGTTTAAATGCAGTGTAGTTGTTCGGGCTCAGGCTGGAGCCTGGGGTCTAGGATCCTGCAAGGTGGGAGGTCCTAGTGCTTGGGCTGCAGCCTGAGCCCAAACGTCTACACTGCAATTAAACAGCCCCTTAGCCGAAGCCCCATGAGCCCAACGGTCCTCTAGACACAGGCCTCATCTACACTATTGCACTGTAGTGCGTCTGGGGAAGACAGGCTGTGCTGACAGGGGACCACTCTCCTGTTGGCATAATTACTCCACCTCAACGAGAGGTGGGAGAGCGTCTCCTGCTAACATAGTGCACTGCAGACAGCGCATTAAGTCGATGTAACTTGCGTTGCTTGGGGTGTGTGTGGATTTTTCACACCCTTGAGCAACGTAACTTACATCGATGTCAGCGGTAGCGTAGACAAACTCATAGGCAGAGATCAGCTTAAGCCTTGAAGCCTGAGGTTTACTAACCATTCCAGCCCTTTGGTCATCATTATCTCTCACTGAAACCGTCCAGCATCAGCCCCTTGTGTATCTATGAAAGCTGGGATGGCGCTGTTCATTCCCAATTATACACAGTGGGGGAGTGAGCAGGAGGGTGCAGAGAGGAGTCAGTGATTTGATGTTGGCAGGCAGCTAGGATGGGAGCAGCAGGGCTGGTGGCAAGAGTCCTGCAGGCCTAGCAGGAAATGCTAAGACTCCCCCGAGTACATGGGGTCAGCTGTCCACTGAGTACGCAGGCCCACAGCTTTTAAAGCCCTTAACACCACAAGTGAAATGGATCTCAGAGCATCAACCTCAAAAGGCTAAAAAGCCGAGCTGACCCTGGAGAGATCAGCAACTTGTGGATCTCAAAGCATGCTCCTCTTTGACGTTTCCCTGCTGAGATACCAACCTGCAGGTTGAAGGGCACCAAGGTATTTTTGGACCTGTTGCACATGCTGTTGAGCCATCCTCTTTGGCTAAATACGCCGCTGTTATGCAGAGCAATACATCTGCAATTTAAGGAAGACTTTGAAAACTGTAGCAGCTGTGGCTTAGCAATGACTGCTCAGCATGTGGAACTGGTGAAATCTTCCCCTAAGGTGGACTGAGAGATGCAAGTGCTGATCTGTCTGATTTCAAAGACACTTTTCGCAGCCTTGCACGGCTACCGGCGTCCACAAGATGTAATTTCCTCCCGACAGATTTGCTAATCAAATATCCAGCCTCCCAAATGACTGCAAAATCCCCACTGCTGGACAATTGAGGCATTGGCTCCTCCTTGCAGCAGAATGTAATACAGAGGTGGTCCAACCTATGTCACCTGGGCACATCATTAACTTTGTTCCCTTGGAGATTTATGCACTGGGACCCTCCCAAACTGAAGGCAGAAAATATCCTTGGCTCTCCATCCAGTGCAGAGGTACTCTGAGCATGCTGCTTCCATGTCCAAGCACAGGGAGGTGACTTGGAGTACACCAATTTGCAACTGGCATATGTTCCAATGAGACAATAATTATTTGGTGTACTGTAAATTAGAGCAGCCCCTATGCTGCTCAAATTTAAGCCAATGAGGTGGAGTAACTTGCTCACTGATGCTCTCTCCAACTCCAGTGCCCAGCAGATCTCCATGCAGGAGAGAATCCGGGCCAGTTCTTAATCTGGCTCTTGCTGGGTCCACCCTTAGGGAATGTCTTAACTGCCGAGTTAGCCCAGGTGATCAGCACCTGTATCTGAGCACCCAGATTAGCTTGGCCTGGATGTGAGCAGCCACACAGCAAAGCCCTGCATGTGTGACTGAGTCCCCACTGGTGCTCCGCTCTGCCATGGGTGTTTCTAGGGCTTCTGGGAGCACATCCCATGGTTCTGCAATAAGTTGAGCTGCTCTATGATTATTTCTCGATGAATTGTCCTTGTGGGCACAAAGGGAATTGTGGGAAGGCACTGGAGGTCTATCAGCACCTGAGAGATTTAGCGTGTGTCCTTGGGTTACCAGCCCGAGTGAAAGCAGCACCTGGGCTCTTGCTCACCCCCAGCCGGAACAGTTTTTCCTGGCTGATAGCGCCACTACATTCCGGTGAAAGGGTTTTGTGTGTGGAGAGAAGGAGGATTTGGGCCAAACCCAAGGAAGGGCCCAAGTTAACTCTGCAGTGAAGACATAACCTGAGTCCAACCCACTGTCTCTCAACAGTGCTACCAGTGGGGCTAGGGCCCTTGCGTGGAATACTCTGTGGCCTTGCTCTGGAAGAAGCAGCTAAAATACAGCCAATCACACAAAAACCCCTTTTCAATATTCTTGTTTATGTTGTGGGAGTTGCCTAGTCGTGGGGCTGCCATCCCTGCCGAACCATCACACATTTATTCCGCTGTTGGGAACTACGGGCCCAAGAATGGCTTGATATTGCACTGACACTATCGTGCAAGGCCCTTTACAAGGGAAGAACAGAAAGACGGGCCCCGCTGCCTACCTTGGCGTGAATTTATCCCAGATGTGGTGATCTTGTAGTCTTGTAAAGTTCTCATAGGATAAGAGAGAAGGTGTTCTCATGGACTGCTAACTGGTTAAAAGATAGGAAACAAAGGATAGGAATAAATGGTCAGCTTTCAGAATGGACTGAGGTAAAGAGTGGTGTCCCCCAGGGGTCTGTACCGGGACCAGTCCTATTCAATATATTCATAAACGATCTAGAAAAAGGGGTAACCAGTGAGGTGGCAAAATTTGCAGGTGATGCAAAACTGTTCAAGAAAGTTAAGTCCAAAGCAGACTGCGAAGAGCTACAGAGGGATCTCACCAAACTGGGTGACTGGGCAACAAAATGGCAAATGAGATTCAATGTTGATAAATGCAAAGTAATACACACTGGAAAATATAATCCAGCTATACATATAAAATGATGGGGTCTAAATTAGCTGTTACCACTCAAGAAAGAGATCTTGGAGTCATCGTGGATAGTTCTCAGAAAACATCCACTCCATGTGCAGCGGCACTGAAAAAAGCAAACAGAATGTTGGGAATCATTAGGAAAGGGATAGATAATAAAACAGAAAATATCATATTGCTCAATATAAATCTATGATACTCCTACATCTTGAATACTGTGTGCAGATGTGGTCGCCCCATCTCAAAAAAGATATATTGGAATTAGAAAAGGTACAGAAAACGAGAAACAAAAATTATTAGGGGTATGGAACAGCTTTCATATGAGGAGAGATTAATAAGACTGGGACTTTTTTTCTTGGAAAAGAGATGATTAAGGTTGTATATGATTGAGGTCTATAAAATCATGACTGGTGTGGAGAAAGTATATAAGTAAGTGTTATTTACTACTCCTCATAACACAAGATCTAGGGGTCACCAAATGAAATTAATAGGCAGCAGGTTTAAAACAAACAAAAGGAAGTATTTCTTCACACAATACACAGTCAACCTGTGGAACTCCTTGCCAGAGGATGTTGTGAAGATCAAGACTGTAACAGGGTTCAAAAAAGAACAAGATAAATTCATGGAGGATAGGTCCATCAATGTCTATTAGTCAAGATGGGCTGGGATGGTGTCCCTACCTCTGTTTGCCAGAGGCTGGGAATGGGCGAGGGGGTGGATCATTAGATGATTGCCTGTTCTGTTCATTCCCTTAGGGGCATCTGGCATTGGCTGCTGTTGGAAGACAGGATATTGGGCTAGATGGACCTTTGGTCAAACTCTTGGAGAACACCTACTAAGGCAGGTCTGACCCCATATGGCTGTTCTTATGACACCCATTAGATAGAGTTTTTGGAGAGAGCTGACAGGTGTGTTCACACAGCATGGAACAACTTGAGAGGAGCTGTTGTGTAGCTCACTGGCTGGCACAATTCCTTTATGAAGGAATAAAGACAAGTGCAAAGTACTTCACTAGGAAGGAAAAACCAAATGCACAACTACAGAATGGGGAATAACCAGCTAGATGGTTGCACATCTGAAAAGAATCTGGGGGTTTTAGTGGATCACAAATTGAATATGAGACAATAATGTGATCCTGTTGTGAAAAAAGCTAATATAATTTGGGGGTGTAATAACAAGGATGTCGTATGTAACACACAGAAGATAATTGTCCCACTCCACTCGGCACTGGTGAGGCCTCAGCTGGGGCATTGTGCCCAGTTCTGGGCACTATCCTTTAGGAAAGATGTGGACAAATTGGAAAGTCCAGAAGACAGCAACAAAAATGATAAAAGGTTTAGAAAAGACAACCTATAGGCTATGAGGAAGGGTTACAAAAACGGGCATGTTTAATCTTGAGAAATGAAGATTGAGGAGGATTTGATCACAGTCTTCAAATTTGGTAAGAGTTGTTATACAGAGGACAATGATCAATTGTTCTCCATGTGCACTGAAGATAGGACAAGAAGTAATGGCCTTAATCTGCAGCAAGGGAGATTTAGGTTAGATATTACTAGGAAAAGCTCTTGTACTATTAAGGTAGTCAAGCTCTGAAACAAGCTTCCAAGTGTGGCTGTGGACTCCCCATCACTGGAAGTTTTAAACAACAGATTGGACAAACCCCTGTCAGGGTTGGTCTCCGTTCACTTGGTCCTTCCTCAGCATAGAGGGGCTGGACTTGGTGAGTTCTATCAATCTATGCGTCGTGATTTTAATGCTGCAGTGGTTCTGTTGTAATATTAATTGTGTGTTAGCGTGCCTAGAGCCTCCTGTGGGCATTTTTATTATCCTTATTTCTCTTGAAATAAATCAATAAACAGACAAGAACTGGAACTCGTAGATCCAGTTCTACAGGCCAGCTGAGATTCAGAGCCTGCTCTGCATCCAAAACTGGTATCGAACCCATTTTGGAAGCTTGATTTTCAAAGCGCCTCAGATGTCCCTTCTCTGAAGTCTGTAAATTTGGCCCTTATCTGTCTATCAGTTTCATAAAGCAACAGCTGATTTCACATTGTTTCACTACAGGTTTCTTCTTTCTCCTCTTCTTCATAACAGGCAATACCTGTATGCATGGAAGTTCAGTGCCACGGGCTAGTGTTGTCATGGTGGAGTGAGAAGTGTCTTATATGCAGCATTCGGGATATTTACATCTCATGGCTTCTTTATGATCAGAGAAGGGGAAAATGGAAAATAGGCAAATAAAACAAAGTTTTAAGAAGGTGCCTGTCTAACCTGTGCTTTTATTTTCTTGGCTTTCATTTATACCAGTAGTGTGTCAAAGAAAACAAACCCATATTCTAATGTCTATAGTAAAGGAACAACCCTTTAGTCTGGATTGGAGGGAATGTGAGCGAGTGCATAGGGCACAGGACTGTGTTTCTGGAGTCTGGAGTTCTATTTGTGCCACTGTCCTGCTGTGTGACCTCTGGCAAGTCAAGTCAGCTGTCCGTACCTCAGTTTCCCCCTGACTTTTTGTCTATTAAGACTGCAAACTCTGTATACCTACAGCACCTAGCCCAAATGGGGCCCTGATCTCAGGTGGGCCTTCTAGCGCCACTGTAACGCAAAGAATAGATATTAGCAATGTTGCAAAAGCAATTGACTTGAGCACTGTTCTTTTCCACATGACACACTCCAGGTCTGTGTAACACACTTGTGAATGAGTATATCACGGTAAGTCTTTTTCAACCAATCTAAATACAGTCCAGTCAAGGTTCATTACAAACCTCCTATTTTGGGAAGTGTAGCTTTCTTTTTTCCCCATTGTTTTCACCAAAATGTGCCTGACATCTTCTTATCAATCATACTCCTACAAGAAATGTAACAAACATTTTAAAAACCCTTCCTCCTGCGTTACAACACAGCTGAGTGTAACGTGTTATCCTTAAACATACAGTGGCTAGAATTACAAATGGGGAGCTCAGCCACCAGCTAATAGAGCACTTTGCACCAGGAGATATCAAAGCACTTTACAAAGGAGGTCAGTATCATGATCCCCACATTACAGATGGGGAAACTGAGGCACACAGCGAGGCATGATTTGCGCAAGAGCACTAGCAGATCCAGGTCTAGCTCAAGGTCTCTTGAGTGCCAGTCTAGTGTACACACCACAAGGCCACACTGACTCGCCTTCTTCAGGGGGTGGAGCACAGCAGCTGTATAACAGAGCACAGGGTGAGAACTGGGCACATAGGATAACGTATCCAGTTGAAACCGCAGGGGGAGTTTAAAGGGCCTGATTGTGAGAAGTGGTGAGGACTCACAGCTCTCATTTGTGGTCATGGGTAATCAGCACTTCTGAAAAGCAGGGCCTAGGAAAGGCAGAAGAGAGCTCCCTGAGCTGGGATTTGGACCAAACACCAGCACTCATGCTGCTGTTCCTGCAGAAGATTCACAGGCTCTTTAATGGCCACAAGTGGCCTAGGCCACAGTCTTACACTCCAGCCAGAGGCTTTTCAGTGCATCGCTAAGCTTCCAAACCATCACAGGTCACTAATTATAGCAGACATGGCCCCTAAATCCCATCCAGCATCTCTTCAGCAAACTGACGCTCTGGGTCTCAGTTTCCCCTCCTGTAAAATGGGGATCATGCTACTGACCTGCTTTGTAAAACTCCTCGAGATCTATGGATGAAAAGCCAAGAGCCTGTTGTTGTCACTCGTATTATTTGCTGTGAATTATTTGGCCCCAAATAGCACATTCTAAAACCCAAAGAAACAGAGCTGGTGGGAAAATTTTCCACATCAGAAAATGTTGTTTCAACAAAACCACTTTTTGTGTGTGCAAAATTGTATCAATTTTGACAACATTTGTTTATAAAAATAATTGGAAATAAATGTGGCAAATCCATGACAAATGGCTACAAAGGGAGGGGTAGTAATTAGTCCCAGGGAGGTTAAAAGGCCTCTCCCTATCCACTGAGGGGAGATAGCAATGGGGAAATAAGGTTCAGCTGGAAAAGGAGTTACCAGGGAACTAATTAGATTCAGCTGGCCCCACTGCTGGAGACCTTTTTAAACCCTTCCTGGCAGGGAAGCAGTGGAGAGAGTGAGAGAAACAGGGAAGCTGCTAGTATGTTGGGTGTAGTAGGGCTCTGAACCTTTCCAGCAAGGAAGACTGTGCTTTGTCCCCAGAAGGGGAGAAAACCAGCACAAGGGACTGACTGAGGGAAGGATTAGCCAGATCCTGTGTGACCTGGAAGGTTTTGTTTTGCCCTGCCCAAGCTGGTGTCTCTAAGGCTAGAAAGGACTGAGCCTGCTGAGGAGAAGCAGGTACTTTGCCACATAAAGGGTGATTTTATTACTCTTTAACCTCAAAATTTTCCATAGGGTGAAAAATCCATTTTCTGACCAGTTCTACAGAGAGTCTCCCACTGATTTCAATTAACTCTGGAGCAGGCTCACAGAGAAGCTATACTGTAGTCATTCTCACAGGCAGATCCTCTGGTGATTTAAATAGGAGCAGTTTCATTGACTTCAATGGAGCTATGCCAGTTTATTGTCTCTGAGGAACTGGGCCATTAAACCAACACAGGCTATGTTCTCAGAATTGCATTCCCCTTCCACTTCCTTCCAAAGCGCTGCACTCTTTCCAGCAATAGATTCCTCAGCAGAAAGCTGCAGTAATAGTTACCTGTTTGAGCCACTCTCTGCCATTTTAGTCTCATTATGACTTGGGATTTTCATCTCTTAACAACTGAGCTCAGCTCCAAAAGGCCTTTCATGTCTATGGCTACAGGAAAGAGGAAAGCTTGTTTGTGTAGCCAGCAGAATGTAATATCAATGCTGTTGCTTATGTGCTGTGTAATTGTCTGCAGTTGTGCTGTTAGCAATGGACCGTGAGGAACGCTCACTCTTAGGGGAATGGTTTTTAAAAATATCTTTCTCACTCAGAGCAAGTCAGACCACTACAATCCACTGAGCAGGCAGTCTGACATTGTTGGTGTTTAGATGGGGAATGGATGAATATTCTCCTTCCTCTGAATACCTCTGTGCAGATGGAACGAGAAGGGTCCCGCTGAAGGGCCTTTATAACTGGGTAGCCAACAACCTGTAGCTGGTCAATTGCCCCCCCGCCCCCCAGGCAACAAGGGGAAAAGCTGCAATGAGTCAAAAACCCTCCTATAGCTTGTAATGAGCTGCAGTCGTGGACCCTGAGCCCCTGCAAATCTTGTTTTAGAAGGCGAAGGGAAAACAAGGCTGGTGGCCTGGTCAGTGAAAATCTATTGCCCTCAATCTTGAAATAGCTTTCAGGGTTTACAATGACCTGGCTCCCAGCAAGAAACACTAGTTGAGAGGGAGGGAAACTGAGGCATGGGTAAATGAGGCTTCCAGGGATGGCTTGAATGGCAGAGCAATACAGGGAGGATCAAGCTGCAGAGGAGAAGGCTCTTGCTTCAATGGTGGTGAGACCATGAGGAGGGACAAGAGGAGGCCTGTGCTAGGTAAGTGCAGGGAGGAGAGTGGATATAAGCTCTGTACTTAGGACAAGTCTGTGGAGGGTGTAGAGCAGTGTAGTGTGAGTACTCCAGAGCCGTGAGTCTTTAGGTGACTCTGTACTTAGGCCCCAGTTCTCCTGGATCAGCTCATGCGGAATAGCAGGGTTACCACTCAGGCGGTCTGTAAATCTTGGCTTGGACCCCACGGTCAGGGAATGGGCTGAAAACCACATTACATGTTACTCTTCTTCTTCTTCTTGATAAGCATTTCCATAACCCTGCCATTTACAAACCGGAGACAAGACACATCCCCTGCCCTGAGGAGGTCACAATTTAAATACAGCCAGGCAGACAAGGTCAAACAAGGCCCAGGACAACAGGGCTGCAGAGGGAGAACATGGGAATTATGAGTGTTAAGGAGGAGGGGCTGCACAAGGGGCTCAGGCTTTTTAAGAAGGGCTTTCAAGGAGACAGAAGCGGGTGCGCGTGATGGTTTGGGTTATTCAGTGTTCCAGGCAAAGGGCCTGATTCTCCATTGCCCTGTACCTGTGCGGTCTCAGCGCTAGTGTAAAGTGAGTGGAAAACACACTCGTTCTGATTTAATAGCATTTTAGGTTCACTTTGCACTCATGGAAAAGATGATGCAGGGCGCAGGGCAGTGACGAATCAGGCCTATGGGGGAAGCATGGTAGAAAGCACACAGCCATATTCTGCTGCGCTGAGTTTATCCTCCTACTGGGCCACCTTGCCACTCCCGGCATTGCCAACTCCAAAGGTTTAAAAGTCACGAATTCTGCCCCTCCCCCCCCAAATCGCAAGCTTGACTTACAGAATCATGAGATTTTTTTGTAAAATAAGAAAAACGAGTCTCCTTTTCTTTCCCTTTGAGTTTTTCAGCCTTAGGAACATACTTAGGTCACATTTTCAAGCTTTTCTCTGCTCTCACAAACTTACATCTTTTTTGTTTGTTTTTTAAATGGAAGCCGAGATGCTCATGCAAGGTCATGATTTCAGAAAAAACACACCCTGAGTTAGCAACAGTGCACTCCCCTGATCCTGGGATGCTTGCAGGGCAAAATGAGCCCTGATATTACTGCTCTGAATTACGCTGCCAGTGGCTGCAGGGAGCCGGAGGAGGACTGTGCCCTCTGCCCTGCCTCCTTTCACCCTTGGTGTGCTCCTGCCCTGCCCAAAAATGTCTATGGGGAATCTTCATCTGCCCCTTTAGGACACTTCTCTGGCTGCTTCACACAGCCTCAGAGTGGGAGCCCAGGATTCATCCCTACCATCATTCAGGGGGCACGCAAATCATTGTGAGCACATTGCATTTTCAGAGCTGTTTTTATCAGGCTATTTGTTTTGTTGCAGCCTTCACTGTGGAAAACAAGACCAAAGACCAGTCCTGGGGTTTGTTTTTAAACAAAAAACTCCCTGCTGCAGTTCTCCTCCTTTAAAATAAAATGACAGCTAGTTTTATAGGGGAATAAGCAACTCCCTCCCCATGCTTTCAGCTTGGAAACTACTGGCTTTTGTTTTCTGTGCATTGCTAAGCAGTCCCCTGTGTGAAGTGGAGCTCAGCAGCCATGTTGGTCTCAGACCTGCTGCAGTCCGTTACAGAGAATATCCACATGCAGTGCTCTCCCAGAGGCTTCAGTTTAGTTCTTTCTTTTCCATAATCCTTAAATGAGTCATTTCAGACTGAAAATACTTGTTTTGCTCTATGTGTATGGAAGCATGATGCAGTTTGCCATAACTGCCCCCTGCCTCATAATGAGCTAAATCCAGTCAATATACAGTACTTATCTGACACCCTAACCTGTAGAATCTGGGCATCTTGCCATCTTTCATGTATTTGGCACCATGGTAAAAGAGAGCAGTGCTACTATTCCTCTTACAGATTGAGAACTGAAGCACAGTGAGACATAGTGACTTGCCCAAGGTCACACAGGGAGTATGTGGCAGAGCAAGAACTTGCACCCAGGTCTCCCAGACTAGTACCCTAACCACTGTGCCATCCTTCTCTCTTACGCTGAACCTCCTTACTAAGTATTTACTCACTCTCTGTTCAGAAAAAATTTCATCTACATGACTTGAGTAAAGCTGTCCGTTAGGATGTGGCATAGAGATTCCCCAAGGCATGTTTGCTTAGGTACGTCACAGATTATTTTTTGTCGTCCTTTCATAGAGATTGATGCACAGGTTGAGGCTGGATTAGATGGCCCATTGCTCTGAAACACTATTTCACAAGGAGGGTGGTAAAGCACTGGAATGAGTTACCTAGGGAGGAGGAATCTCCTTCCTTAGAGGTTTTTAAGGTCAGGCTTGACAAAGTCCTGGCTGGGATGATTTAGTTGGGAACTGGTCCTGCTTTGAGCAGGGATTTGGACTAGATGACCTCCTGAGGTCCCTTCCAACCCTGATATTCTATGATTCTGTCCTGCAATGGCAATTCTTGGGTTACTGTATGCGCATGTATTCAGAGCCATACCCAGCTATATTAACTTACAATAAATATTCATTAATAGACTACATAGCCAGCATGATGAAAACCCTCCCATCTCTGCTTCAGTGCTTACATAATAAAATTTACATGAGCAGATGTGTCCTTGCTTCAGCATGGTCCTGGATTCTTGTGGACAGGGGCTTTCACTCAGTTGGCTCAGTAGCTATGGTGGTGGTGGTCATGGGTCAGAATAATTTCTCTGCTAACATAATGCAGCTCTATTAACGGGCTCCTTAACATCATCTCTGAGTCTCAGAGCCACCCAGATTGGTGGCTGCTTATTTTGAAGTGCCAACGGAAAGTCCAGCAGTTTGACAGCCCTGAAAACTGAAGAGGCAGGAGTCCAGAGAACAGGGGCAGTGCAGCTGACAAACCAGCTGTCGTATCAATGTGGCTTAGCTGTGACCTCTAGGGACGTTGCTGGGGGAGTTCAGTCTCTATAGCTCATTCAGGGCTTGACTTCTCCATTGTCACCGCTAACAAGGGCAGCGCATGATGCCTGCTGTGGTGCGGTTCTTCAGTGATGCAGGCACCACCTTAAGGATGCAGGGACAGTCCCACTGAACTCATTTGACGTGGGCCCCCTGAACAGGCAGCAGATGGCAAAACCTTTCCATTTCTATGGACCTGGACTGGATTTGAATGAATGATCTAGTAAAGGATCTCTAGCCTATTAGCAATCCCTGAGTCACCCAGTCTCTGGGGCAGTGACTCCATCAGCTTTGTCTGCTCTGGAATAAATTCCAGTGTTTAAATAAGGTGGTACATTATGCAATGGCTTATTCTTGCCACTGTTGCATCCATGAGATTGTGGGCTGTTGTGGGCACTGAAATGGCCCTTTGTGTAAATTAGAGCAGCCCAGGGGTGCTCTTGTTTTTGGCAGCTTCCTGTAAGATGCCTCTGAGCAGCTCCATAGAATGGTGCAGCCTAGAATCTCCAAAGAGGAGTGTGAGTCTCCATAGAGAATCTTCTACGCTAAAATGCTGGCTCTGTCCTTGGCATGCCCCCTTGTCTTGGGTGTTGCAATGGGACTAGCACAGGGCTGCTTACTGGCAGTCCTACACTGTGCTTGAGTGGGGGGGGAGAGGGTGGCACTTGCAGCATAGTTCTGGCTTCTGTCCCCATCAGGATGGGATAAAGGATTGAATCTCTCCCAGTATGTCTTGTCTTCTCAGAAATGAGCGGGGGGTGGGGGGGGAACAGGTTATATGTGGCCTGGCACAAGCACATACAAACAGGGGTACACTTGCAGTGCAGACAGGGCTAAGTATGCAGCCTTTTCTTAAAGATGGCTCTTATCAAACAGAGGCAGGAAAACAAATGGGGTAGGACAGACTCACAAAACCACGCCGTGGATGGCTGAATTAAAATCATGGAAATGTAGGGCTGGAAGGGACCTTGAGTGAGATCATCTAGTCCAGTCCCCTCCTGAGGCAGGACTAAGTAAACGTAGACCATCCCTGACAGGTGTTTGTCTGGCCTGTTCTTAAAAACTTTCAAGATGAAGGATTCTACAGCTTCCCTGGAGAACCTACTCCTGTGCTAAATTAGCTTGAGAATTAGAAAGTTTTTGTTAATATTTAACCTAAATCTCCGTAGCTGCAAATTAAGACAATTCTGTCTTGCCCTAGCCTCGGTGGAAGTGGAGAACAATTGTTCGCTGTCCTTTTACATATTTTAAGGCTCCTATGTCCCCTCTCAGCCTTCTCGTCTCTAGAGTAACTGTGCCCAATTGTTTCCTCATAGGTCATGCTTTCCGGACCTCTTGTCTGGACTGAGTGTGAGGTGGTGGCCTGGAATTCAGAGCGGACTGGAGTATTTCAGGGGACAGGCACAAAGCAGAGATGGTAATCACCATCAGTGCTCATGTGCTGCAATAGATGCCTCAAATAGATAAATAGCCCTTTAAGTGGGACAGATCAACGGCATCTGAGACTCTGTTCTGTGTCTTCAAGTGCTTGGTCAAGGTTAGTTGGTTAATGACAGCGCAACTGTTACACAAATGTGAATGTTTCCTGGGCAGCTGAGACATGAACCCAGCCCATGCCCTCAATAGCATCTCTCTTTTTCATTTTCTTCTCCTGCCATGGGACCATAGAGCCTTGACAAGCGGCCTTAATTAATTGGATGAGCTCCCTGGCTCTCATCGGGGGCTAACTGACAGAAAGTGAAGCATGACAGTGAATAATGGCAGGACCTTTGAAAATCCATGAGAAATTAAATAAACGCAACAGTATTTGTTCCATTTCCCCTCCCCCCCTTTAATGACATTTCAGGCTGTGCTGCTGCATTCCCCGCCTCACAAAACAGGACCCAACACTTCTGAGAGCAACAACATTAGAACTGCCATTGACAGGCGTGTATTATCCCTGAACTGGGTGGTATGAATTCAATGGAGGGATGGTCAGAGTATGGTAGAGTGAAAAGGTAAAACTAACCTGAAGTGTGGTTGTATGTGCAGCACCTAGCACCTTGTGGTGCTACCAGGAACAACTAACAAATAGTATCAGCAGAGTGGTCTAGAAGGCAGGACTCTGGATTAGGAGACCTGGTGCTATTCCCAGCTCTGACACTGCTTTCCTGTGGAACCTAGGTGAAGCCAGCAGCAACTGGGGCCGGGTTCAATATTTAGGGGTTTCTTTCAATCGATACAACACAGAACAGTCGATCTCCCACCCAGTAACTTAGGAAAATTACATACCACCACTGGGCATCTCTGAAAGGCAATACTTCCCCACTCGCAAGCACAGAGTCCAAATGTAGAAAAGAAACTTTTAATAAAAGGAGGACAGTAACTGGGTGTTAATTTGGGAAAACACCACAAACAGGGTTCATAAACAGGTAAGTAAAAGACCCACCCCCAAGTCGGTTGGGCAGTGTCCATTTCCCCTCAGCTTCCTAAGAACAGCCTCCCAAAAGTCCCTTTCACATGCCCAACACTTCTCTCACCCACTCACAGTTGCTGTCCTCGGTCAGACCCTGGGTGGGGGATAAAGAGGCGTCTTACTTGCTCTGCTGGCCGCTCACCACCCTCTTGCTCACCACTCTCACAGAACCATTCTGTCACTGGTCGCTCTTCGTCACTACCCTGCTGGTCGCTCGTTCGCCAGCTGATTGTCAGTCACCTTCTACCTCTCTGCTATGACCGCCGCACATCAGTCTTTTAGTGACTTCTAGCTCTTTTGCAGGCTAGGTAGAAAGACTGCCCCATCCCAAGTAATTTCAGCTCCCAGTGAGTTTTGCTCTTAGCAGGCAGGGTAGAAACACACAGTTCTACCACAACTGGTTTCAGCTCTGATCGAGCAATTAAAATAACAAGAGGCTCCTAATAAAGCCTATTTAGCTCTATTCTTTGAACAATATGGAAGAATAAGTTAGTCCAGTCTAGAGAAGACTGCAGGGGGGTGGGGGGAGGTGCAGCCTCCTTACCAGGGCACCAGAACTCCTGTCCCCACCCCTCTTACTTTCACAAGGCTCTGATGTTCGAGCCCCTGCTTAATGAGGTTCTTTCTACTGAGGGTGCCCCCCATCATTTGGGACAGGTTAAGCACAGTTCTGCTTTCCTGTATTCCTACAACACTGGTAACCATAATTCAGTACTAAGGTCATTTGTAGCCAACACCAGCCAAAGCTGATCTTTTGACGCAGCTGTAAATGATGAATATGTAAACAGAGCAGTAGCAAACTGTCTTTATAGAAACACACCCATAGTGTTTTCCCCTTCCAGCTATCTGTCAGGGAAACATTCATTCAGACCCTACTTACATCCTTCCCCCAAGCCAAGAATTTGTCGTTCCGGAAAATTACACTTCAGATTATACCAACTACGTGAGTTCTCCTCAGAGGGTCTGAGGAAACCCACTATGGCTGCCACAGGCCAATGAGCTAACTAACCACTTACTTCAGGTGCATCGTAAGTTAGCCTGTTTCCTGGCCTTATAACCCCATCATGCCCATTGAGAGTGGGTATGGCAGGGGCAGTGGAGACTTCTTCTGAGCCAGCGATGGTGAAGGTTCCCTTGGGGGTACTCCCTCTACTGGCACAGCCCCCTGCATTTCTTGCTTTGGTACCGGGATGTCCAAGGCACCAGGGACACCTTCCACTTGTATGTCCCCACTGTCCACCAACCCGTGTGTGTCATCACAGGCCTGTTTCTCTTCCGGGAGGTCTGGGAATGTTGGTGGGACAAGCTCATCATCCCAGGATGATCTCATTGTTGCCAGGGTATTGCCAGCAACAGGCCTAAATGCTTCTGCCATGGGATTTAGAGCTGAAGAAGCGGAGCTCTCCCCGTGTTCAGCTGATGGAGTCTGGAATCTGATCTCCATTTTAGGATACTCTATGGCAGTGTCGTCCTTTTCAGACTCGCTCTCAGATGTGCTATATATGGATGGATTAGCCCCACAGGGCCCACTGTGTGTGCTTGGTGGTGGATTTGGTCCAGCAGTCCTTTTTCACCCAGGTCCATGTTATGGTTCATTCCATAAGGGGTGCCTACTAATTCCTCCACAGGCAGTAGGAGGTTCCTATATACTGTTTTTATTTGCCCCAACCCGGTCTCAGGTTTAATCTTGTAGACTGGCAGATCTTCCAGTTTTTCTACCACCAGGTAAGGTATTGCTGTCCATCTGTCAGCAATCTTGTGTTTGCCAGCAACACCCAAATTTCACAGCAGAACTCTGTCCCCTGGCTGGAGCTCCTGCAAACGTACCTCTTGTAGAAGTACCTTGCATCATACCGGTGCTTGTCACTATTTGAGTTCTTGTGGGCAGCAGCTGTAGCCAAGTGATAGGCATTCTGCAGTTTTTCTCTTAGTCAGGAAACATACTGCAGATATGTCTCATAGCTTTCTCCATCTTCTGATTCCCCAAAGGACGGGGCTATGGGTAATCTTGGCTCTCACCCAAAAATTAAGAGATATGGAGTGTCTCCTATAACATCATTCTTGGTGGCATTGTAGGCATGCACTAAAACTGCAACATGCTGGCTCCAGGTTGCTTTTCGCTCTGGATGTAAAGTCTCCAGCGTATCCAACAGAATCCGATTAAATCGCTTTAGCTGAGGGTCACCTGTTGGGTGGTAAGGCGTTGTTCTGGACTTCTTAATTCCTGCCATCCTTAGTACCTCCTTCAAGAGGTGACTCTCAAAGTCTTGTGCCCGATCAGAGTGTATCCGAGCCAGGAATCCATACACTGAAAAATATTTCTCCCATCACACTTGAGCAACAGTGGTGGCCCTCCAGTCACGTGTAGGATATGCCTGGGCATACCATGTAAAATGATCGACCACTATTAAAATGTCCCCAACTTTCCTCCTTTCCACTTCTAAAGACAAGAAATCAACACATGCCAGCTCCAAAGGGTGGCTGCTGGCGATGTTCTTCAGATGTGCTGCTCCAGTGGGCAGCGTTTTCCTCTGAACACACTGAGCGCATGTCTCACATTTCTTGCGTACCTCCTCAGTCAGCCGGGGCCAGTAGAACCTACTCCATTCCCAAATGTCCAAAGTCATCATGCAAGGCCCTCGTGGCCAGGGCTCTGTAGTCTTTTGGTAGCACTAGCCGTGTTAGTTGATTTTTGTAAAGGATGTACTGTGATCTCTGCAGCACTCTCTGTACCTGTTTTTAGTTTGCTTCATTCCCTCAGTAGTAGTCTACCCTCGGGGGTAGATGGAATAATTGCAATAGGGTTTTACCTCTCTCTTTTTGCAAGTAGTGTGTCAGAAATGTCAGTATTTTGCAATTGGGCTTTTTGCCAGTGAGCAGCATTGAGCATGGGCAATGGAGACTGGTCCAACACAATATAATTCACCGAGGCAGATGGCACACACTCAGGGGGCAGGCCCAGAGTTTCTGCAACACAACCAAGAAGACTCTCGTGGGCTTCTGACAACTGATAATTTCCATTGCATATAGCTCTCACTCCATCCATAGGAATCACAGCAACGTCTGATGCCCGCGGACAATGCATCCGCATCTACATTACTTCTCCCTGATTGGTACTGAATGCTGAACTCGTAGCTAGCCAAGGGTTCAGCATGTATGACCCAAACACGGTATCCAGTGAGTGTCCCCCAGGGGAGAAGGTGTATGATGAAATAGCTTATTTTAACTCGCTTTCTTCTGGCTGCTGGGCACATGGGTTTATCAATTGAGTCCCTCAAGCATGGACAGGGCAAGTGGGTCTAGGGCAGTCTAAATGAGTGTGAAGTGGAGGCAGTGTGGCCTAGTGGCTAGATGGGGTCTCAAAAGACCTGGGTTCTATTCCCAGCTCTACTATTGACCTGCTGAGTGAGCTTGGGGAAGTCACTTCACTGCCCCGTTCCTCAGTTTCCCCATCTGTAAAACAGGGTTATTGATACTGCCCTCTTTTGTAAAATGCTTTGAGATCTACTGATGAAGAGGTAGGGTGTAGCGGGGTGATAACCTGGTCCAGCCCTGACAGAGGGTTTCAACCAGCCCTGGGAGAGGACTGGCAGACTGGGAGAACAGGCCAGGCTGAGTGGGGAAACAGCCACAGCTGTGGCCACACCCCAAACAGACTCAGCTGACCATATAAACGGACTGCTGGTCTGAAGCAATCTCAATCTCCCTCTGCCAGGGTACCTGAGTGGAGCAGGGCTGGGGAAAGGCAGAGGAGCTGGGGAGCTCCAGCCTGGAAAGCCCCAGGCTGCGGCCTAGCATAAGGTCAACACGTAGTGGGGGGTGCAGAGGGCAGCCCAGGGGTAGGCACAGGCAGCAGGTCCAAACCCAACCTTGCCAGTGATGAGTGGCTGATACTGCAGTCTGCCCCAGGGCCTGGGGATAGACTGACTGGCAGTAGCCATATACTGAGGTAAGGTGGGGATAGTGAGCGGGGGTTCCCTGAGGAGGGGAGACCCTAAGACTAGGGGGTTACTGCCAGGGGCAGCACCCTAGACAAGAGGGCACTGGGTCCGGGAGGGACATGGGGGCCAGAGGACAGGCGGATCACCAGCCTGCAGAGGGCGCTCCGGAGCTGGAAAGAGCTGCTTCCCAGAAGTCACCAGCAGGAGGTGCCGCAGGGGTGAGTCCGCTCGTCTACATAGGGATTATTATAACTCACACCATTGTGCGCATCACATTTGAACGTGGCCTGGATCTTTGTCCCTTTGCCTGTAAACATCAGGCATTCTTGGAGACTGAGATCTCCTGGGCACTGGCTCTGGCTAGAGACCTCACATGCCACCCTTTGGTGAGCTATTACGGATATATGTGATCTGGGGATCCTGGTAACGCTTATATACTTCCTGTGCCCTTTGATAATTGGCATCAAGGAGACTCTGGGTCACAGCCACCTTGCTAAAGAATTGGCATTGAGTATGATTCTACACTGCAAGGATAATTTAAAGACTTTTGATCTTCAGTATAGTAATGAAGTCTTTCACTATTAACCTTTAAAGAGTCAAAAATGTAACAGGTAGCCCTTGGAACTTGGCTAGGAGCAGTAATTAGCAGCACTAACAGTTCTGATGAAGATTCTGGTTTAGCCTTTCCCAGAGAGATGCCAGCTCCCTTTCTGTGTGTGGAGAGGATTGAAAATGTGCACCACAGAACCGTGGCTGTGTGCTTTGTTCTGTATTTAGTCTGGCCTAGTGAATAGAGCAGCAGATGAACTCACGCTGCCTGGATTCTATTCCTGTCTGTATACGAGCCTGCTGGGTGACACTGGACATATCACAGCACTGCTTTGTGCCTCAGTTTCCCCATTTGTGAAATGGAAGTAGTGATGGTGAGCTCCTTTGTATAGCACTTGGAGATCTACTGAGGAAAAGCAAGAGACACCATTCATTTGCTAATTGTCACACTTGTCACTACAGCAACACGCATCCCGTTCAAGCTGGACTGTGTAAGTCACGTGGGGCCACTGCAGCCCCTAAGAGCCGAGAATCTGGGCATGCAAGGGTGTCCTTAAAGACAACTTCTCCCCAATTCCTGTTCCCTGGTAAGTGCTGTACAGAACACTGAAGAATCAAGGGCCCTGCCCCATGAACATTATAACATAAGGGCCAGTCCTGATGAGTGCCTGAGGGCCCACTAGGAAGCAATGAGCATCATGAACTCTCATAGGCTCCTACTGGAGAAGGGAGACATAAGAGCAAAGATGTAGGCGGTGGTCGTGCAGGGCCCTGAAGTTAAGACTGGAGTGGAGGACTCCCATGTCTCATCCCCACTATGGCTTTTTGAGTGACCTTGACAAGTCACGTCACTGCTTTGTGCCTCAGTCTCCCCACCTAAAAAAACCCCAGGGATGGTCAGGCTCCTGGCCTAGGATATGAGGTTCAATAAATGTTGGTAAAATACTTGGAGATCCTCAGAGAGAAAGCATTGCATAGAAATGCAAAGTTAGAAAGTCAGGCTGAGATTTCAAAGCTTATTCGGCTGATTGATTCCCATTAAAATGAATGGGCATTGTGGATCCAAAATCCCTTTTGGTAGCTTTGAAAATATCAGCCTCGGTTTGAAAATCTCCCCCAATGGAACATCTTTTTCATAAGATTTACGGTATTGGCTGGGTTGGAAATTCACTAGCAGCTTCTCACATGTATTCAGATATCTTTGCTTTCGGTGAAAAATCTCAGGAAGCAAAGAGGTGGGCAAAAATTAGTGAGACTTTTCCAACCCTTCCCTAAAATGCCTGGAGGCTGGGATTGAATTTTGGATGAAGATTCTGGACTTGTCACATTCTGATCAGGCTCATTCATCCCTGACTGAAATCATTCTTCAAGGGAAATGTCAAATGAGGCTTTTTCTAAGTAGAATTATCTGTATTTTAATTTTTGTTCCTTAGGACAGAGAAACCTACTGTTCAGTTCAGAGCTTTCTTTCTTCCTGCTATGCATGTGCCTTTCCCATTTGGAGAACTTTAGCAGCCATGAATAGACAAAGGGACAGGTGATCCCACCTTAATAGGGTGACCAGGCAGGAAGCATGAAAAACCAGGACAGGGGTGGGGGGTAATAGGAGCCTATATAAGAAAAAAACCCAAAAATCAGGACTGTCCCTATAAAATCAAGACATCTGGTCACCCTACTCCTTAATTGCCACAGTAACACATAACAACATGCAAATCAGGTGGCAGTTTGATTTTACTCTGCGGAAAGGCAGTAAAAGGGAGGGAAAAAATATGGCAGTGAAGGAGTTAGCAGTTCTGTCCAAATCAGTCATCTTGCTGGAAGAAAGGGAAATAGCCCATTAAACACATAAGACTGGAACACAGAGACTATGTGAAACCACTCCAGCTTGGTCCTGTGTGGTAGATAAACAGAGGGATGAATTCCGCAAGACTGTTAATCCAGCACCCGTTTTCATCGGCACTGAGTTCAGTTCAAAGAAAACCCTGCTTGAGCCCGACCAGGCCATTATACATAAACCAGAGACAAAGACAAACACAGGTCACAACGAGTAGTGGTATTACTGTAGCGCTTAGAGACCTCCGTTGTGCCAGGGGCTGTACAGCCACCTAGCAAGAGGCAGTCCATGCCCTCAATAAGCTTAGTCTAAAGGGACAAGCCAAAACGAAGGGTGGAAGAGGAATCAGGTCACTTCGCAAGTCAGTCACAGTAGCAGAGCGGAGAATGGAATCCGAGAGCTAATCAAATGCCCGATCGACTGGACCACACTGGCCCGGAAAGATCACTTCCCCCACTCCAGTCCAGTTGTAGACCACGTGCGCCACTGGTTTCAGCTCTGCTCAGAACACCCACCTGCCTTAGATCTTTCCCCTCCCCAAATAATTAATTGCTTCCTTTCTCATAAGTAAACCCTGACTCCACAAACTTTTCGGGCTTGATGGGTCACTGGTAGGTCAAAGCAGCCCCTGGCATAGGCGCCGACTCTGTGGGTGCTCTGGGACTGAAGCACCCACGGGGGAAAATTGGTGGGTGCTCTGCACCCACCGGCAGCTCCCCGACCCGCCTCCCCAGCTCTCCTCTGCCGCCTCCTCTGAGCGCGCTGCCGCATCCTGCTTCTCCCACCCCCCCAGCGCTTGCACCACGAAACAGCTGTTTTGCGCAGCAAGCGCTGGGAGAGAGGGAGGAGGAGGAGGAACGCAGCATGCTCGGGGAAGAGGCAGGGGGGTGAAGATTTGGGGAGAGATCTAATAGGGGCAGGGAGGAGGCGGAGTTGGAGTGGGGGTAGCGGGGGCGTGAGCACTCAGCAGCGCCAAGGAAAGTTGATGCCTGGGCTGAGGGGATGAATGACCCATAGCACTGTATTGGGTAATGTGATGTGACCTCAGGCAGGTGCATTGACGCATCATTCAAACCGTTGTTAAGCCCAAGGGATTCGGATGCAGTTCACTGCCAGAAACTGAACAGAGAGACACTTCAACTCACATCACATGGTGCTTAAGGGCAGAAGGAACCACCGTGCACCAGAGGCCACTCAATTACCCCGGATTGCATCCAACACCTGGGCTTGGACTAAAGTATTACAGCCCTCTGGAGACTGAACTCTGGTGGCCAAAGGCAGCAAAGAGGAGGCCCAAGTGAGGCAATGCCTGAGCCCCTGCTGGTTAGAGATACACTCATGATCCTAGCAAGCAATCCACACTACGGAGGAAGGCGAAAAGCCCGCAAAGTCCCTGCCAGTCTGGCCAGAAGGAAAATTAGTCTGGAGATCAGTTCGACCCTGAGCATGTGAACAGGACACACCAGCCAATTTCCCGTACCATAGACTATTGGGCTTTAACATTTTTTCCCCTAGGGCTCCATGGTTGTGGAAATCACTCCATCCCTTAAACCGTAGTAGTGTCTGTGAAATAGCTTCACTATGATCCCATGGTCTGAGGCGCTGAGATTCCTCAGGCCAGACATCGCCAGCTGCTGATGGACAGAAAAGATACATGAAGAGAGCAAATCATCCTCATATGTTTTCAGTTAAACCCAGAAAAGGAAATGGAGAGATTTCACCATACCCCTTGGTAATCTGTTGTTTTAAGGGCTAGTTCCCTTCCCTGTTAAACCTCTGCTCTGCCCCAAGTGTTTTGTCTCAGATCCATACACAGAACATTGTTGTGGAGCGTGTTGTCTGCTGCCTCTGAAGGCTGGGGAGATGGCAGTGTTGCAAAGCTAAGCACAGTGCAGGCAATTACAGGCTGAGCTTTGCTGTGCTGCCTTGCTGAGAAAGCCAATCCTGATTCAAAAACCCTGCTGGACGGATGGCAGTGGTACGAATTATACACTACCCCGGAGCTACATGATCTGTGGGAGGCCCCACATTCTGCTTGGTAATAGATCTGTTCTTCACATCCATGGGGGAGAGGAGGAGCTCATTTACCTTTCACAGGCTGAAGATACAGTTCTTCTGTATGTCCTGTATAGGAGTTTGGTAATAGCCCTTTAAATAGCGTGGGAGCCCTCTAGTGGCTAGTAGTCCTATGTTGCAGAAGTCATGAGAGCCCTGCCAGAACAGCAATGCACATAGGTAGCCAGGCCCGGTACGTGCATCATTAATGAACAGTGATTTGGACTCCAGCTGGACTACTGTGGTTCTCCATATCCTCGATCTGGTGTAGGGAGCAGAGCAAGGAGACAAGGTTGTTGCTTTCCTATTACATTGTGTAGTGATTTTGTTAGCTGTTACATCAGCTCTTGCTGGGTCTCACTCAAGTGTCTGAGAGCCTAGGATGGGTCCCAGATTTTCAAATGGGACTAGTGATTTGGGGTGCGTGGCTTTTGGGGGGCCCAACTTGAGACACCTTGAAGGGGCCTGACTTTCAGACAGTGCTGAGCACCTGCCCTCTCCGAATAGGTTCCCTTAAAGGACCTCAGTTGGGCCCCCCAAATCAGGAATCAGTTTGAAAACCTAAGGCTCTAGTAAGTAGGGAGAGGAGGTGCTTTAGTTTAGTGCACACCTTCCTGACAGGCCCAGTTTTGCACCCTCTTGGCAGCAGCAGCCCCTGTGTGATTCACTGCTATTGCAGCCAGCTGATTTGCATGGATGATTAATTGCAAAAGCATCCATAGAGCCAGCAACTTAAAAAGGTCAAATCGTTCATGTTTTAACCCTGTATCCCATACACTAAATCAGTTCAGGCAACCTCTCCCTTTTACACTCCTACCCTGCCAGTCCCCAGCAATCAAACAGTCTAGCAACGGATGTGTGAGGCAGGAAGACCCACAGCAACAATTCAGCTGGCTCACCTTTGCCTTTGGGACCCACTTTAAGTGAATTTCTGTAAGCTAATCTCTCCCATCATCTCCCTCCTAGCGCGGGGGGTGTTCCAGCAAAATAACAGAGTGATCCTGTTTCAATTTCAATTCCTACAATGCTTAACCATGCGTGATATATATTTTTGTTGTTGTTGGCGGGCTTAATGTATTATCATCAGATTAGCATGCTAATTTATACTACAAAGGAATTAAAGCATTTGCCATGGCATTAAGTTATTCATGCAGATATAAATCCCTCATGGCAACCTATAGTAACTCTCCTTCCTTAACCAAGGGGCTTGGAATATGTAAGTGACAAACGATTTCCCACCGCACAGTCGGCAGGCACAGATTTAGTCAATTTCCACGGGGCTGGGATGCTACTTTTAATCAGTCTGGCAACCAGTGGGACATGTTGGGTTTAACCATTTCCACTCATTCAGGTTTAGTGGCATCCTTTGTGTGTGACAGATTCAAGCTTAGCCAGTCGAAGAGATTGGCTTCTGGGTCCTGCATTTCTCCTGCTACATTATGTCACCGGGCAGGGAACTGTATCCCTTGGTGTTAGGGATGTCATCAGCTCTAGCTTGAGAACGTCCCATCTGCATGAGCATTGACAAGAGGATTACAATAGGAAACAATAGTCATTAACTGACTCCTTCTCTCCCAGTTCAAATTTGCCATTTGAAAATTTATTCGGAGCTAGCAAAAATGCTCAGTTGCTGGCATTGTCCTCTAGGGGGCGCTCAGCTCAACAATGGCTCGGTTGCACCTTAAGGAGTGGCGGTAGAGCTTGGTCAAAAAACTTTTGATGGAACAGTTTCTGGCCAGGAAAATGCAGTTTTGTTGAAATCAAAACAGGAATGTATCTCTTTCAATGACATTTTTAATGGGAAATAGTCTAAATGAATCACTTTGGCTTTCTTGTTTCCCTGTGATAACATCAAAATGTTCAATTCAGTACAGTAAAAATGTTTATCACTTCAGTTCATTTTGTTTTGACTTCAATATTACATTAAAACGTTACATTACATTAACATTGTTAGCATTAAATTATATTTATATATTGTCTCTTTAACGTTCTATTGAATATGCAGTATTAATATTTTATATTATTTCAGTATTACCAAAATAAAACACTTTCACCATATTGAAATAGATCAGTTTGGTTGCTCTGAACTGAAACTTCCCAGAATTTTTCCTCCATGGGCAATGTTGTGCTTTTTGTTCTGAATCAGAGCAAAATGCCATTTTGAAATGTCCCCTGAAAGGGAAACAGCAGATTCTGACCAGCACCAGTTGACAGACTGGAGCAGATCTCAAATTCCTCTTGAAATTGAGACATTTCTGGAGGTTTGGAAGAATTCAGCAAGTTTGAACTTTGTCCTGTGGGTAAATCATGCTTATGGGATGTGGCTCTGAACCTGTTTTGTAGCTAGTGCATATACAGACATTGATGAGGTTGCTGTGGTACTTAACTCCAGGAGTCTGAGTTCTTTGGCTCCAGCAGCAGACTTAGATGTCCTGGGTTCAGCCCTTGCTCCTACAACCCAACCCAGGGCTTTACCTTAGAGGTGGTGACTTGTAGGGGGATTTGTGCTGTGGTGGGACAAACTTCCCTGGCCAGGGGGAATATGTGATGTATATATTGTGGCTCTGGTCCTCATCTATTGACTACTCCATGTATAGAGGTGTGTGGCTGAGCCTTTAAACTAAGGGACCTGAGTTCTTGTGGTCATGTTTTTGTTTTTGTTGTTGTTTTGTTTTTTAAAGATCCAGAGGTCTGAGATTCAATTCCCACCCAACCAGATGTTGCTTGAAATACTGAATAAAATAACCCCAGTGAGAGTCCATGATGCTGCATCTTTGCACCAACTTTTTGTCAATAAGTCAGGCTGCCAAAGAGTTTTTAGAAACCTTGCTTGGTGTTTCAGCATCTTCCAAAGCATATGGTGCTGGTCTCACAGTGATAAAAAGTTCACACTTGTCTTCATCCCTGGATCTCCAAGCAGGGCCGGCTTTAGGCCGATTCGGCCGATTCCGGGGAATCGGGCCCCCGCGCCTAAGAGGGCCCCGCACTTTAGGCATGTTTTTAATTTTTTTTTTTTTTAACTTACCCCAGTCCCCGGCTGTGGTCTGGGCTTCACGTGGGCCCCGCCTCTCCCCGCTAGAGCTCCAGGTGGGAGTGCGGGACTTTGACCTTCCCGGCCGGGGCTCCACAAACGCTCTGCGCACCCTCCTCGCCCTGCCGAAGCCACGCCTCCACACCCCCGGTTCCCAGACCAGCCCCACACCTTGCCCGCCGCAGCCAACCCTACCCCAGTCGCCCCTGCCTGTCCTCCAGCCACCATGTCGCCACCTGCCGCGTCATTTCCAGGCAATCGCCTGATACCTGCTCAATGAGGGGCAAGAAGCAGCAGGAACCACACATGTGCACACTCCCAGGATGGTGGAACCCACACATGTAAACGCAGTCATTAATAGCATCAACAGCATATGAGAGCAAGATAGTAGAGAAATAGATTTATTATAAGTTATAAAAGTAAATAATAACATGAAAGAATGTTTTTTTTTCCACTTTTTTTTTTTAAGTCATCCCTGTCAGGGCCCTGCCGAAAATGTTTGAATTGGGCCCCACACTTCCTAAAGCCGGCCCTGTCTCCAAGTGCTTTACAAACAGCAGTGGCCCAATTATCCCACCGGCTCCACTGACTTTAATGAGAGGAGCATGCACAGAACTGACAAAAAAACAGGGCCTGCTTAATTAAGCTTCTCGCTGTCCTTGTGAAGGAGGCAAGGGAGATTTGTTGCCACCTGTGAAATGAGGATATTTGGGCACTGGGAGGATGACACTAAAAGGTTGTAACCTGATTCCTAATGTTATGCACCTAAATTCCTATCTAGACACCTTATAAAGGGGCCTGGTCTTTTATTTTCTCAGAGTGGCTGAACAAGAGCAACACCCGCTTACCTTGGTGGGAGTTTTGCGCTTTGCCCCATTTCAAACTCAAGTCACGTAGGTAATAAATACAATGTACCCTGGCTTGAAAACCTGGGCTTGGCCAAGCATATACAGCAAATCAGTGGCAGAGCCAGGAATAGAAGTCAGGAGCAGGGCCAGAGCAGGGCCAGTGCAACCCATTAGGTGATCTAGGCAGTCGCCTAGGTAGGGCCGGCTCCAGGCACCAGCTGACCAAGCACATGCTTGAGGCGGAGAGGGGGCATGTTTTGACAGTGCGGCACTCGGGGGGGCTTGGGCAGCACAGCATTCTGTGGGGGCGGGGGCTTCGGGTGGCACGGCTTTCTGGGGGGGCAGAGACTTGAGCGACGCAGCATTCGGAGGGAGCAGGGGCTTCGGGTGGCGCTCAGGGGGAGCGGGGGCTTCGAGCGGCGTGGTGCTTGGGGGGCGAGGCTTCAGGCAGCGCGGCACTTGCAGGGGGGTGTTATGGCAGGGCAGAGCTCTTTTTTTTTTGCTTGGGGCGGCAAAAAAGTTAGAGCCAGCTCTGCGCCTAGGGCACTAACATTTGGGGGGCAGTGGCCGCCCTGGTCATCGGCGGTATTTCGGGGGCGGGAAATACCCCAACCAGTCTGACACTGGTGCCTCCCACCAGGGACTGGCAGCTAAACAACTAGCAGAACATAGGCAGCAAACTTTCCGTGCTCTTGTTCTTTCTCATGCATTCAAATGCAGAGCCATGCTCCTATTTTCATATACAGCATTAGGCTGTCAGCATCCTCTTTAATTGCTAATTATGTTTGCATTATATTTACGGCATTCATTTATTTTTACTAGTTATGGGTTTCAGCTAGTTTGCAAAGACATTTACATGAATTATGAGATCAGAAATCAACGTGTACAGTCATGATGTTTGCTCATGCCTGTATCTTCCTCCAGAAAGAAACAGAAATGGCTAATTGTTTTCAGTTGATCAGCCCTGGAAACTGGTGCTTTGCTCAGCAGGTGGTGCCACTTGGCCAGTAAATGTCTAACAAGTTTACCTTTGACTGGAATTGCTGCCTATCTTAGGGCTCAGGAGCAGTGCTAGCTCAAGATGTAATGCGTGTTGCCCTAACCTGACTCCTGTCCACACACACAGACACTCTAGCTCCATCTGAGTAGTGCTTTAAACTCAAGCTAGCCGGCTTGTTAAGGAAGGCGGCTTAAATGCTGCTGATGCTTGAGCTAGTAATGTGGCGAGGATGCAACTACTCTGTGTGGCTAATCCAGTCTCTCTGTACTGCAAGTGTTAATTTGCAGAGTGGTTGCTTTCACTAGAACCAAGTTAAAGGTATGTCTGTACTGCAGTTGTAACCCACACACTTCCTGGGTGTGGTGTTCTGTCCCATCTACTGGCACAGAGACCACTTAGAGAGAGATTAATGAGTTTGCGCTAGAGCCTTAGCCAACAGCCAGTTGGCGTTTAGCTCATGCGGTAGAGGGTCATACACTAAACCTACCAGGTTCTATCCCACCTGCCGACTACTGGGGTCTGTGGGTGTTACACAATCACAGGGTGTGATTGCAGCTAGCTTTAATATAGTTAGCTGGGTCCTGGAGCAGTGAAGCTGGAGCAGTCATGATTCAGGGCAGGTTGGCCTCCCAAATAGCTACCCAAGGTTCTAGGGGAGCTTCTACACCCCTTGCTTAAAGTCCCTGCTACTGTGGCTTCATTGCTGCAGTATTCAAGCCCCTTCAGGTACGTTGACACAAGCTGCAATCACACACCATGCCTACAGTGTAGATATAGCCTAGTCCAATCAGGGTAATGAGCTCATACTGCAGGGAAGACAGGCCCTTAGTTTCCTATAGTACCTATTAGCGTTGTGTCTAAACTTTTCCTAGGTAAATTAGATTTGCATGATGGACTTCATGGAGTCATCTGCTCATCTCCTTTCCCTGGTATAGGAGGATCTTCATGAGATTGGCAGGTTTGACTTTCTCTGACCTGCACCTTGTACAGTCTTTTTATGCCAATGCAAAAACAGGTGCAAAACACTCCTGAATCAGAATGGTGCATCCACAGAGCACGCCACCGCACCATGTGATGCTGCAGTCCACCTGCCTCAGTTTCTCCTTCTTGTTTCTCCAGCTAGATCTCATGCACCCAGAAATTTTAATGGAACATTCGCTACCCCACCCTTTGGGGTCTGGTTTATTATGCCATCACAGAATGAACACATCATTCCTTCTGCATTTAATACAGAGTCCTCCTTCAAGAGATTGTGCTTGAATCATACTAGGCTCCATCAGTCAACCACTGCTGTGACTATACCATAGCAATGCCTGCTTAGTCAAGCTGGTTGGAAATTTGCTGACAAAATGTTGTTTTTTTTAATGAAAAATTCCAATTTGTTGAAACCAAAATGGCCTGGGAAAGGATCGGTTTCAACTCATTTCTCGAGTTGAAAAACGTTGAAAGGAAAAGTTTTGAAATTGTCAGGGTCCCATGGAACTGGAAAATGTTTTTTTTTTTCCATTGAAATATTTTTCGAAAAAAATTAAATTACCGTATATACTCGCTCATAAGCCAGTTCATTGGTAAGCTGACCCCTCAACCCCCCAAGATGGATAAGTACAAATGGAAAATTTTTATAACCCATTCGTAAGCCGACCCTATGATTCAGGGGTCGGCAAACTTTGGCTCCCGGCCATCAGGATAAACTGCTGGTGGGCGGAGATGATTTGTTTACCTTGACCGTCCGCAAGCACGGAGGTAAACCTTGGTAAACAAAGTGACCCAGCATGCCAGCTGTTTACCATGATGGGCCGGGACAGTGACTGATGGGGAAATTTGGGGGGGGGGGGAGAAGCTGGAGGTCAGGGGAGTAACCCCTGTGACCAGCCCCCACGTGATCCCACCCCTAGCCCAGGATCCTCACACTCTCCCCATCCTATCCCTTCCCATCTTATCTGGGAAGGGCCAGGGGAGGAAGTCTCTGGCCTGGCTGGAGCTGCTCCAGCAGGCTGGGCAGTGCGGTCACAGCTTGCTCCAGCAGGCTAGACCGGGCGGCGCGGCCGCAGCATGTTCCAGTGGGCTGGGCGGCGTGGCTGCCGTGTGCTCTGGGGGACGGGGCTGAACGGCACTGCCGCCCCCTGCCAGCCCCAGAGCTGCAGCTGCAGCTGCTTCGGAGGCTGGGGGGAGAGCGGCATGGCCAGAAGCGGAGAGACTCTGGCCCTGCCTCTTCCCTTCTGGCTGTGCTGCCTTTCCCTGCTCCCTCTATTGTGGGGTGAGGCTGTGTCCCACCTCTCCCTCTCTATACCCCTTCATAAGCCGACCCCCTTCTTTGGTGCTTCTCTCTTTTACTAAAAACATTCGGCTTATGAACGGCTCTATACGGTAATCTATATCAAAGAAAATCAAAATAAAATGTTTCAAAATTATTAAAGCAAAACCTTTTGATTGACTCTAACCAAAATTAATTTTTTTTGGTTTGTTGTTTCATGAAAATTTCTAAGCTGTCAACTTTTTGTACTGATCAAGGATGGGAAGAAATTTTGAAACCTTCAAAATTTTCATGGGCTCAGAAAACAGTTTCCTGCCTGGCCCTACTCCATAGTCCCGTCTCTGCTCTCCCAATCAGAACGGAAGGCCCTGCCTTTGTATTTCCTACCTTGGCCAAATTATTAGTCACATGACTCGATCACCTGATGCTTGGCCCTTTCTAGGGGAACTAAGACACCCAGAACAGCTGTTCTTAAGGGGGCCCGACCTTGGAACACAGTTGGCTGCTCACAGGCCACATCCACCCCTGTAGAGGAGAGACTGCCTTGTTATGATAGCATTTAAAATCCTCTGTGCAGAAGTGTAAATGGCCGTGGAAGGTGCAGGGTAACTGAAAACCAGGCCTATGTAAGAACAGAGTTTTTAAATTCCCTTTTCCCAACTCTGCTTTCGTTTGGGTTATGGTGGAGGAGCTTTCTCAAAGAGGAGAGTCTTGTGATGTGCTGCAAAGTCGATCAGACTCTGCATTAACCTGTCCTCCTGGGGAAGGCAGTTCATCCTCAGCAGAGAAGGTGTTATCTACAGCTCTTGCATACTGCATCCCAGGCTTTGAGCTGCAAATTGCTCTTGACAAATTCACTTGAGCGTGTTGCCAGGGTTGCACTGTATCCAGCGCGTGTTATTTCACATGGGGGGTAGGAGGTGAAGACCTCGGGGGTGGATCTAGGATCTCTTCCCTAGGAAAAAGTGGATGGAAATATCTGCTCATGGGAACAACCTGCTCATTGGAACACTCTGATAGTTTCAAAACACAAGAGGTTTGTTTTTCAGGAGCATTTTCCTGAGCTTCAGCCTGCCCTAAGTTGTCAGTGCTCATCAATCCTGGGTGTGTAACTTGATTTAAAGGTCTCATCGAAGAAAAATGTACATCTGAGGAGCAAAGGAAAAAATGCCTTCCTTTAGGAGCTTGGGGAAATGGTTAATATACAAAGCCCACTTAAAAGCTAAGAAGTGTGTCTATAATAATTTTGTTTTAGAACAGGGCTGTCACAAATTGGGTTGTGTCTAAAGAAGACATGATGCTTCCAGTCCACCTCCTTGTGCAAATCTGTCCCTTGGCTACTTTTACTCTGGAGAAAAACCTTTTCCATCAAGATTGAAAGGAAGGATTTCCACAGAGGCAGAACAGTTAGCTCAAATGCCTTCTATCTGAATGCACTTCATCATCTGCTCCAAGAGCCTTGCTCCACAGCAGGGGATAACATGCAGTCCCCAAGGGATTTTCATTACCTGTGTGAATGCAAGTATAGGAACAGCTGCATTGGAGGTGGGGGTGATAGGAGTGTAATTGGAAGTAATTTTACCTTCTTTCAGATTAAGCCTTCAAATATGCTAATTAACACTATCTGCACTACACACTATTGGTGGCAGAGTACTGGGTACATGTGGATCTGTGATACTGAAAAGCAGACTCCATCCACACTACAATGCATAGCTCCATGTGTCGGTGAAAGGCTCTGGTGCAGGGAGGCACTCGGACAACATGTGACTAAAAATAGCAGTGTAGCTGGAGAGGCACGGCTTGGGCAAGCAGAGAGATGTGTAGGGTATCTGTTCAGGTACATACCCACATCCTTCACGCATTTCTGTATTCAGCTGGCCTAAGCAACGCCTCGCCATCTACACTGCTGTTTATACCCGTACTCGGGGTGTTATGTGTGTGTATTCCACATGCCGCTGAAAAATGGTGTATAATGTAGACATACCTTTAGTCAGGGAGTAAGAAATCAGACTGCACAGGGCAAGCAGAGAAGACTGCAAACCAGCAGAGACCCCAGCCTCTGTGTTGCTAGGAGGGGTCCTAAAATGCAAGAGGCTGTTCACATACCAAACTGCAGCTAGTGACCTGGGAATGTCATTTCCTCTCTTTGTGGCTCCGTTTCCCTATCTGTAAAATGGGAATAATGATACTGACTTCCTTTGTGAAGTGTTTTGAGATCTACTAATGAGTGCTATATAAGAGCTGGTTGGTGAATTTATTATAACCACTTTTGGGCTGCTTTGAAATGCAGCCTGCTCGGGAAGTCTATGGGTGGACAATTTATTAATTCTTTTTGTGTCGTTTTGTGCTGTGCTTATGTAACCCTGACAGATCCCAGTCATTGGCAGGTGGGATTGAACCTAAGACCTCTGGTGCTAAATGCATGAGCCTCTACCACATGAGCTAAAACCCAGCTGCCTATTAGCTAAGGCTGTAGAGCAGACTCATGATCTCTCTTGCTGTGGTCTAAAGAGATAGACAGAACCCCACCCATCCAGAAGGTGTGAGGGTTACATACTTCCCCTAGCTGAGGAAGCCCGTCCTGAGCTTCAGAGACTTCCCAGTTGAAATCCCCGATAAGCCCACAATTGTAACACCGACAGACCCCAGTCATGGGGGGCAGGATCAAACCTGGAGCTAAATGCATGTGCCTCTATCACATAGCTAAAAACCAACTGCCTATTAGTAAAAGACTCTTAATACATTTATCTCTGTCGATCTGTCTCTTTCTTCTCCCCACCCCTCCCTGGTGCCACTAGATAACCCAGAACTCGATGCCAGGAGGTGTGTGGGTTACACTTACGACAGTAAAGGTCTAACCTAGCATGAGCACACACTGTGCAAGCTTTCTCACTCTCACGCACACACCTGCAAATGCGCCTTAATCAAGGTCTGCAGCATCCTTTGGTTTCTATTCTTGTGACTCCAAATGCAGCTTTACCAATGCAATTTGGCCCTGATTTGCAACACTTGTGATGCCAGTCAGCCACATTGGGTCTGAATCTCTTCTCACTCCCTATGATATAAGCCAGAAGGAAGTCTGTTGTAAATGAAGTTGCATCAGTGTCTTATCTATGTAAATGAAAAGATAATCAGGCCCAGAATCTAAAATACTTATCATAATGCCCAGGACTTCCCAAAGATTTGGGATGCAGGTAAAAAGAATGCAGCTGTTACCATTCTCATTGTTGTCAGTGCTGTGATCTTGTTGCATGCCTCATGATATTTGGTGTCTCAGGGCTTGTCTACACTATCGTGCAGGGTCAATCTAAGATACGCAACTTCAGCTATGTGAATAGCATAGCTGAAGTCGATGTACTTAGATCTACTTACTGTGGTGTCTTCACTGTGATAAGGCGACAGCTAACGCTCTCTCATCAACTTTGCTTGCACTCCTCATTCTGGTGGAGTACCGGAGTTGACGGGAGAGGGCTCAGCGGTCGATTTATCGCATCCATACTACATGCAATAAATCGACTCCCACTGGATTGATCGCTGCCTGCCGATCCGGCGGGTAGTGTAGACAAGCCCTTACTCAAAGCGCCAGCTCTTGGAATCCTGGGATTATATGAGAATCTCAGCTTTCATTTAAAAAGAAAAATGCTTTTGTAGTTCTTGTGAGTGCAGAGAAAAGTTTACAAATGTGACCTGAGTGCTTTCTAAAGGCCCAAACCCCCAAAAGCAAATAGAAAGAACCTAACTTTTATTGTTGTTTTGAAATCCCACGACTTCTGAACCGCTGGAGTCAGTAGTACTGCATCTGATCAGCTACCTGACCATCAGGGCATGGATAGGTTATGATGAGAGAGCTCTTCAGAAGATTATAGATACATGGCCAAACCTTTAGTCCGGAGCTGACCCTGCAAAGCCTTAATGAGCAAGAATTTCTCACTCACAAGTTGTCTTGCAACAGCTGCTGTGAAAGACAGTGTAGTAGAGTGGTCAGTGCCCTGCTACAGCATTCAGGACGCCTGGGTTCTATTTCCCTATCTCCCATTGGCTTGCTGCATGACTTCAACAAGTCACCTTATCCCTTTGTGTAGAAACGTACTTATCTGTGGAAGGAGGCATTTGATGCTTACCTCTGTATGTAAAGTGCTTTGATGATGGAAGGAAGGAAAGCTCTAATTAGCATCATCGTTATTCATGTGAATAAGTTTACAAAGATCAGGACACGAATCTGTACGCAAGCAAAACTCACAGGGTGTGTCTGCGTTGTAAAGAAAAACCCGTGGTTCTGAGTCAGTTCACTTGGGCTGTAGGGCTAAGACAGCAGCGATAGACACTGCTGCTCAGGTTGGAGCCCTGGCTCCAAGGCCCTCACCTCTTGCTGAGTTTCACTGCCTGTGCTCCAGCCCGAGCAGCAGCATCTACACTATTTTTAGCTGGGATGCAGAGGCTCTGAGGCTCAGAGCCATGGGCATTTTTTGTTTTGTTTTTTTGCAGTGTAGGCTCTAGACATTTCGCCGCCCCAAGCACGGCGTCATGCCGCGGGGGTGCTCTGCCGCTCACTGGTCCCGTAAGCGTGTCTGTGGAGGGTCTTCTGGTCCTGCGGCTCCTGTGGACCTCCCGCAGGCATGCCTGCAGAGGGTCTGCTGGTCCCGCGGCTTCGGTGGAGGCACGCCTACGGGAGGTCCACTGAAGTCGTGGGACCAGAGGACCCTCCGCAGGCGTGCCGCCGAAGGCACTCTGCCTGCCGCCTTCCCGACAACCAGCAGAGCGCCCCCCGCGGCATGCCGCCCCAAGCACGCGCTTGGTGTGCTGGGTCTGGAGCCGCCCGAGTGTAGACACCACACCCCCCACCTCTCGCTGGGTCCCTCCTTACCTCTCTCCCCCAAGAACCCGCAGCTCACCACTCCCCTCTTCAGCCCCCCATTCCCATCCTCACCCTCTGCCCCCATAGGGGAGGGAGGTAGAGGAGCGGAGGGACATGGTGAGAAGTGGGGACCGAAGGGGGGTGGAGTGGAGAAGAGGAAGGACAGACTCACCAAGCAGCGGTGGGCGATGGGAGTCTGAGGGAAGGGGTGGAGCAGGGAGGGGGAGAGGCGGAGTGCAGTCAGGGCTAGACCAAAGAGCCCATTATTAAATATATGTTCCCCAGGTAGCTACTTACAGACTGTGATCAAGTCACCCATTAGCCACCTCTTTGTTAAATAGATTGAACTCCTTGAGCCTGTGGCCCCTCTGCAACGAGGAAACTTTCCCTACAAATAAAATGGGACAAGATAGACACAAGGGAAGGTGAAGGGACATAATAGAAAAGAAAAGTGAGTTAATTTGTGTCAATGGGGTAAATACGTCGGTGCCGACTCCTTGGGTGTGCCGGGACTGGCGTAGAAATAATAGAGGATGCTCAGTTCCCCCGAGCCAGCTGCTCAGTGGTGGGAGTGGCACGGAAGCGGAACACCGCCCAGAAAAATGAAAGTCGACGTCGATGAGCTTTTTCCTTTTGTTTGTATGTATCATGCTTAGAGGTGGTTGGAATTTTTTTCAACTAATAGTTTTTTAATAGAAAAAGCCTATTAATTGGAACCGAAACTGTTCGCAAAACAGGGTGGGATTTTAATGAATCTCTCGACTACAAAAAAAATTTTTTTTTTTGAGATTGTTGAAACACTTTGTTTTCACTTAAAAACAACAAGAAAAAGTTCTGTTTTTTTGGTTCAGAACCACTTTGCTTGAAACAAGCTAATTAGACTGACAGGTTTTTTTGTTTTGTTTTGTTTAATTTAAAAAAAACAGGGTTAGGGAAAGGTCAACATTGAAACTTTGTTTCCAAACGGCTCTGCTTGACCTGACCCAACCTTTTGATTGTTTTTTTTTTTATTAAAATGCTTTTGAGACTTTGGACTTTTCATCCTGATTTATGAGAATAAAAAATGTTCTAATTCTTGCCGTATTAACAAGATGGAAAAGCCATTTCCCTCCCTGCTGTAATCCTGCTCTGTGAAGGCCAGGAGCAGGAAAGGGGTCTACCGATGGAAGCCTAGAGGCAGTCAGAAGTAAACCCCTGTGACCAACCTAAGCAAAGTGTCTAATGAGTTTCCTTCTCAGTGGCTTGGAAACTGGAAGGAGCAGATTATGCAGAATCTGTGTTTATTGGAGTCTTCAGAGAGCAGGAAAGGAAGAAGGGGTGATTCTTGCCTTGCCTTTTGCACCTTGTAAAGTGCCTTGTATGTTAAATCTTCCCTGGCTCGATACTTGTTCACCATCGCCCCAATGTACTAGATGGTGCTCAGAATGAAAATAAAGGGAGCCGCCTGCAGCTATGCCCCCGATCTGTTGAATTACCATCTGTGATTGTCTGCCCTAAGCGCAGTACACAGCATATCTTTGTGGGGTTGCTATTTTCACTTGAGTGGCAGTGCTGAATGAAAGTCTAGGAAGGATCCAGCTACAGCTGTTTTCACAGCTGTTGAATGTTTGTTCTCACTTGCTGTAACATCTCATAAAGGGCCTTTCTTTGCAGAATCATTGGATAGCAGCTGAACGCCTCTGACTGCCTCTGTGCAAACAGCATTGGAAAGACGAGCACAGAAGCCACTTTCTGTGGAACTGGGTAAAAGAAGAATCAGAAATCCAGATAATAAAATCATAAAAGATTAGGGTTGGAAGAGACCTCGGGAGGAGACCTCAGGAAGTCCTACCCCCTGCTCAAAGCTGGACCCACCCCAACTAAATCATCCCAGCCAGGGCTTTGTCAAGCTGGGCCTTAAAACATCTAAGGATGGAGATCCAAACCTCCCTGAACTTTGGGAAAGTTCAGATCGAAATCTGTACGTGAACATTGGGACTTAGTAAGGATGTGCCATAACAGACCATAAAGAGGAGTCATTAATTAAAGAAAACAGTTACAAGTATTGCCAAAGGCCATGCCCTAGTGTCTGTCAGATTCATCGGCCGGGTCCTCACTGAAGAAGTTTGCGTGGTCGTAGTGGCAAAGAGGGGTGGGAGATCCTTCCCTGGATCATTTAATTGCTTCTGGGACATGGCCCTGGCCAGGAGTTTGGGGAAACTTGGCCTACTGTTGTCCAGCGGTGCCCTGTCCTCTATGAAGCATGCCACATCCAGTGCAAATACCTGTCTGTGCACGTTTAACATTTCCTCGTTGTGAGTCCTCGCTCATGGAAGCTTAGAACTGGCTGCTCACGAGTGTTTCTGCTACTCATACCAGCTGGCTGGAATGTTTGCAGAAATCAAGCAAAGAACTGGAACCTGAGCATGTCTCAAGTTATTTCACTTTTAAATTTGGGCTCATGGTAAATACCTCGGGGCACTTGCCCAGCTCCTCCGAATGAGTCATCTGGGAGGCTCTGTTGCTCCAAGCTAGATCTGTTGGGAACAACAATCAACCACCACTAAGATCTTCTACAACTCTGAACTTCTTGACAGATGCTACTGCAGTGAGCTCAGTGCAGGCAGTCGTGGTTATTATCCTGGATCAACAGGGCTACATGTGCAGCTCCATCTGTGGCTAACAGATTTTTGGAGGGGTACAGGGAGGAACTCAAGTTAATCTAGACAATAATTGAAGGGGCTAGGCTTTCTTCCTTTGCATTTTGGGATCAGTTTCCTGCATTTTAAAAGATTTAAAAGATCTAAGAACATAAAGCTATGGCAGCATAACATTTCTATCTGGAAGACCAAGAACTGGCTCACCCTGGTGCCTCAGTACCCTGCTGCCCACTGCATCTTCCCTGGGGGCAGTGCCTGCAGGGATAAGAGGCAGCTAGTGGGCACAAGGAAAGGAATAGAAGCTTTCTGTGCTAAGACAGTGGCAGCTACAGTCTGCACTGGGCTGCTGGCTAGCTGGAGGCCAGGGATTTTGAGTGCTTATTGCTGGGAGCTCTGGCTAAGGTGCCAGCACCCCCTACTGGTTCTCCAAAGCCACAGACCTGTTTGGAACCCCAATCTTCTGGGTGTATCTAGGGGGTGTCATCAGAGGGCGTCATCTTTCCTTATCAAGCTTTGTTCCTCTAGAAAGCTCAAATTAACCCTCAGCATTTGCAGTACCCAGGGTTCCCAGTGGAAACGAGATGCAGCACCCAAAAAAGCAGACACTCCTAATACTTCCCTGACAAGGCTGCTAAGCAATCCAGTTAGGCTTTATTCTCCTCTCCTAATTTGGCAGCTGCACTGTATTCCCACACTGATTAATGTCACTTTCCCTCATTGTCTGGAGGCTCTGGAGATGCTGCACAGTGATTTAATATCTAACCGGGGACGTGTTTTTCGGAGCTGTCCTGTGCTGCTGCTGTACATGTTATTTGTTTGTCAAGCTGACTGAACTGATTTTGCCCATGACATGTGGTAATGGATAGACTCCTCTCGCTCTGTGAGGGTGCTTGGCAGGGAGAGAAGGAGCCCTCTTCATTCCAGATGGGCTAAGTGGTTTGGCTGAATTAAAAACCCTGAAACCAGGTCCTGTTCCTGCTCTGCTTCTAGCACTGCACATGCACACTGGGTATATTGGGGACTTTTTCACACACTAGGTTGCCTTTATTGTTTACTGAAATAACCACAAAGATATAAATAAACTTAAGTTTCCAGGGGAGTTTGGTGGTTTCTACTGCTCATGGCAGTAGAGCTGCCTCTGCCTCAGTCCGTTTTCCCCTCTGCCATGGAGAGATGCTTAAACTCATTGAAGTGGATAGGACTCACCTGGTTCGTCTGTCAGTGTGAGTCAGCAAAATAGTTCAGCATTTCCATGCAGGATCGTGGCCCCTAACACCCTATCACAAACCCTCTTACCCTGCAAACTCTCTCACCAAATGAGAACTATGGAGTGGCTGGTTTGTCAGTATAGAAGGCTCTGCAGTTTCTTTTAACTGCAAGAGCATTTAGACTGAGCTAAGTTTGCTCAGGCTTCTGGGAATATTTAGTTCTCACTAAACATGCTCAGAAAGCTTAAAACTGGAATTAGTACAGTGTAACCTTCCTCTGGTATTATCTGGACCAGTGATCTGCTAGGTCACTCCAATCCTTGACTCTAGGAGCCAGCCTTACCCTACTCTGCTGTGAGAACCCCTGCTCCTGGGCTGTTCACTCACAGCCTCTGGCCTGTAAGCTGTTCCTTGGATTGTGCAACTGAATGGCACTAGCCAATATCTCCGGTCCCAAACACAATCTTAGGAACCTCCATCTTGCAGTGTCCAGTTATGCCTGCTGGACGCTACAAGCTTATATGAGTTCATCAGTTTAACAAAAAAATTGATAGGTACCAGGCTTGTTATCCCAAGGGGAGTCCCTCACACGCTTCTAACTAAACACCCTGCTTCAGGTAGAATAAACAGAGTTATTAACTATAAAGATAGATTTTAAGTAATTATAAGTCAAAACGCAGCAAGTCAGATTTGGTCAAATGAAATAATAGGAAAACACATTCTAAGCTGCTCTTAACACTTTCAGTGCCCTTACAAACTTAGATGCTTCTAACCACAGGCTGGCTGGTTACCCTTCAGCCAAGCTCTCCCCTTTGATCAGTGCTTTGGTCGCTTGGAGGTGATGTCTGTAGATGGAGGTGGAAGAGAGGGAAAGAGCATGGAAAATGACTCTCCCTTTTTTCATGTTCTTTCTTCCCTTGTGGCTTCTCTCCCCTCTCCCCCTTCAGAGTCAGGTGACCATTACCTCATTGCAGTCTCAAACTGACCAAAGGAAGGGGAGTGACTCACTCGAGAGTCCAACAGATCCTTTTGTTGCTGCCTAGACCAGTGTCATTTGTTCCCGTGAGGCTGGGCTGAGTTTGTCCCATACATGCCCTGATGATGTGTGAACTGCCCCTTTTCTCTTGGAGAGTTTTTGCCTGGGCTTATTTTAAGCCATGAGGAGATATTCTCAGCATCATAACTATATACATGAAATTATAACCTATAGCATTACTGTAACAATTCCTATAACATCACTATAACAACAATGCTGAGTGCATCATGAGCCTTCTGAAGACACCCGACATAACTAGTTTTGCATTAGATACCACACCATCGTATTATAAGAATTAACATAGGGGTGTGGGGTGTTCCCGCGAGGTAGAGAACGTCACACACAGTCATTCCCTATACACACACTTAGCCAGTGGATTATATCTATGTCTCTTCTAGTATCTTCTCCACACAGAGGATAAAAGGCTACTACTGCTACCAACTAACAAAATTCCTCCTTTATCTCAAGAGGTATAAATATGTGCTTTGGTGATAAAGGTTCCTACATTCAATCTCCGCTGATTGTGGGGGTTATTACTTTAAGGTTATAAATCCTCCTTTGTAGTGTCACTGCTGGGATCGTAAGTAACCTGATCTTTTGAAATTCCTCATTGCTAGCTGCGATTCAGCAGTTTTCATCATTTTAGAAGCAAGCTGTGTGGCAAAGGTACTGACATCTCCTGGCCCGAATGGTACTTTATACACACACATCACCTGGGTATCAAACCAAACTAGGCTGGAACAAGGGTGCAACCCGAACAAGGCAGATTATTTGCTGCCGCTGAGAGCTGCTTGGTACACCAAAGACGGAGTCCTCTGATAACTCGTTAATTACAGCCTCCAGCCATTGAATTCCTCATGCCCTTGTTTGCTGAATTAAGGACCCTCTTCTTACAGCTACCTTTTCTCTGCGTAGGTAATTATAGACTATGACCAAGTTGCCTTTTAACCCTCTCTTCAACAAACTAACCAAATGCTGCTTGTTAAGGCTCATTACAGGGCAAGTGTTCCAGACCATGAATCCTTCTTGTAGCTCTGCTCTTTCCTTGTTAGCAACCTCCTTGTAGTGACCTTCCTAGCTCCCAAGCAGATGAATCAAATATAATGCTAATAAAAGGTTGCACCACAGTTCCAATATCTGTTGCTAGAGAGCTGGTGTGGTCTGCTGGGCTAGGAGGCAGGAGATTTGATTTCCAGGGCTCTGCCTCTGACCTGTTGTTTGACCCTGATGAGCCACCTCACCCCTCTGCTTCCCATCTTGTCTATTCAGCTGCAACCTCTGCATGGCAGGGCATGGCTCTCCTTGTGCAGGGCATTGCATGGACACAAAGGGGTCCTGATCCCAGCTAAGGTGACCAGATGCCCCAATTTTATAGGGACAGTCCCAATTTTGGGGTCTTCTTCTTATATAGGCTCCTATTACCCTCCACCCCTGTCCCAATTTTTCGCACTTGCTGTCTGGTCACCCTAATCCCAGCTGGTGCCCCTAAATGCTACTGTTACATGAATATAAATAGGTATCCTGTTGAGACCCATATAGATTTAGGCATTCCTTTGCAATATGTCTCCCATCTTAAAGTCAAGCAACCTCTCACTGAAATGCCGAGCCAACTGGCAAAGTTTTGTCTCCATTTTCCCTGATAAATTATAAAGCACTTCAAGACAGCATTAGCATTAATGGCCACTCCAGTATTTATGTAAACAATGTGCGTATAATTTAACTGTTTTAATATAGGCCTGCTTTATGAGGCTTGTTGGAGCCAAAAGATGAAAATTGCCAATGAGAAGAGTGGCTCTGAATGCTGCTACAGCCCCCAACGTGGACAGAGGTAATAGAAATTGGAAATGGGAAAGATCTGACGCATTAGGTCATTTCAGGGCTGCCCAGAGGATTCAGGAGGCCTGGAGTCTTCCCGCCGCCGAACTGCCACTGAAGACCTGGCACTTTGGTGGCGGGTCCCGGGGTGGAAGGACCCCCCACCACCAAATTGCCACCGAAGACCTGGAGTGGAAGAAGCTCCGGGGGCCCGGGCCCCGTGAAAGTTTTCCGGGGCCCCTGGAGCTGGTGAAGGACCCTGCTCCAGGGGCTCCAAAAACACTCTTTTGGGGGCCCCTGTGGGGCCTGGGGCCTGGGGAAAATTGCCCCACTTGCCCCCCCCCACAGGCAGCTGTGGCTCATTTAACCCCTTCCCAGGCCAGTGCAGACTAGCTCCATAGGTTGCATTTCCTAGTGCTTTGCCTAGTCTTGTTTTAATCATAACACCCAGTTCTTCTGTAGAGCTTTTGATCAGTAGATCTCAAAATACTTTACATAGAAGGGCAGCATCAATATTTTACATATGGGAAACTGAGGCACAGAGGCGCAGTGACTTGCCTAGGGTAACTGAGCTGGGAATAGAATGCATCAGAATCTGCTAGGCAACACTGCCTCCCAAATGATCATACCCATGGGACATTCACCGCTTCCCTTGGGAGACCCAGACTGAGAAGCCAGTGAGGCCCACCTGCTTAGTGCTCTGGGCTGCCATAGGAGAGACCTAAGCCTTGTGTCTCACTGTCTGGGCCAAGCAGAGCTTAGACAGCACATGGAGACGGCATACCCAGCTCATGGTGGAGGAGGAATTTCATTGCTGGGGAACTGGAAGGAGGTTTGTGTAGAGAGGCAGATGGAAGTCCTCTTCTCTGAGCAAAATAAAGGACTCTAAGGGTAGGTCCATAAAGAAAATAACTGAGCAGGAAGCTCAAATTAACGAGTGGTTAATTTCTCCAGCATAATTAACGCCTTTTATAGCCTCATTTACATTATTTTGCATTTGCAATAGGAATGATTTACCATCATGAAAGTGAAATAATCCTAGGTCTGTGTGGTTGGCTTTGGTTTCTAGTGGAGAACAGGAGGTTCAACTGAGCGAGATGCAGTGATTATGTGCCCATCTCCATTCTCTAGCCAAGGTTTTAAACAATGCTTTTCACCTGAGCCTTATTTTATTCTCCAGTTTTACATTAAAGTTTCCCAAGAAACTATTCTAACGCTCAGTGGGTTTCTTGAAACTATCCCACTCAGATATGTATTTCGCTGTTATGCCGAGTAGGAGGAGATGGGCCAAGTGAGGGTGCTTGGATGGCCGAGCCCTTTCTTCAGGGGGCAGCAGTTTTCAGAGTTGAGTTGAATGAGGCAGTTGATATCTGTTGGAGCTAATGTTTCATCATTTTTTGTTAATGAATGTTAAGTTTCTGATCTCCTGTAGAGACTGATCTCATCTAAGAACTAGGGCCTTACGCCCGGGACTGTTGTGGTTATGCCATAATCTGGCCCTGATTACAAGGTTCATGGAACTTCAAAGGGGTACCTCATCTGAGTCAGACACAAACATGGAGGAGGCAAATTCCTTTCCTGGACCTGTTTGCATTTCTCTTTGTTCTGCTGCTTGGCATATGAATTTGATGTCCCTGAGTAGCCCGTTCATATAACTTTTTTAGGGTTGTACCCCAAAATTACATGGTCTCTAATGTGGGATTGGGAGGGGGTTTGCAGACCCCCCACTGCACCCGGGGAAGGCAGAAAGCAGTGCTGAGCTGGGATGCCCCACCTTGCAGCAGCTGCAGGGCATACGCCAGGTGGAGGGATAGTTTACAAGGGCATTGTTAGGCCAGGAAAGGAGCTAGAGGCTGCACCAGGGGGTGGGACTGATGCCCAGAGCTATGAGACAAGTGTCAAGGCTACTCTGGAAGTGGGGATCCAGATTCTTTCCCAACTCCTCGCTCTTGGGAGTTGGAAAAATCACAAGATGACAAATAAGGCATTGTCCCACTGTCAGACACCGTGGTTACCCCTAAGACTGACCATCTCCTGAACGGAGAAGCCATATAGCTCTGTATGAAGTGACCTGAAGGGGGTATAGTTTGGGGTGGACCAATGAGATGTCCAAACACTGTGACATCCCTCTAGCGTCCTAAATGGGGACCTGTTGGGGTGGGTGGGCATGGTCCCCTTGCCTGGCTTCCCTGTACCTCTGCCATGACACCAATCTAAGGGGAGTAGAAGGGATGGAGGCCCACCACATAGGACACAGGTGGGCCCTCTCTAGAATGACCAGGCCAAAAAAGTGTGGAGACACTGCCTGACCACTAGGCCAACTGGCAACAAGACTGATCCACTATAAGGATGTTATGGGGCTCTTGCAAGAACAAGATCCAGTGGCTGGATCCAATGTAAAAAGTCAAACTGGAAAGTAGACACAGTTTTTAAACAATGAGAGTAATTAAGCATTGGGACAGCTCACAGAGGCACGGGGTTAATTCAGCATCACTTCAAGTTTTGAAATCGAGGTGGAATCAGGTCTGATTCTCTATCGTCCTGCATCTCATGTAGTCATTAACACTAGTGCAAAGCTTGGGCACCGCCCTGCTGTGTGATCTCAGGAAAGTCATTTCTCCTCTGTTTCCCCTCTCACCCTTTGTCTAGCTTGTTTATTTAAATCGTCAGCCCTTCGTGGCAGGGACTGCTCCATACAAGCTCTCAGCACAACAAGGCCTCGGTCACTGATTTCTGACATTTTCTGGGGGTTGAAAAATCCAGATTTGTCAAAACTGAAACTGTTCACAAAACAGAGTTGGTTTCAACAAATCTCCAACTCTGAATATTTTTGGGGAGGGGGGGGAAAAACAGGTTTTCAAACTGACCAAATGCTTTGCGCCTTCGAAACGAAACAAAAACAAAAGTGTGGTGCTGGTTCAAAAGCGCATTTTATTTTTTTGTTTAGAAACTTAAAATAATAGACTTGAAAGTTTTTTATTTTTTAAAGTCAAAAGAAAAACTTAACATGCTGGGATTTTTGAAATACCCTTTCAGGTGACCCAAACTGGATTTTTTTCAGTACCTGAAGTTAAGATGTTGATTTTTCAGCCCAACTTGAGATGGGAAGATGGGTGGCAATACAGGACTCTCAGAACATTTTTGTGGGATGGGAAATTCATCTCCTGCCCAGCTTTGCTAGCTACCCTTGGTACATCAGGGCCTAGGTGACTTGCCCACATCATGCAGGAAGTGTGTGGTGGATCAGGGAATTGACATTAAGTCTACAGCATTACAACCTAGTGATCTTCAAGCTGGAGCAGATTCCCTTCTAGCTGAGGAGCTGGCTCTGGCATTTCTGGATTCAGCCCCTGACTCGATCACAAACCTCTGGAGTTTGTTCTGTCCCTAAAGTTCTGAGCCCAGAAGGGAATCTGTTTCCTCTTTTACACGTACACCTCTACCCTGATATAACGCTGTCCTCGGGAGCCAAAAAATCTTACCATGTTATAGGTGAAACTGTATTTTATATTGAACTTACTTTCATCCACCAGAGTGCGCAGCCGTGCCGCCCCCCCGCCCCTCCGGAGTGCTGCTTTACTGAGTTATATCTGAATTCGTGTTATATCGGGTCGCGTTATATCGGGTAGAGGTGTACAATGATTTTTGTTTGAAGGCCAGAGGGTTAAATGAGTATCACAGAGTAGCACATTTGCAAAGCAGAATGGTGATCTTTTTTTTTTTGACTCAACATATTCTGTCTTTAGTCATTAAGCACAACCAACAGCATGAACATTTCATGAGCAGATAGTTAAATTTTAATTTCCCCATTGAATTCATTAAGGTGTGATCATGCATCTGAATTTAATTTTGCAACCTGGCAAGGAACCAAATTAAACATGACATAGTGACAAGGTTTTTTCATTGCATTTTCTTCCACTTGCCCTCCACCCTATTAAAATCTGTTCTCCTCCCCTTACCCCACATATCCCACGACCATTTCTTAATCAAAGTCTTTGCAAAAGTGAAGTTAAACTACCTTGCCCTGAAGCATCAATCAAAGACTTATACAATGCGCTAAACAGGGGTCTGACAGAATTTATTGTTTATGCTGGCAGATGGAGTGACTGCAACATGGAAAAACAGGTGTTTTCTAGGGAACAATAGTGGTCTCTGTTATGATGGTTAATTTATTATATCAAATAAATTGCACACAGGCTGGGCTAGCAACAAACAAGCTTTTCCCTGTTCCAAATGCAAACCTCCATTAACTCACTCATTTCCCCCACATGCGCTCTGAGAGGCACAGTTTCCTCCTAAACCTCCATCTAGTGATTCCCTAAGAAGTGGGTTTAGCTGGACCTGGCAGGTTGGGCTCATGGGAGCTCACGGATTTTTTTTAAGGCCATTATATCATCTAGTCTGACCTCGTGCATGTCACAGGGCATAAAACTTCATCCAGTTACTTCTGTGGTGAGCCCAATGACTTGCATTTGGCTAAAGTTTAACTTCCAGAAAGGCATTCATTCTTGATTTGAAAACTTCATGGAGAACCCACCACTTGCCTTGGTAATTTGGGTTAGACCTGAATGAGTCCCCCTCAAGTGGGAGTTACCAGTCTGCACTACTGGACCCAACCTTTGGATCCCACCTGCCGCTAAGCCAACAGGGTCTGGGAAGAGCCCAGACACTGACCGAAGTCCTGGCCTCTCAAACCCAGTCCTGGGGTGCATGCTGTCGTCTGGCACCCACCTTGGACTGTGACTTCTCACATCCCAACTAGCCTTGGCCCTGAGACCAGGTCTGAGCCCCACAAAGCCTCCCTAGTAATTTATGCATGCTTCCCAGGAGCCCCATTCCTATGGGTGCTCTGGATTATAGTTTGAGGACCACATGACAGTTCAAGTATGGATTACAGGCTTTGCAAAGGAACTTCTTACACATCCACTGACTCCTTAAACCCCTCTGAGGAGCAGTGGGCACTGTTTGGAGTTCTCTGCTTGACGTCCCCCTCTGGATCCCTGATAATCTTTGACCTCATTCTCAATCCTGGTTTGGCTGTTAGCCCCAGAAATGACTAGTCGCCTGGCCTCAGTGGTCCTGCCCCCTTAGCTGCAGGGGTGGGCCTGTACTGTACACACTCCCTCTCTACTTAAGTTTAGGAAGCGTAAGAGAGAGGCAGATCCAGAGGTGAAACAAGAAGAAAAGGCTATGCCCAGTCCTCCCCTTTGAGGTTGCCCCTCCTGAGAGTTCACAGGGTGTGTGTGTGTTCTGAAGGGAAAACAAGCCCCTCCTGCCCCACTCTGTGAGCATGTCTTCTCCTTTCTGGCGGGGGTATGGCCCTTCTTGCTCAGGGATCATGTCTCTTTTAATAAGGAGGCTGGAGCCTTTTGTCATGTCCTCAGACTGGGAAGGATTCCAGTACCTCCCCAACCCCTAAAAGGGTTTCTGTGAAGAGATAGTGCATGCAAAGGCTCTTGCTGGCAGGACCCTTAAGAACCATTCAGTGTTGCTGTCTCCGTCATGCCTCTCCAGGCAGTCTGTTTGCCATGTGCCAGGACCCTGCTAGCAAATGGCTGAGCAAATTCACAGTGACTGTAGCAATCCTAGATGATTTTTTATATAACAAAAAGGAATTCTTAAGCTGACACTGCCATGTTCCCCAAACTGTCACAGTCAGGGTGGTTAAAGTGTGCCTTATTTCTTCTCATTTGAATGTCTGCTTAACTTCCAGCTATTGTTTCCAGTTCCTCCTTTCACTGCTAAATTAGAGTCTGTTAGGACCTGGTATTTCTCCCCATGAAGGTCCTTGTACGCTATAATCAAGTCACCTCTCAGTCTTCTTGAGAAGCTAAAGAGATTGAGCTCTGTCTCCCTCATTGCGAGGTGTTTTCTCAATGCCTCAACTTAGTTTGGTGGCTATTCTCTGCACCCTCTCCAGTTTTTTCAACATCCTTTGTGGAATGTGGACACCAGAACTGTGTACAGGATTCCAGTTCGTCTCACTAGTGCTATATACAGAAGTTAGTATACTCCCTGCTCATACACACTAGTTTCCTGTTCATACATCCCAGCATGGCATTACCGCATTTTACTACTGTACAACATTGCCCTGGGAGCTCGGGTTCAGTTGACTGTCCACGATGACCAGGGCCGCCCTTAGGCATATTCAGCATACACGGCTATGCAGGGCATCCGAAAATTTGGGGTACCTCTGGGTCTTAGTGTCCTCCCTGCAACCTCTTCCTATGCCTGTTGTTCTGACCCTTCCTGTAGGCTCCCACCATTGCTGGCTGCTGCAGCCTGGTGAGTCTTCCTCAGTAGGGGATCTAGTACTTAAAAGTGAAAAAGCCTCCACCCTGCCAGACCTATTAGCTCAGTGGTCCCCAAACTTTTTGTGGCCAGTAGCACATTCATGTTTTCAGAAGAGTGTGGCGGGCACCAACAATTAATCACATACAGGGCCGGCTCCAGGCACCAGTGGAGCAAGCACTTGTCTGGGGCAGCACATGCTACGGGGCATCATTCCATCCGTTCTGCAGAGTCGGAGCATTTTTTGTTTTGTTTTGGTTTTGGTTTTGGGGTTTTTTTGGTGCCAGTTCTGGGCAGTGCAGAGAGAAGTCAGAGAGAAGCCGGGAGGACAGAGAACACTGGCACTCACCGCCTGCACCCCCGGAGTACTCTGTCCCCAGCAGGCGCGGGGCCCCGCTCCTGCCAGGGACAGAGAACACCAGCACCTGCAGCCTGCAGCCCTGGAGTTCTCTGTCCCCAGCAGGTGCGGGGCCGCGGCTTCTCTTCAGCTTAAGCCGCAGCCCCGCGCCTGCCAGGGACCGAGAACACTAGCGCCCACAGTCTGCAGCCCCAGAGAAGCTGGAGAGAAGCCGCAGCCCCGTGCCTGCGAGGCACCGAGAACACCGGCACCCGCAGCCTGCAGCCCCAGAGTTCTCTGTTCCCGGCAGGCACGAGGCCGCGGCTTCTCTCTGGCTTAAGCAGTGGCCCTATGTCTGCCAGGGACTGAGAACACTGGCACCCGCAACCTGCAGCCCTGGAGTTCTCTGTCCCTTGCAGGCGCGGGGCCGTGGCTTCTCTCCCCTGCTGGTCACTAGGTGGGTGCACATAAATGCCCTGGCGGGCGCCATGGCACCCACAGGCACCACTTGGGGACCACTGTATTAGCTCAACACTGGAACTGTTAAAGAGCCTGTACCTATTGGGTTTCTGGGAACTGGGCGGGCGGAAGCCTGCCCAATGCTAAAGGATCCCCCCCAGCCTAAGGGGAGGACCCACAGGACCTCAGAACCCCACTGATTTTGGGGGACAACTAATAAAAGAACAGGGACAGGAGTGCGGTCAGAGGGTCATAAGAAGGGAGCCTGATGGGGCCACCAAGCAGAGAACCCCGGACAGCGCCCACTGCTCCTCAAAGGCGTCAAGGGAGCCAGTGGACGCCACCCAGAGGAACTCTCCAAGGCTACGTGAACGGACTAAGGATCGGAAACAAGCCCCACAGTCACCGGAGTCTCCATCGGCCAACCTCCTCTCCCTGGTTGTGCAGATGGCCGTTTTAGCCAGGGCGAGGAGGAGGTTGACCAGGAGGTCCCGTGACTTTGTGGGGCCACGGATAGGGAGTACATATAGAAGGAGGTGAGGGGAAAAGTGCAGCCAGAAATGTAACAGGATACTGGTGAGGAGCCGGTATAGGGGCTGCAACTTGGCTCACTCTAAGTAAATGTGCACCAGGGTTTCCCTCACGCCGCAGAAGGGGCAGGTGTCTGGGGCAGGGGTAAACCGCGCCAAATACATGCCTGTGCTCACGGCCCCATGAAGGAGCCGCCAACTGATATCTCCCGCGGGCCTCGGTACCAAGGTAGGGTATAGGCTTGCCCACCGGGGCTCCTCACCCTCCAGAGGTGGCAGGAGGTGCTGCCACATTGTGTCGGGGTGAGACACGAGGTTGAGGAAGTTAAAGAGCCTGTAGCATTGCAGTTTCTCGCTCCTGGGAGAAAAGGCTAAGCTGATCGGGGAAGCAGCCACAGCTGTGGCCTGATTGGCTGTGGCCACAGCTGGCCCTGATATAAGGGCTAAGAGAGGGGATGGGTCAATCTCACTCCAGCCTTAGAGTGGAAAGGATCTGGCTGTATGGGAACGGAACGGAACGGAACGGAACAAGAGTAAGAAGAGCTGGAGAGCTCCAGCCTGGCAGTTTCTCAGGCTGAGGCCTTGTTTAAGGCCCAAAGCAGGGACTGGAACTGCAGAGTTGTAGCCTGGGGATAGGCAAAGGCAGCTGGTCCAACCCCCTTGCCAGTGATGAGGGGCCATTACAGACTGTAGTCTGCCCCAGTGAATGGGGGTTGGATGATGATTGGCAGTAGCCATTGAGGCAAGGTGGGTATGGGTGGAGGGGGTTTCCCTGGGAAGGGAGACCCAGAGTCAGGGGGCACTGCTGTGGGGCAGTACCCCAAGGTAATGTGAACTGGGGTCTGGGAGGGACATGGGGCCTGAGGCAGGTGATACACCAGCCAGTAGGAGGTGCTCTTAGGCTGGAAAGAGCTAATTCCTGGATGACCAGCAGGAGGTGTGGTGGTGAGTGCTCCCACTGCTACAGAGCCGTTCAAGGGGTAATAAAGCCATTTAACAGGCATTTGCCATCCCCAGGTATATACTGTCAGTTTCTGAATTTACTGACAATAGTTGTGCATTACTGTCATACTTACTCAGAGCATGTTAGTCTATAGGCCCTTAGTTTGAAATTTGCTTTAAAAATATTTCATTAGTGTGTTGCTGAAGATCATAAATCACATCTCTAAAGAATGCTTGCATAGATTTTTAGATGCACAATCTGAGTATTTATCTTTAGTCTTAAATGCTTGAATCTTCAGATGTAGAGTGTTTTAAATAAATCCTTCAAAAGACCACCCTTATCTAAAATACACATGTGAGCCTGGGCTGTCATCGGGCATAGCGGTGCCAGTTTAATAATACTGCATAGGGCCCCATAAACCCTGAGGATGGCCCTGACCATGACCCCTAAATCCTCTTTGGAATCACTGCAGGATACAGTCTCCCGCCCCACCCCACTTCTATAGCAGGGGCCTTTTTTGGTTTGTTGTTTTTTGCCTAAAAATGAGACCTTCCATTTGGCTGTAATTAAAATGCCTTTTGTCTGAATGAGCTTGGCTTACAAAGCAATCCTGATAGCTCTGTATGGCTGACCCATCCTCCTCGTTGTTCACCACTCTGCCAATTTTATCACCAGTGATTTTTTTTTTTTTTTTTTTTTTTTTTACATTGCTTCAGAGCTCTGAAAGAAATACTAATAGCTTTGGGCTTAAACAATCCCTGTGAACCCATCTAGAATACTCCCATTCAATGCCAATTCCCTGTATAATACTTTTGAGATCTGTCAGCCACTCTTAACATATAACATGTATCTATCTGATATTGTACATGCTAATTTCCAATCAAGTACTTTGTGATACTACCAATGCCTTACAAAAACAATAACAAAATATAAATTCATTATGCTCTTGTTAACAGATAGTTAAGGGTTATGTCTCTTTTCCCTGTAAAGGTTTAAGAAGCTCAGTGAAACCTGGCTGCACCTGACCAAGGACAGTCGAACCAGTCAGGAGACGAGATAACTTCAAATCTTGGGGAGGAAGTCTTTGTTCTCTCTTGGGGATAAGGGCCGACATGCAACCAAGATTTCTGAAACAGACTCTATTGTTAAAATAGTACAGTATTCTAGCTAGAAAAGGCGAATTAGTCCTTATGTTGTTTTTCTTAATTGGTGAATGTTAATTTTTGCTGAAAGAATATTTTAACCTCTGTTTGCTGTAACTGTATTCTTAGGCTACGGGGGAGGGAGTCCTCTCTATCTAGCCTATATAGCTGAAGCCCTTAACTTCCCATCCTAATTTACCGAGAATTTTATTTTTCTTGCTTTAATAAAGCTTTCTTTTTTTTAATGAACCTGGCTGATTTCCCCCCCCCCGCCCCTTGTTTAAAAGACCCAAGGGGATTGGGTCTGACTCACCAGGGATGGTTGGGGGAGGAAGAGTTAATTTCCCCTCGTTTTTAGATCCACGGAAGTTTGGATCATGTAACCTCTCAGAGTATACCCTGTGGAGGAGGAAGAAGGGGAATGGTTTATTTCTCCCTCGTTTTAAGACCCAAGGGTTTGGGTCTTGGTTCCCCAGGGGAAGATTTTGGAGGGACAGGGAGTGTACCAGACACTGGAATTTCTGGTTGGTGGCAGCGCTATCAGATCTAAGCTAGGAATTAAGCTTAGAAGGGTACATGCAGGTCCCCACTTTTTGGACACTAAAGTTCAAAGTGGGGAAAATACCTTGACATATGCTGTTACCTTTATTAATCAAACTCCTAATTTCATCAAAAAATGAAATTGGTTTGGTTTCACAAGACTTATTTTGCATAAAAACATATAGACTGGAATTAATTATATTCTCTGCCTTTATTTTTTTTATTGATTGAATCCTATATCAGCTTCTCCATAAATACGCTCAGGATTGCTGTAATGATAAATGGCCTCTAATTACCTTCATCATCCCACTTGTCCTTTATGAATATTGGCACAACATTAGTACTTGTTCAGGCTTCAGGAATTTCCCTCGTATCCAAGAGTCATTAAAGATTTACATCAAAGATTCCTCAGACAACACTTTTTTAGGACTCTTATGTGCAACTTAGCCAGGCCTGCTACATTAAAAATATCTATCCTTAGTGTTGATGCTTTAAGTCCTCCTTCATTACTAATGAACTGGAAAATAGTTCATCATGCTGTATGGATAAATCATCCTCCTTTCCAAATACTTCTGCCTTTTCTGCATCATTAACTACTCTATTATCAAGGGGAAGACAGCTGATCTTGTGTCTAAGGAACTAGATTATGACTCCATTAACAAGGGCTCAGATCCTAAATCTGCCACAGATCTACCTGTGTGACCCTGGCAAATCACAGAATCAATGTTTCATTTATCATCTGTACAATGGGAATACTATTTTTTTTTCTCCCCCAGGCTTCTGTTGTGTCTAGTTAAGTTGTAAGATATTGTGGGTCTGGACTGTATCTTATGTCTGTGTAGTGCTTAGGCTCTGCTATGTTAAAAGAAAGTCCTTGTTACTATTATCTCAATTGACATCATTTTCCATACCATGGCCAGCTCCTCAGCTGGTGAAAAATTGATGCAATTCCCCTGAGGCCAACAAGTTTACATCACCGTTCACCAGCTGAAGATCTGCTAACATGACCCTCATATAATACCTCAGCACCACACAGTCATTGATGGATGTTATCCTACCAGCACTGCTGTGAGGGAGGGATGCATTATCCCCATTTTATACATGGGAAAACTGAGCCACAGGCAGGCTGCTCAAGGACCCACAGGAGGTCTGTGATTCAGTCAGTACTGAACCTAGATCTCCTGAATTTGACTCAAGCCCAAACCACAAGACCATCCTTCCTGCAAACCATTTACCCCAATCTTTGATGAACAGTTGTGAATAGCAAGGAGGTTCCTGGAAGTCAGGATCATCAAGAGCTTAAAAAAAACTTAAATCCGTCACATTTTTGATTCACCTGTGGTGTTGGCTTCTCTCCTGTGAGTCAGTTTACTCCAGTATTTTTTCCAGGTGCTATCAATGTTTCTTCCTGATCATCTGATGGGCTGGCCTGCTCATTTCACACTGATTTATGGTTATTTGTATTTTGTGTGATTGATAAACTCTGCTGTGACTTATGTTTCAGGCAACTTTTGTGATTATATTTCATGTTTCCCTAGGTGTGTCTGGGAGGGATTGCTGTTACATTGAAACTGATTAGATGTCTAACTGTCCCTCTGTAGGAGTTCATCAACTTTAATTCTTTAAGCACATCTTTGCTTTGATTTATTTCAGGTACTAAATTATTCAAATCTGCATTATTTGTGGGCAGGCTTTCTCTGCATGTGTGACAATATATTGGTTCAGATTTGCACAGATGCCAGGATTATATTTCACATCAGTAGCCTCGTTCTCCACAGAAATACTTCAGGGTTATGCATGGTAGGATTCCAGTGTATTGGCAAAGCAAATGAAAGAGAAATTTGTACTGCCTGTGTCTGTTCAGTGGATAAACAGAAGATGTTAGTCTCCAAGGTTATTGCAGGGTATGCTGAGTGTGACCCGTATGCCCGATCTGTATCTGGAAAGGCTGAGGATAAATATAAAAAGCCTGATTCTTTATTGCCCTCTACCTCGTGTAGTTATTTACATCAGTGCAAAAGGGAGTAAAATGCTACCAAATCAGAACAGTAACATTTTAACAACTTGCCTTGGTGTAAATGATGCCACAAGATTCCAGGAATAATGGATTCAAGCTTGTTTACATTATATGAAACACATGCATTGTCGTCTTTTGACAAGCTAGACAGGACACCAGATCAGGACCATATTTTGGCTGCTACTTGCTGCTGATCAACAAGGCACAAGTGTGCTGCATACAGTAACGTTTCCAAGTCTTCCAAACTGCTTATGACTATGCGTTAGAAAGGCATCTCGCTAGGTTTCCCTGTGACCCTCATTGCTCTGATTTAAAAAAAAAAAAAAATACAGCATGGATGAGGATGATCCACTTCCTGAGTTCAGCTATACTAATCAGAGCCACTAGCACTCATTGGGTTCACTTACTGTATTAATCATGTATATGTCTACACTGCATTGGCAGGGTGCAATTGCAGCGTGGGTAGATGGCTCAAAGCAAGCTCACACATCTGTCACACCTCTAATGCCATGAAGACAGATCCTATAATCAACTTTAGCATGTAATGATGATTCCAGTCCTCATGATTGTGGAGAAAAGATTGAAAGTAACCTCTGAAAGGCTCATAAATGAGAGGACATGTTTTATCACATGATTTTTTAACCATTCTCAGTATTCTATACATACTTGGGGGTGGCACCCATGTAAGTAAGAATAAAATGTGTCTGCTTTTGTGATGTGTGCACACTTTGCTACTCAGCGTAATGGACCAGATCCTTCATGGGTACAAACTGATGTGGTTCTATTGACTTTGGTAGAGTGATGCTGAGGTGGCTTTGATGGGAAGCCACCCCATAAAACTATTTTATTAGCCACAAAAAACAGATCTTCTAAGTTCTGGATGTCCATAGGGGTGTTAGGTTTGTACCGTGTTAACAGCTGTTCACATCCATTGCTGCCTCAGGAAATTTTAGTATGATTAAGAGTGGCTGTCAGTAAGTTGCATAAATAGGTATAACTCCATTATTTTATCTCCTACAACTGGAAGGGATCCTGAAGGGTCATTGAGTTCAGTCCCTTGCCTTCACTAGCAGGACCAAGTACTGATTTTTGTCCTAGGTCCCTAAATAGCCCCTTCAAGGACTGAACTCACAATCCTGGGTTTAGCAGATCAATGCTCAAGCCACTGAGCTATTCCTCCCCCCCCGTATTAGTCCCAAATATGGTTTGTCATTTATAAAATGTTTGTAAATTGTGCAAGTCAAGAGGTCCAATAATCTGAAACCGCTTTAGAGCTCTGAATGTTGGACTCCAGCTTTCTGATTTGCAGTGATCTCACATCTGTGCTTAATAGGCTTGGTAAATGCACTGGATTTAGTTATTTCCTTGATCTATTTATGAATTCTGGCTCCTCAGAGCAATACAGGGCTGGGAGCTTGTGTTTCAAGGGGATTATTATTGTCCTTCAAGGCTAGTCAAGGTCACTTATCTTTCAGTCTGCTGTATAACACAGCAGTGACTTTCGGTGACCACAGCTGGCTGTTTGAGCAGCATGCAAACCAGGGTGACTAGACACAAAGCAGGGAGAAATTCTGAGCCAGCACAAGGCCTAGGCACTGCATAAGGCCCTCCTGCTTCTTACTAGTATTCCAGTAGCTCTGAGAAGCTCCAACCAAGATCAGGACCACATTGTGCTAGATGCTGTACATGCATATAGCAAATTTTCAACTGAAACCTTTTTTTGGGAGGAAGGGGAAATGCCCTTTCGAGTCTGACACCAATTCACAATGTTTAATATCAGTGCATTGTTTCAGCTTGGGAGGTGGAAAAGCCTATTAAAATGAAATGTCTTTGATTCCTTTTTTCTTTCTAAAGGACTTCTGGTTTTAAAATGTCCTGTAATTTTATTTTTAAGCATTAAAAATGATCAAAACTGAAAAGAGATGTTATTTCAAGCTCAATATGGCGTGTTTTTCTCAAAGTGAATTTTTCAATTTTTCAGTGTCAGAAATTGTAAACATTCGTTGTTTGGTTCAAACCAGTTTTTTATTTTTGTTTCAGACTTGCCAGCAAACCAAAAAATTCTTATTCTCACAGCTCTAATTAAATGTTTGCTACTGCACAGAGAACACAAGCAAAACAATATTGTATTTTTATGGGACCCACAGAAACTGGGCCAGTTCTTTAAACTTTTTACTCTTAACAGATTGATCCAATGAGTCGTATTTTGCATCTCCTTCTACCCTACATTCTTATCTTTTTTTTTAACATGAAATAAATGACTAAGCTAATTATTCTGCAATCAGTCTCCAGAAATCCCCTGTTTTTCCAACGGATACCAGAGGGATCTGAAAAATGCATCTTGTATTTTTTCTGAATCACTGACACTCTAACATTCTTCCTTTCACATAACAGTGACGTAATTTCAGTGTAACTTACAATAATGACCGGCATGGGGTTTACTAGTCACTCTTGAGGAGTCTCCTTGTTCTGTTTCTGGGAATTAGTACTTGGCCAGCCCTCAGCCCCTCCTTTGGTTGCTTACCCAGTGCTCACTTGCATGTGTGGTCACTCTGTCTGTGTCTTTCTGAACTCGTTACTCCTGCTTTGTGACTCAGCCCTCTGGTTAGTCACTATAATCCGTCCCTTCCAAGATATCAAAGTCCTACTGTACAAATTATCTCAGACAGTCTTCTGCTCCACTGCCCAGTCTGTGCCACTTTGCCAATGGCCAAGAGGGGAACCCAGGCCTGTCCACTACTCCAGGTTCTAGACCAGGGACCTTATGCCCAGCAACCATGTTCTGCCCAATCTCCACTCTTGTTGCTGTTTCCCTGGGCTCTTTCTTACCGTCCCCCTTATCTTCTGGCCCACCTCTGGTACCACTGGAGTTTCCTCAGCAAACTGTGGCTGCTTCACCCCCTTTTGAGTTCTTGCCAGAGTCTAGGCATGACTCTACCCCTAAACCTCTTCCTTGTACCTAGCTGACTCTCTCCCTCTCTAGAAAGAGACTGCCCTTCCAGGCAGGTCTTCTTGCTCACCACTGCCTGGTTTTATATAAGCTCAGCCTGCACCTGCCCAGCTGGGCCTCCTCAGCCATTAGGCTGGATCAGATCTTGTCTCCCTTCCAGGTGCTGTATGTGGGTTAATTGGCCCTTTTTAACCTGCTCAAGTCTTGTCTGGAGTGGACAGCTCATCACAGCAGCCAAGTGTTAGAACCTGGTACCCAACTTGTTGTCATGCTCATTCCCTGTGGATAACATCCCCAGTCCCTGGATCCTGCTGCCTGGTCCATGTGTAACACTGACAGACCCTGGTCATCAGCTGGGGGGGTTGAACCTGGGACCTCTGGAGCTAGATGCATGAGCCTCTACTGCCTGAGGTAAAAGCCACATGGCTGCTGTAACAGACTCCTTAATCTCTAAGTTGTCTCAGCGTCGCTATGTGGGACAGAGCACCACAGCAAGTAGGTGTGTGGGTTACACATGCAGGTGTCGTTGTCTTGATATGCTCTGGTCCAACCAGAAGTTATGGACTTCATGTGGGAATTACTGGGGGAAGTCCTTTGGTGGGTGTTATAGAAGAAATCAGACTAGATGATCACAATAGTCTCTTCTGGCCTTAAAATCTATTAATCTTGTACTCACAAAGAGCCCCATTGATGTGACTTCAGTTGGCCACAATGGCCTGTGTGCATGAACCAGGTAGCAGATCAGGGTCTAAGATGCTCACCAATCTTGTATGTTTTTAGTCCGCAGCCCAAATAGGTCATTTACTGTTACTCAGGCAACTGTTGACTTGAGTGGAGCTTTTGCTAGTGTGAGAATTTCAGGATGAGGCCCTTTGATTTTGTTGCCCAAGATAATTATCCGTTGAATTAGCTCTCATCACTAGAAATCGGCCTGAAATAAAGCTCTGCTTTTGAGTGTAAAAGGTTAGTTTCATGTACTGTGTACGTTTTAGACTCAAGTCAGCTTCATCCCTAGTTTACTATGAAAATAGCTGCTGCTGGAGAAATGAAGGACATGCTGCAGAAATTTGTAGAGTCCCATTCTCCTCTCCTCCTTGCCCCAGTGGCATCCATCTAGTGGAAACCTTTCTTTAAGGACTCTGCATGGTTCCAGTTCTCTGGAATCAATATCCCTTCTGCTGGGATTCCCAGACCTCTAGATGTTAAGGGCATTTTGATAGAATTGAGTAGAGAAGAATCCTGTTTTTTTTCCGATTTGAAATGAATTGGATTCAGTCCTAACCATAGACATTTTCCTCTAGCCTTATTCTAATCTGGCTTCTCAATGGCAAATTTCAGCCCAAATAGTTAAAATGTGGCCAAGTTTTTGCATATACTGCCTGATCTTGGAATGCCACCTCCGCCTGCAGCCCTGCACGAAGGATTCATATTCTTGGCAGAAATATTCAGATTATAGGGCCTGGCTCTTGCCTGAAGCAAAGAGAATGATAATTCTGCTTTGTTTTTGTTTTTTGTATGTGTGAGCTTGGGAACGTTTGCACTTTGTGCTAGAACTTTGTCCCTTTATGCGTTATTCATAACACCTGCCAAGCCTGTCAATATCTGTTTATACCAAGCTTAACCCAGGTGTTCTGTTATTGACTTCAGGGGACTTACACTGCTCATGAAGTGGACAGTTTTTCTCCTGACAGCGTTCCTTTAGAAATAAAAATTCCATCGCTGGCTGTGCACTGGATGCTCAGGTCTTGAGGAGGACAGTCTGGTGGTCAAAGCACTTGATTTGGGACTCAGGAGATCTCAATTTAGTTCTAGCTCTGCCCCAGACAGCTTGTGTGACCAGAAGCAAGACACTTAACCTCTCTGTGCCTTCTGCTTGCAGCCGCTGCCCGTCTTGTTTAGTAGAGGACTAAGCTCTTCAGAGCGGGGACTGTCTCTCTCTCTGTACAGTACCTAACCCAATAAGCCTGGATCTCAGTTGGGGCCTTTAGTTGTTACAGCTGGAACATGTAACACTGCTGGGAAGGAGCTGTTTCAGGCAGCCCTGGCTGTGAATATTTCCCTGCAGAGGATGTTGTACCTTAACGAGGGACTGAATAAAGGACTTCCAACTGTTCCTGTTGTTCACATACACCTGCACAAAATATCAATTCATTTTTAATATGGTGGATGGGCTTTCAGGGCTTGGCTATAGAGACTCAGACTTTAAGGGACCATTATGATCATCTAGTCTGACCTCCTGCACAACGCAGGCCACAGGATATCACCCACCCACTCCTGTAACAAACCCCTGACCTATGTCTGAGTTATTGAAGTCCTCACATTGTAGTTTGAAGACCTCAAGCTGCAGAGAATCCTCCAGCAAGTGACCCGTGCCCCATGCTGCAGAGGAAGGTGAAAAAACCTCCAGGGCCTCTGCCAATCTGCCTCTGGAGGAAAATTCTTCCTCACCCTAAATAGGTGATCAGTTAAACTTGAGCATGTGGCAAGACTCACCAGCCAGCACCCCCAGGAAGAATTCTCTGTAGTAACTCAGATCCCACCCCAATCCAACATCCCCTCACAGACCACTGGGCCTATTATCTGCTGATAATCAGGATCAGTTTGCCAAATTAATTGCAAATTAGGCTATCCCATCATACCATCCCTTTGTGAACGTTATTGAAATAAACTGGGACCATATAGAACATGGGTTGCAACACAGGTCTGTAGTGGCACCAATCCTCTGTACAGGGGTCATATGAGTGTCTAAGACCAGGTTACGCGGTTACTGGTTATGATTTGCCTGTCTGTATGTCTGTATCATTTTTGTAGTTTGAAGTTATGAATATTGCTGTGGTACTGGTTCTGTTACTTGTTCAAACTTGTGGCGGTGTGTTGGGAGACGATCCAGACGACCAGCTTGGGCCAGGAGTCCGTGCCTTAGTTCCATTTGACGGGTTGATTGGCTCGATGTCGTTAAGGGACCGGAACCAATATCATGCCTACTATCTGATATTGCACTCATTATGAGATGGGAGTGGGAGAATAAGCGTCACATTGCACTACACATCAGGGTATATGTGGCAGTGCAACAACTGGCCCATGGTGACTGCAAATCATTTTGGCTGTAACTTTACACAGTAAGAACAAAGAATGTCCTTACACCTGGAAAAGCCTATTAAGGGCGAAGGACTCATCTCCATTTTGTCTTCAACCTGCTTCTTGCCTCTGGAGGGACTTTTCTACAAGCTGAAGCTCTGCACCAAAGACCTGATGACCCATCCCAGCCAGGGATGTTCTCCAGAGACTTGTTTTACACTGCAGTTTACTCCATCACTGCTACAAGCCTGAACTTAAAGAAGCTTTGTCATCATGTAATGTAATTGATTCCATTTTAACCAATTCTAGCGCTATCTCTATCCTTTTTTCCTTTTATGAATAAACCTTTTAGATTTAGATTCTAAAGGATTGGCACAGCGTGATTTGTGGTAAGATCTGATGTGTTGTATATTGACTGGGTCTGGGGCTTTATCCTTTGGGATCGAGAGAACCTTTTTCTTTTACTGAGGTGTTGATTTTTATACCATTCATGCCAGGACATGGTGGCACTGGTGGTGACACTGGGAGCCTGGAGTGTCTAAGGAAATTGCTTGTGTGACTTGTGGTTAGCCAGTGGGTGAAACCGAAGTCATTTTTTGTCTGGCTGGTTTGGTTTGTCTTAGAGGTGGAAAAACCCCAGCCTTGGGCTGTGACTGCCCTGTTAGTGCGCCAATTCAGGACCAATTGCTCAAAGTTGGGTCCTGCCAGAACCGCATCGTTACACCCCTCCATAAACTTATCAAGCTTAGTCTTAAAGTCAGATATGTCTTTTGCCCCCATTACTCCCCTTGGAAGGCTGTTCCAGAATTTTACTCCTCTAATCATTAGAAACCTTCATCTAATTTCAAGTCTAAATTTTCTAATGTTCAGTTTTATATCCATTTGTTCTTGTGTCCACAGTGGTACTAAGCTTAAATAATTCCTCTCCCTCCCTAATATTTATCCCTCTGATATATTTATAAAGAGCAATCATATCCCCCCTCAGCCTTCTCTTGGTTAGGCTAAACAAGCCAAGCTGTTTCAGTCTCCTTTCATAAGACAAAAAGAACAGGAGTACCTGTAGCACCCGAGAGACCAACAAATCCACCCCAGCACAAGCTCCCGTGGGCCACAGCCCCCCCGCCCCGGCTGCACAGAGTGGAATACACAGACAGGAGACATCCACACACACAGAGAACATGAAAAGGTGGAAGCACGCACACCAGCTGGAAGAGTCCGTCCAACCGAGATGAGCCACCATTAGCAGGAGAAAAAAACTGCCCGAAGTGACAACCGACATGATCCACAGAAGGTGCAAGGAGAACTCAACACAGGGAAATAGACCCAACCACCGCAATGACCCAACCATTCCCAGTCTCTGCCCAAACCCAAGCCAATTGCATCCAACCTGCACATCAACTAGAGCCCAGCAGTCCCCCCACCACCGCAAAACCATCACCCCCAAGTCTGCAACCAAGTGGCCAGAGAGGCCAAAATGCCCCCCCCCAGTGACCCCCAAATGCCACAACTCCTGATATCAGATCCTTGCCCACCCACTCCCCCGGGTAGAGACGGTCCAATCCGGCCAATGCACATGGCAGAGGGGCACTACCGGCACACAACGGCATACATCAACGTGATATATGCCACCACATGCCAGCAATGCCCTGCCGCCATGCACACTGGCCAAACTGGACAGCCCCCATGCAAAAGAATAAATGGACACAAATCCAGTACCAGGAATCACAAACGTGGGGGGAGGGATGGCTCAGTGGTTTGAGCATTGGCCTGCTAAACCCAGGGTTGTGAATTCAATCCTTGAGGGGGCCATTTGGGGAACTGGGGTAAAAATCTGGGGATTGGTCCTGCTTTGAGCAGGGGGTTGGACTAGATGACCTCCTGAGGTCCTTTCCAACCCTATGATTCTATGAACACTTAAAAACCAGTGGGAGAACACTCCAACCACCCAGCAACAGACCCGACGGCAGCAACCCCACAACAAAAAGACCCCAAACAGAAAGTGCCAAACCCAAACCAATATGCAAACCAGATACAGCCAACCTAGGTCCAAACAGAGACTGGGAATGGCCTGGCCACCACACCCATTAAATCCACACCACCCCAACCATCATCTCAAAGGCCTTTCCACCCCTGCTGACGACAGCCCGTCCCAATCAACCGGACCCCCCCAGCTGGCACGCACACCTCCACCCTGCCATGCTCCCCGCATGCACAAACATCCCCCGTCCATGTGCCCCACTCCACGCACCCAAAGAAGTGAGCTGCAGCCTGCAAAATCCCACATCGAAACAAACCTGCAGGTCTCTAAGGTGCCTTGCGGATAAGATGCTATATACTAGATGCCTAATTTGCATAGATTTTGCTGTCAAGCCCTAGGGGACTGGGAAGCACCTATCTTGTCAATCAATTTCGTTGGTCTGTGTTTCTGGGTATCATCTTGGGGCAGTGTCAAATGTACTTTAATTACTGCTCAGATCAATGGCCCTGACTTAGGCTGTTAAATGTTAATGTGATGCGTTAAGCTAGGTTTGCCTACAGCTATGGGCCCTGCCTACCTGGTATCCCCTTGACTTTGTGTGCCTATAACATTTGTAAAACTAATTAGTGACTTTGATACAACAGTCAGATGCAACATGATGCACTAAAATGGTACGCCTTGTGGGACGGAAAGTAGAATCCTGCTGCTACCATTACACAGTCTGTGAAAAGAAAAGAGAGAGCTATCCTTACCTCCTTCCCCCGTCCTCCTAACCACACCACCAAAAGTGTTGACAGTGCATGTGAGAATCAAGGCTTAAGGAAAGGCCGTGGGTGTTACATGTATCATTCCTACAGGAGCAATGCTTGCAGGAGCTGTCTCTCTGGAAATTACACAGCATGAAGGAAGAACTAGCTACAGCTACCTATCATCTACAGGCCTGGCCCTTATGACTCGAGTACCTGAGCATCTACTACCGGGTGTTCACCAATCCAAGGGTATGCCACTGTTCCAGAATTCAGTCTTGGGATGCGTCTCCATGGTTCTTTCTACAGTTCTTCCTCTTCAGATACAAACTCAGTTCTGTCACTCCAGTAAGAACCACCACTATGCAACGATGCGCGCACTTTCTACTCTGAAAGCTGTGGGGGAACACAGCCCGCTGCCTGGGAGGTGTTTTTTCTTTGGGGAAAATGCATTAGTGACGCATCATTATATTGCTGCGGTCTTACTGCTGCTCTGCCTCATTCTGCTGCATGTGCAGAGAGAGCTCTTACTCTTACCCAGCCATCCCTCATTGTATTAAATTCTTCCTACAACACTTCCTGGTCCTCTCTAGGAACCAGAAAAAGAAGGACTCTGATTTAATTCCACCATTCCCTTTCTTTATAATGTTAACCCATCTTTCTCCATCAGGATATAAACCAGCCAGGCATTCAGCTCCATCAGTTCATGGTCCTGTGGAGAGATGGGACTGGTCTAGGATTAGGCAGACTGGGGTTTTACTCCTGGATCTGTCACTGATCTGCTCTGGGCCCATAGGCAAGTCATTTCCACTTTTATTTCTAGTTGGGTTCCACTGCAAGTTCTTTGGGGCACTGTCTCTTACTTTGTGTCTTTACAGCAGGTAGCATAAGGGCACCCTGGTCTCACCTGGGATCACTGTGTCTATAATAAAGTCCTGTTTTCCTGAACACAGTCAGAATCACACAGCGAGAGACCGTTTCTGTGCTCCCAGTTGCTCAAGCCCCTGTCCAGCTAGCACTGAACCCAACAGCTCTTAGCTTCTTCTCAAAGTCGTGCTCCTAGTGCTTCACTGGCAGCCTCTGCTGTTTCTTCGCTGCCTTCTGTCTCCATGTGTCTCTGCGTGTGCTTGCTCCACCAAATAATACCAGCAAAACCTCTCTACCCACATAGCTCCCTTTCTGACTGACCTTGCATGGCCTGTGGTTTGAGTGGTGGTTTCTCTTGTTTCAGTGAGGGTTGGTTTGTGCGCCATTCACACCACAGGGTATGATTCCAAAAGTTCAGAGGTTCCTCTTGGATAAACATTCCTGAGTTATTCTATTCAGGGGAGTTGGATGGCTCAGGGGACAATTAAGGAGCAGTGGCTCCTTTCATGTCTAGATTGTGGGTAAACTCCATCCCACATTAGTAGTGACCCAGCATTATTATGCAATGACTGTTCTGTGGCCTCTGGGCAAAGAGTTGCAGGTGTCTCAGTCTGATTCCCAGCAGGTATGTGTCAAAGACAGCTGGTGTTGATAGGCACCACAGCTAGAATCCACAAGGAGCACTCATAAGTTATCACTCCAGGCAAAGGAAGGTCTTGCTGCTGTTCCTGTTTTATGGATAAATACAAAACCTCACACTCTGGGCTAAGCCCTCTGGCATCTTTCACCAGCAATCAAGTTGAGTGTGTGTGTGTTAAAATGTGAATGAAGACGACTTTTCTGTGGAGTCTTGAGTCTGCAGTGGGACTGGAAGTGCAGCAGGAATAACTTTTCTCTTGTAGTTTTTTGCATAAACTGAAAGCAGGTAGTCAAAGCGTGAATTTAAATAAAGGTGTGTATGGGCAGGGGGGAATTAACCCAGTAATCAGTTTAGAATGTGGCTGGCTTAGTTTCTCTGCTAACCCAAGAAACCTCACCAGTGGGTGATCAGTTTTAAAAAATTGCCTAATCTTTCTCCAAAGTAGTCAGCACAGCTAAATAAATACTGCAGCAAAATGAAGCTAAGGCATTCCTGCATTCAACACTCCAAGGTTGGTTAGTGCAAATTTAAAGACTGCAGTACCCCTTAACAGGTGCTGGAGGAGGGCTAGTTTGGAGGTGGGGGCGGTATATAGTATTCTGCATATGCCCCTTAGGGTGCAAAGGCTGCTGTTTACTCAGAGACCAAGACTCTACTCCTGCTGTGAGCTCCAGGCTGACAAATTTGTGTATTCAGAGAAGCGCTGTGTCTGCGCATGTGCGTGTGTGTGTGCGCGCGCGCAGGGATCTGTTTGTGTGGACATCATTTTGGGATTGGGTCCTAAATTATGTCTCTTCTTTTATGGCCCCTTAATGGTAGCCTCTAAACCTACTTAAAAGAATGTATTTATTTGTTACCGTACTGTATTCCTAGAGGTCCCAACTGAGATTTGGGTCCCATTGCTCCATGCACTGTAGAAAGACAGAGATGCAGATTTAGTTTATTTAAACATCTATAACTTGCACTCCTCACATGGGGGTTTCTGTGTAGACCTGGGCTGAAAAAAGGGGGGAGAATTTAGCAAATTTAAAAATAAAATCCCACTTTCTTCACATTTGGAATCCCTTCCTCCCACCCCCCTTCAGTACTGCCACTGGTTGAGATTTTCTGAAGTCTAACTTATTTATGATTGTAAAGCATTTTGAGGGCAGAGGAGGGGATGGCCTTTTGGCAGAGATCCCATGTAGTCTGTGAACGGCTGTTTCAGGATGAGTTTGTGGGTATGTGCACACTGCAGTTAGAGGTATAATTTCCAGCTTGAGGAGACATACCTACACTAGCTCTGATTGAAGTAGTATGCTAAAAATAGACAGTAGCTGCTGAAGTTTGAGCATGAGGAGGTGCTAGTTGCCCCAAGTATGTACCAATCTGAGTCATTGCCAATTCATGCCAGGGCAGCAACACCTTTATTTTAGCTTGCTAACCTGGCCAGAGCTGGCATGGGTATCTCTCCTCAGGCTGGAAGTCTTATCTCCTGCTCCTGGGCTAGACATACCCTGTGATTTCTTAAGCAGAGTGGGGGAGGCACCTCACTGTCTTGTTGAATGTATCTGATTTAAGCCGATTAACATGACAAGTCTCAGCTGCTAAGGTTCCAGCACCTGATGGCTTTTATATAGCATTCCTCCCCCTGCCACCTGCAATCACACGGCTTCCAGTGTACCCTGCCTCTATCACCCATGCCCCATACAACTGCCTCCCAGTTGCCACAATCCTTCTGCCTGAGGCCTGCTGAACATGCTGTTGTGAACAGCTAGGGGGATAGCTTTTCCCATGATTTAATATCTACAGTTTGCACAACCCCTCCCTGCTCATTGTAACACTCTGCCCTCTCCAGTGCTGGCTGGGCCACTGCTAGAGACTGAGCTGGCTACCCCCTCCACTAATACAGAAGTGTCTTTTAGCTCAGCCCATGGAGGGTGATGTTTTAAGACTCGGAGTTCCCAGGTTCCATCCCGGTCCCGGATAACTTGCCCAGAAGCTGTGGATTTACATATGCAGGGAGGCGAATGGCAGCTTCACTGTTTTCCCTTGTATCTTAGACGTGGGGGTAGGGAAATTGCACAGCTCTTCTTTTCTGATCCATTTCCTTCAACTGCCTCACCCATGCCTCCTGCTCCTTGCAACCTCTATCCCCCCTGAGTAGCAGCAGATTCACTGTCATTAGTCATCATGCTGCCTTTGACCTTTTAATGGCCATTAAATCTTCAAAGTAAGCGAATTGGTTCCACTAAAATGAGAGCTGGCCCAAATCTTTGTCCTGTATTGGAACTGGGCACCAACCTTTCCCGAGCTCTTGTTTATTAAACATTATTTTTCATTATCCTAGGCCTCTGGGTCTGGACTACCTCTTCAGAGCCAGCTGTGGTGGTTCGAGTGGTAGTTCCAGTCTGACTCAAATTAGGAAGAAACTCTAAATCTGGGATTTTTGTGTTTGGCTGATGCACCGTTGTCTGAGCTACCCACCTAGGGAGCGCTCAACCCTAACCAGTGCTGGGCTCCTACCGCAAGATGCACAACACCCTGTGGAATTAAACCCTAACTTCCTGATCCTATAAATCCTTCCTTACAAACGTGTATTGTTCAGTTAGATTCTGCCCACCTTCTGCCCTTGGCTGTCCCTTCTACTTTGACCTCAGGGGTCAGTGTCTGCAGTGGCTAATGCCTGAGAGTGCAAACCTCAGAGCAGATACCCCAAAACAATGGTATATTTTATAACTAGATTTCAGCAACCCGGTAATAAATGTGGCCTCCTAGATCTCTGTACCAGTTTTCACAGGAGTCACAGACCGTCGCATCAGACTCGATCTTGCCAGCCAGGCAAGCTGGACTGAGTGAGAAATGGTCACTTATACCAAAAAGCTCAAACTATTCAGTTTACCTCCAGTTGCAGTCACTCACCGCAGCTCCATTTGTACCTTAGATCTCCCACCAAAGCCCATGCCTGTAGCCAGTCCTGTAACAAACTTACTAAAGGTTTGTTAACTAGGAAAAAGAAACACAAGAATTATTTACAGGTTAAAACAAGTAAACATATATGCACAAATTACTTTGTCGCAATCAAAAAGTGACAGACATAGCAATCTGTCAGTACTGAATCTCTCTTTAGGGCTTAAGCCAGGTTAACCCTGGAGATCTCGGCTATTTGTTTCTTAGCTCCAATGCTTGTGAGAGTCCAAACAGCAAAAAGATGAAAAAATCTTCATTGGCTATTTTCATTTCCCTCTTCTGGCATTCAAACTGATGGCCAAGGCCTTCTGCATGTACCTCTTTACAAAGCTTTTACTTTTCGATAGCTCTTCTCGATGGGTGGAAGGAGCCACTCTTCCTGTCTGAGTTCACATATTCAAAGCAGGCATTTTTACAATTATAAAACAAATTTACATTTTACCTTGTAGCATGGAATACAGACATTACAACCGAGTTTAATGCATGCAGCAGCTTACAAGCATTTCATAGAGTCTAAACACATTCTTAATTGTGTCTCAACACACTATGAACAAAACTAACATACAGATGGGCTGGGCTGGTTTCCAGCTATGAATTTTTCCGTGCTCAGCTGATGCCTACAGACTTGGCAAGAGTTGGTGCCTGGTTTATCAGCGTCACACAAGGTTGCCCCCACCTTGTCATGCTAGTGGTTACAAGAGGAGCAGGGGATCTGAGAAATAGGAGTTCTATTTCCAGATCTGATGTGGCGAGTATGTGTCTACCCTGCAATCAGAGGTGTGACTGCAGCCTGTGTAGACATGGCTGGACTAGTTTAAATAACATAGCAGTGAAGCTGCAGCTGTCCAGGGGGCAGCACAGGCTGTACAAGCCTGCCCGATACCCTGGGTAGGTACCCAAGTGGTTAGCCCAGGCTGCCACGCCTTTGCTGCCATTGTTACTCAAACTAGCTTTGACCTAGAACAAAAGTAGTGCCCAGGTATGTCTACACATGCTGCAACCACACCTCTGACTGCAGCATAGGTGGCGAGTTATATGGGCCTGTGGGGCCCATTTTCCACCAATATTTAGGAACGTGGGCCTGGCTCCACCAATGTTTGGGCTTACCGTGCCCTGCACTTCAGGGGAACACAGGTCCAAGGTGGACTGGAGGATTAGCGGGGGACCTGGCGCCAGTAGCAGCAAGTGACCTGGCCCCAGGGCCGGTGCAAGGATATTTTGCTCCCTATGTGAAACTTCCACCTTGCGCTCCCCCCACCTCCCCGTAACATTGGTTCATTGAGGAGCAAATCCCAACGAGCCTTTATAGACCCCAGGGGCCAGCCGTGCCCAGGGGTTGCTCCCCAGACCAGGTTCCCCCCGTCCACCCCCTGAAGTCCCCTGGATGGCGCACAGTCTCTTGCCCCGTGAGCCCTCCCCACCCCACCCCACCCCAGCAGCCACCTCCTGGAGTCCACTCACTGGCTTTACTAGACTTGGGCTGCTGCAGCAGCTCGGCAGAAGGAGCTGCCTTCTGGAGGCTCCTGGGGGCTCCTGCAGTGGATGCATGCAGGCAGAGGCCCCCATGCGCCCCCCTCCCAGCTCCCCCTTCGCCATGCTCAGGCTCTGCGGCTCCCCGTCGTGTGAGCCGCCACTGCCCCTCCTGCTTATATGCCCAGGAGCTGCAGGCCCCAAGCCTGGTGAGGAGGGAGGTGAGGGGTGCACGGGGGCCTCTGCCCACATGCATCTGCTGCAGCCTGCAGTAGACCCCTGGGGAGGCACCAGGCCACAGCCCAGGTAAGAGGGTGGGGGGTGTGGCTGCTTCCTGCTAGGGTTGCTGCTGTCTTTGCAGGGCTCCTGCTCCCCTGCACCGCACCGGCTCCTCCATGGCTGGGGCTCGGCACCCCTGCAAGCAGGACACTCTGGCTCTCTGCTCCTCCCTGCTGAGCCAGGGCACCACTTTTTGGCACCCCCAGGGCCGTCCTTAGGATTTATTGGGCCCTATGCAGTATTATTAAACTAGTGCTTCTATGCCCAACGGCAACCTCACCTTGCAGCCTGGCGTGGGCAGAGGGACAAGGCAGAAAATGACAAGATGCCACACCCGCTTCACGGTGGCAGAGAGTCACAGTTCCCTGCAGAGACCCCTGTACAGGGCTGGTGCAACCATTTAGGCGACCTAGGCGGTCACTTAGAGCACTGGGATTTGAGGGGCATCATTTTCTATGGCAGCAACCGCAGCGGCCGGATCTTCAGCCACCCTGGTCACCACTGGCATTTCGGCAGAGGGAGCTGGGGCAGGGGAGTGCGGGGAGGGCTGCCTGCAGCAAGTAAGGCGGGGGTGGCATGCAGGGAAACTCCCTGCCTCAGCTCACCCCTTCCCCGCCTCCTCCTTGAGCACGCCGTGGCCGCTTCACTTCTCCCGTCTCCCAGGCTTGTGGCGCCTAAGCTGATTGGCGCCACAAGCCTGGGAGGTGGGAGAAGTGAAGCAGCGATGGGGTGCTCGTGCGTGGAGCAGGGGTGAACTAGGGTGGGGGGTTGCCTCAGGGTGGAGGGTGGAGAGCTGTCGCAATGGGGGCGCCTCAGGGCAGGGGTGCGGGGGGGAGGCACGAGGTGGAAGTTTTGCCTAGGGCGCAAAATATCCTTGCACAGGCCCTGTCCCTGTACCCTCTCCCTCACACAGAATGGACATGCAGAAGGTACCTAATTAAAAGCACTAAACTTGGGAATAAAAAATGTCAGTCGCAGGTTTTTTGATATGCCCTGAAGTTTGTCAGACATTTATTTGCAAAAACTTTGTAGTAAGGGTGAGTCAGCTGGCTTGCTGAATACAACATTAAATATTACGGAATACATGATGCAGCTCTTCTCTGTTTTACATTTTCTTAATCGGTATTTCTAAGCTGATTTTATATTTTAAATGTACTCATTCCAGATTACTACATATTTAACTCACTGAAACAGACATTATTTTAAATTAATCAGTCAGAGTAGTTTAGTGTGTGCATAACAAAGTTCATTGCTTTTAGAAAAAGGGAACACTAATTTACAGTGTGTGATCTCCATAACAATAGGCATGTTTATGAAATTTCACCAACTTTAAAAAATATGTTTCCAAAGATTTTAGGCATAACAAAGGATTTTATATCTTACTAAGGTACAGATTTTACTTAAAACTAGTTCATCAGATTGTCAGAAGTAAAGAAAGGGAAACTCTGTGTCCAGCTGTCTGGAAGCAAAAGGCTGCTTCTTCCTGGAGGGGGTGAAGGGAGAAATGGATGGACGGGAAGGGTTTGGAAGTAAGTGTATTTTAGATGAGGGTGGTCTTTTGAAGAATTTATTTAAAAAACTGTCTGAAGTTTCAAGCAAAAAAAACTAAAGATGAATACTCAGATTGCAAGGATTTTTTTTTTTTAGAGATTTTATAATCTTTACCAACTCGCCAATTAAATATTTTTAAAGCACATTTTAAACTAAGGTCCTGGTAGGATGAATGTTCTGGTACTCTTAGCTGTCACTGGCTACCTTGGAAATGCGCAGCGTGCGGATTAACGCTGTGGTCGTATAGCGTGATTTATGGCAGCCTGCAGTGTGGCACACTGAAAGCTACCAGTGCTGCTGTGGCCCTTTGCAGCGCGTGGGGATAGTGGTGCATTGTGGGCGCGTTGCGTTCAATGGTCTGCACGTGCTTCTTCAAAAGGAGGGGGTTGGAGTGCGTTGTCCAGTGAGGTTGGGGAGCATAGAGAGAGGATTTTTGGAGCAGACACTGATACAGCTCCTGCCTTTGCAGTTCAAAAGCGGGGGTGGTGGTGGGGCTGTGACGGGAGCGTCGGCGGAGACGAGAGGGCGCTTTTTGGAGCGGGACACTGTGAGACTCCTGTGCTCTGCAATTCTGCATTTCCCCCCTCTCTCATCCTCCTTAACATGTAAAAGGCTTCGCAGCATAAGCGTTCTCCGACTGAACCTCCTTCCCCCCGCCGCTGCGTGTTTCTCTCCCTCAAGCACCCGTGTGAACTCCAAAGCCTCGGTCGGCTCGCTCGCTGAGCAAGAGCAGTGTGTTGTAGCTCGGGCTAGTAGCCTTCAGGTTTGTTGCGACAGGATTTTCTGGTCAGTACTCTTTATACCCTGGGGGCCAAATACCGCGTGTGTGAGTGTCCCGCACCTGCGTGTGAGCGCTGGCATCACCAGGCTGGTATTCGCTCACCTGTAGCAGCTTATGTACCAGGGTACAGCCAGCGCTGCAGACAGGGAGTTGCAGCGCTGGCTGAGCTTTGTAAGTGTGGACACCGAGTAAGTTGCAGTGCTGTAACCCCCTCACCAGCGCTGCAACTTGCAAGTGTAGCCAAGTTTTCACCTCTTAGTTCATATTACAGTCATGCTCAACTGTGTTTGTCAGTCCATTCAGAAACTGACAGTAGAGACCTGGGGGTTGACAAATGGCTGTTCAATGGCTTCATTACCATTCAGATGGCTCTTGAACTGTTTCAGGGTTGTGCCAATGGGTCTGGCAGGCTGGAGACTTTTTCTCTTTTAACTACTAGATCCCTTTTCCAGGAAGACTCAGAGCCTGCAGGAAGGGTCAGAAGAGGGATAGGAAAACCGGGGGAGGGGGGACACTAAGACCCAGTGGTGCCCCACATTTTCAGGTGTCCTACGCAGCTGCCTATGCCTGAGGACAGCCTTGGGTGCTCGCAACCACTTGCTGCCCCAGGCCACTGCCTATTTCTCCTAGTGGTTGCACCAGCCCTGCCTGGTCCCAGCCTGCCCTGACGGCTCCTGGCATTGCTTGGGGGAGGGGGGAAGCCAAAGAGAGGCGGGGCAGGGGCTTGGAGGACGGGCTGGAATGGGAGCAGGGATGGAGAGTAGCTGGGGTGGGTTGGGGCCAGGTTGTTCACTGCTGCTGGCGCCAGGCCCTCCGCTAACTCCCCAGGCTGCCCTGGACCCCACGTCGCCCTGAAGTGCGGGGCCTCCCAAAGCACAGGGTAGTTGCCCCAGTCCATCCTATGGATGGGACAGCTCTGCCTGGACCCCCATGTCCCCCAAAGTGCGAGGCCTGGGGCAGTTGCACCAGTCCGTCCTATGGACAGGACAGCTTTGCTTGGACCCGTTCTGGGCACCACCAAAAATTATACAAACGTGGAACAATGGACTGCAGTGTAGATATACGAGATGGAGTGACCTTTGGGCAAGTCATTCCCTTTCTTTGTACCTCAGTTTCTCCAACTGTAACGGGGATAACACCGATTCCCATTTATAGGTCACTTTGGGTCAAACTCTGGCATCCTTACTCCAGTTCATTAGCAGCTTATGCGCACGAATTGGTCCATTGCCTTCAGTGAGTCTTTTCATGGAGTAAGATCCTATTCAGTGTGAGAATCTGGTCGTCAGAAATCAGAGAGTGAAAGCTGCTGCATAATTGCTAGTATTACTATTCCTTATGAACACCGGTCCCATCTGTATTGTCAGGGCACATTAGGGTATGCAGATAGTGGGCTATGTTTCAGCATGATCATTAATTAGTATACCCAGTCTGCAGAGGGGTCACTCCAGCTTCGCCACTTTTCCTCACATCTTAGCAAGGGAAAAAATAGATAAAACCTCCCCATGTTTTCTTTTCTGTGAGACAGGCCCATTTAAACCTCATTTATTATTAATCAACCTCTTTGCTGCTTTGGTGCAAAATTAGCCTCATTAATATCAAGGTCTCGGGGAAAGTGGCTAAGTGTAATTTCAGTCGCCGCTCGAGGTAAACGAACCCCCGGCAATGGGAAAATCAGCCTTCATCAGAGCCTCGTGCAATTCTGCTTCCTCCTCCCCTACCCCACGCACACGCACGTTCGAAGGGAAATAAATCCACTGGGAAATGGCCTGGCTCTGTGGTAATGAGCGTGATTAAAAACGCTGGCATTTGACAATTGCAGGTGGCCTCCTGGGTCTGTCACTTTATGCATCCTTTGACTCCCTCTTGTGGCTGAAGGTGGGAGGCGTGCATCTTGACAGGCCGAGATGGGTCTTCAAAGACTTCTGCAGCACGTAGGGCCTTGTCCACAGGCCGACAGAGTGCAGGGGAGTCTTTTTCTTGACTTCCCAGCCAATGCTGAAGCAGACCCCAAGCCCAGGGAAGGAGGGGGTTATCTTCCAGGAGATGTTAGGGCACTTTTAAATGCAGAGCATGTGGACTTGACACCCTGTCTCCACTCCTGATTTGTGTTTTTGGTTCTAAGTCCTTTTGGGACAGGAGCTGTCTCTTTATATTGTGTGTGACTGGACAGCAACTAGCGCAATGAAGCCTTGATCCCACCCAGGGCTTTTCAGTGCTATCACAATACAAATGACAGATCATGATGAGACAGAGGAACAGCAATGGCAAAGACAAATGAAGGCTTGAAGAGTGCTCCTTGCTCAATGGTAAACAAGACTGCCTTGCTAACCATGCACTTTTCTGTTGAGTTTCTCGGCAAACGGCAGGATGGCTCTTTTGCTTGGGATGGTCTGTTCTCTAGTGGTTCAAACAGGCACCTGGAAGGCAGGAATTGTATGTTCTAGCTCTAGTTCTCCTACTGAAGTGTGAATTTGAGCAAGTTTTATTCATCTGCTCTTTTCCTCTGCTTTCCCATCAGTAAACGGACACACATTATTACCCCCATCCCAGGGAGGTGTGTGCACCGTTGCTCATTAATGTCTGTGTTTTGTGCTGGCCTTATGCTATGTAAGTAATCTGAGGGCATGACACTGTCTGTACAGACTCAGACCATCTCTAAACACGACGTGGGTCCACCATATCCCTCATTATCAAGGACCATTTAAGTGCAAAGTACATCCTGTCAGAGGGTATGTCTATGCCAGAGCTGGCTCGTGCAGACATACTCATGCTAGCTCTGATTGAATTAGCGCCCTGAAAGTAGCAGTGTAGCTGCAGTGGGGTGAGCATTGGGAAGGGCAAACTGCCTGCGTAGGATCCCATTAGAGACCCTACTACATAGTCAGGGCAGCTAGCCCGTCCTCCCCACTTGCCTTGCCATGGCTACACTGCTAATTTTAGTGTACTGCCTTGATCAGAGCTAGAGTGGGTATGTCTGCCCGAGTTGGAAATCATCCCTCCAGTGCTAGTGGAGACATACCCTCAGAGTGATGCAGCTCAGCCCTAGGGCAAGGGTGAAGCCTCTTTGTGCTACTGCAAGACACTCACTTCTGCTCCTCGGCAGAGTAACTGCCTAGACAAGTGCTCTGCTAACTGAACGAGCCCACCAGCGTCAAGCCACCAGTTTGTAGGCAGGACCCATGCAGCTGGGTCTTTCCTGAAGTCTCTTGGTCATTCTGCAGCCGAGCCCCCCGCCCCTTCCTTCTCTCTTCCCCTCTGCCTCAGCTCTGCCAGAATTTCTAAGTGGAGAGGCTGATGGTCTCCCCTTAAATGGGCTTCTCACCAGCCCCTTTCCCTGCCATCACATCTCCCCTCCTTCCGAACTGCAGTGTGGAACTGAGCCTCCCAAGGCCACTCGGAGCAGAGCTGGAACCTCCATCCGTGCCACTGGATTGGGGAACGCCCCCAGCTTTCAACGCAGCGTGAAATCTTCTCCTTCACTTTAAGTGTTGGCTTGGGAAGGGAGGTGATCTGACCTCGTGTCTTCGTCTTTACCACGTGGCGTTTGCAATGAGAAGCTATGTAGTGCAGAAAAGATGTTTGTAAAGGAAAAATGATCATGTTGTGACAGGATTGGAAGAGGGTTAGATGAGATGAGGACTCTGAAGATCTGGGTTTGTTGCCTTTGTGAACTTGGGCAAGTCACTGAGGGTATGTTTACTATAATGCCATTTCCCCTGGGTGGATCAGCAGCAGCAGGCATTGAGCCTGGGACCGCTGGATCTTAAAAGGTGAGTCTCTCTCCTGCCTGTGCTAAAACATCCATTTCTCTTGGCCAAAGCTGTAGCATGGGGTGGGCATACTACAGCCTGCGGGCCAGATCTGTCCAGCCAGCCATTTTAATCTGGCCCCTGAGGAGTGGGGTCTGGGGCTTGCCCTGCTCCAGCGCTCCAGCGGGGGAGCAGAGGCGGGGGCTGCTCCATGCAGTGGCATGGCCCCTTCTGCACCTCCCATGCATAGGGGCAGCCAGGAGGCTCCGCTCTGCACATTGTCCCCATTCCAAGCACCGCCCCTGCAGCTCCCATATGCCGGGAACTGCAGCCAATGGGAGCTGCAGGGGCAATGCCTGCGGATAGGGCTGTGTGCAGAGCTGCCTGGCCACGTCTTCATGTAGGAGCTGGAGAAGGGACATGCCGCTGATTTTGGGAGCTGCTTGAGGTAAGCGCTGCTGGGACCCTGCACCCTCAAGCCACCCCCCTGTGCCCCAACCCCCTACCCCAGCCCTGATCCCCTTCCCGCCCTCTATACCCCTTGGTCCCAGCCTGAAGCACCCTCCTGCACCCCAAACACCTCTTCCCCAGCCCCACCCCAGAGCTCTCCCCGCAGCCGGAGCCCTTACCCCCCGCCCACGCTTTGCTGCATCCCACTCACCCACCCTAGCCCGCAGCTCCCTCCTGCATCCTAAACTCCTCATTTCTCACCCCACACCGGACCCCGCACCTCCAAACTGGAGACCACACCTCCTCCCACACCCCAACCCCAATTTTATGAGAATTCATGGCCTGCCATACAATGTGCCATACAGATGTGGCCCTCGGGCCAAAAAGTTTGCCCCCCACCCCATCCCCCTGTAGCAGGCTCATGAAGCGCTGGTTGGCCGAGTCACCACTAGAGGGAGCCTGAGTGCCACCCTAGGCATTGGTGAGACTGCTGCACATGCAGACAAACCCAAACTAGCTTTGAACTAGTCCCAGTGAACTAACAATAGCCGTGAAACTGGGGTTAGCTCAGGTGGATCTAGACCTGCTGCATCCATACTTCTGACTGCAGTGTACACAGACCCTCTGGCTTTGTCTACACTGGAAAATGAGGTCGGCATCACTAGATCCCTCCGGCGTGAAAAATCCACCCTCTCCCCGAGCAAGGTGGTTAAGCCAACCTTATAGACAGCGCTTGGTTGACAGAAGAATTCTTCCGCCACCCTAGCTCCTGCCTCTCGGGGAGGTGGGTTGTTTACCTCTCCCGTTGGCATGGGCAGTGTCTACAATGAAGAACTTCAATGGAGCAGCTGCAGTGGGAAAGCTCTGGCCCTGTAGTGATTTAGATGTAGATCTACCCTTAGTCTCTCTGTGCCTCAGTTCCCCATCTGGAAACGGTAGGAATTCCTTTAGCTCATTTTTTTTCTGCCTTTTCTGTTTAAACTGTACATTCCTCAGGGCACAGATTCTCTCTCTTCCTATGTGGATGTACAGTGCTTTGCAAATGGGGTCCAGATCCTGCTTAGGGTCTCTAGTGCTACCACAATGCAAATAGCACTTTTGTTTCTGAATCCTGGATTAATTCTCTGGAGCAGGGGCGGCTCTAGCTTTTTTGCCGCTGCAAGCATGGCATGCTTGTGGGAGGTCCTCGGTCTTGCTGATTCGGCTGCTTGCCTGCGGGAGGTCCGCTGATCCTACAGCTTTGGCGTACTTGCTGCCGAATTGCCACCGAATCCAGGGTTTGTGGACCTCCTGCAGGCAAACCACCAAAAGCTGCCTGATTGCTGCCCTTGCAGGGTGCTCACGTGCTTGGAGCGCTGATGCCTGGAGCTGCCACTCCTCTGGAAAGTAGGGGCCTGTCATTAAACCACATTGGCTGTGATTAAATACCTTCATTGAGTGGATGCAAACTGAAACAGCAAGGGTTCCGGGAGCCGAATGGGAATCTTGAACTCTGAAATAGTAAAATGCCAATGCATTTGCACAAAGATGGATCCAGTGAACTCCTGAAGGCCTCTGAAACATGCATCAGGTTACATGCTCAATGCTTGGATTTATGCAATTGCATAGGGAAGGAATAGTCTCTTTGCAGAGAGGAAACTTGTGGATTTTGTGTGCAAGGAAGATAAAGAGTTGGTGGAATGTGACTAAAGTTTGCCAGAAATGTGTCTTTTACTTTGACTGATAAAATAAATGCTGAAACTATAAATTGGATAATAAAATTGGTGAAAATCCATTTCTCCCCCCGACCCTTTTACCTTGTTCTTTCACCCCATTCAGTTATTTTTGGCTGGTTATTGCCATTTTCCATCACGTGGGATGGCCTGCCTAGATCGCTTCATAAAACATGCAGTACTTTGATTAATGGCATTTCTGGGAAGGGAAAGTATATTTATTTAGCTGATCTGTATGAGATAGACTAAATTTCCTAATAGTCCCTGATAACAAGATACGAATATATAGCTTGTAGATTCCCTCTCTCCACAGAGAATTCATGGAATTGTATTTGAAATTCACATATTCCTATGAAATATTTTTTAAGTTAAAATCCACTGCAGGGTGTTTGTTTATTCATGAAGTGTTTCAGAGGTGCTATAAAAACAAATAAGTTCCCTGGTGTTAGGTTTTCCCCTTATACACAAAAAGGAAAACATATATTTACAGCCTAGATAACTTTTTAAATTTCAGTTTAAAGAAACGCAACAACAAAAAGCGAATATGAAGTCCGCACGAGGGGGGAGAGCAAGAGAGAACACAGAGTGTGTGACTCACTCTGTACCATTCTGCACTGAAACACAGGAATGCATTTAACATTGAACAGTGCAGAATACATAAAAGAGAATGGCAACATCTTTCAATTACATAGCTTCACGCACTGCACCTCAGGGTGTTAGATGTTACATGACCAAGAATTTTTACTCTAGAGCCCCAAGAATACTTATAGGGTGAATGACCCACATGCAGAGTTTTCCCCATATTGTCAATAGCTATAAAGTGACAGTTCTGCTTCCATCTGAAACAAAAGGAATTGCTAAAAACTGGTAGGGCTAAGGACATTATATCTTAGTCTGAATGTGGCATCATGCTTCTTGGTACTATTTACTACATAATACTACACACAACCCTTGGGTTAGAATATTAAAGTTTCCTTTACAGACATTTCTTTGGATGGGGGAGGTCCTGGATTTTAATGCTAATATGGTGCCCATCTTTAAAAAAGGGAAGAAGGAGGATCTGGGGAACTACAGGCCTGTCAGCCTCACCTCAGTCCCTGGAAAAATCATGGAGCAGGTCCTCAAGAAAACCATTCTGAAGCACTTGGAGAGGAAGGTGATCAGGAACGGTCAACATGGATTCACCAAGGGCAAGTCATGCCAGACCAACCTGATTGCCTTCTATGGTGAGATAACTCGCTCTGTGGATATGGGGAAAGTAGTGGACTTGATATATCTTGACTTTAGCAAAACTTCTGATACAGTCTCCCACAGTATTCTTACCAGCAAGTTTAAAAAAAATGGATTGGGTGAATGGACTATAAGGTGGACAGAAAGCTGGCTAGATTGTCGGGCTCAAGGGGTAGTGATCAATGGCTCCCTATCTAGTTGGCAGCCAATATCAAGAGGAGTGCCCCAGGGGTCAGTCTTGGGGCCAGTTTTGTTCAACATCTTCATTAATGATCTGGATGATGGGATGGATTGCACCCTCAGCAAATTCACAGATGACACTAAACTGGGGGGAGAGGTAGATATGCTGGAGAGTAGGGATAGGGTCCTGAGTGAGCTAGACAAATTGGAGGATTGGGTCAAAAGAAATCTGAGATTCAACAAGGACAAGTGCAGAGTCCTGCACTTAGGACGGAAGAATCTCATGCACTGCAACAGGCTGGGGATCGACTGGCTAAGCGGCAGTTCTGCAGAAAAGGACCTGGCGACTACAGTGGACGAGAAGCTGGATATGAGTCAGCAGTGTGCCCTTGCTGCCAAGAAAGCTAATAGCATATTGAGTTGCATTAGTAGGAGCATTGCCAGCAGATCGAAGGAAGTGATTATTCCCCTCTATTCGGCACTGGTGAGGCCACATCTGGAATATTGAGTCCAGTTTTGGGCTCCCCACTACAGGAAGGATATGGACAAATTGAAGACAGTCCAGTGGAAGGCAACAAAAATTATTAGGGGGCTGGGGCACATGACTTACAAGGAGAGGCTGAGGGAACTGGGCTTGTTTAGTCTGCAGAAGAGATGAGTGAGGGGGGATTTGATAGCTGCTTTCAACTACCTGAAGGGGGGTTTCAAAGAGGTTGGAGCTCGACTGTTGGTACCTGAAGACAGAACAAGGAGCCAATGGTCTCAGTTGCAGTGGGAGGTTTAGGTTGGATATCTAGGAAACACTTTCACTAGGAGGGTGATTAGGCACTGGAATGGGTTACTAGGGAGGTGGGTGAATCTCCTTCCTTAGAGGTTTTTAAGGTCAGTTGACAAAGCCTGGCGTGGATGATTTAGTTGGTGTTGGTCTTGTTTGAGCAGAGGTTGTACTAGAATGACCTCCTGAGGTTGATTCTGTGATTTCCATCCTTCAGATGCAGAGATGAAGGGATATCTGAGTGAGCTGCCAGTGTAGTTCTGTGGTTGAATTTGTAGATGCCTATTTTAAGGACAAGCTTCTTGCTATTTGTAGCAGTGCTTAGAGGTTCCATTTCGCTAGGTGTTGTACAGTCTCTAAGAGATCATGTCCCTGCCTCAAAGAGCTTTCAATCTAAATGGACAAACAGACAAACTGGAAAAGGAAATGACTTGCCCAAGATCACACCCCAATAGCAGGGCCAGGAATAGAACCCACCTTCCAATGTAGTGTCCTGTTCACTGGAGTACACGGCACTTCTGCTTCTCTGTCTGACCATAGGAATCTCTCTTGCTTGTAGCTAATTTCAAGTTAACCATTCTGTAGCAGGCAAGTCAATAACACCTGCTATGGAACTGATTTTCCTTCTGATCCTGTTTGCACCTGGTTCTCATCAGTCTGCACCCTGCTATCCCTACCTCTGTAGCTACTTCTGCATCCTGTGTGTGTGTGTGTGTGTGTGAGTGTGAGTGTGAGAGAGAGAGAGAGACCTCGGCACCCTGGACCTGTAGCATGTGGATTTCCTGTGCATTTCTACAGCATGACTTGGTACATCTATTGCTCAGCAATAACTCAATAGCCTCTCCCGTTACATTGAACTGAGTTGAAAACACCCCTGTCTAGAGGCTGTCCAGCTGCTATTCCTATTGTCATTGACTGCTTTGTCTGAATGCAGCAGTCATTAGTATGTTAAGAGTAATATGCTGCCTTTAATCCAGGCTCACAATGTACTTTAAACACTAATTAATCCTCACCAATCCTGTGCCCATTAAGTAACTGTTGTTATAGCTCAGTAATAGGTGCTAGGAACCAGGGGCGGCTCCAGGCCCCAGCAAGCCAAGCGCGTGCTTGGGGCGACATGCCGCTGGGGGCGCTCTGCTGGTCGCCGGGAGGGCAGCAGGTAGCTCCGGTGGTCCACCAAAGCCACGGGACCAGCGGACCCTCCGCAGGCACGCCTGCGGGAGGTCCACCAGAGCCACCTGCCACCCTCCCGGCCACCGGCAGAGCGCCCCCCGCGACATGCTGCCCTGCTTGTGGCGGTGAAATGTCTAGAGCCGCCCCTGCTAGGAACCTCACATAAATGTTAGTTGAGGCATATGGGGGTCAAATGACTTGCTCCGGAGCATGCAGAAAGTCACTGGCATGGCTAAGTAAAGAACCCAAGAGTGTGTCTACACTGCAGCTGGGAGGTATGATTCCCAGACTAAGCAGACAGACTCACAACTAGCACTAGAAACAGCCCTGTGCCTGCAGCAGCCAAGTCCAATCCCAGTTGAACCTCTAGGTCCAGGCTTGTCTGGGTATCCTGAGCTGCTGCCCAGGCCGCAACCTGCTACATGCTATTTGTAGTGTGCTAGCTTGAGTCTGCCTGTGTGGACTGGGAATCACACCTCCCAACTGCAGTGTAGACACCCCCCGCCCCCAAAGAGCTCTGAATGAGGCAGGCTGGTCTCCACAGCACACCCCGGTGTGACTGCAGCGTGTGTCGACGTCCCCAAGCTGGCTCTGATTTAGCTAGCTCAGGTACCAGAAGCAGGGGCTAGCTGCCCCAATACACACCCAGTGTCGCGGGTGGAGTTGAGCAGCCTGGGCTGCTGCAGCTGCACTGCTGCTGTTATTGGAGGTGGCTAGATCAAAGCTAGCTCAGGTCTGTGTAGACATAACCTTCGTCTCCTGCTCTAACTCCGTCCCTTGTTTGAGCCAGGCCCAAATTCAGTGTTGATGTAAATGGACGTGACTCTAGTGAAGCCAATGGAATTGTGCCTGCTTAGCCCAGAGTTGACTTTGTCTCTCAGACTGCAATTTCCTGTAATGAGCTGGTCGTCTGGATTTTTCATTTCTTCAGTGCCCCTGCTGACTTCTCCCGTGAGGATTTCATGGTGCTGAGCCACGGGGATAGTGATAATTCTGTCTGCTGTCTTGATAACATCCCTCCTCCAGGACTGATGCTAATGCTAAGCTCAGAATGGCTGGTAGTGCTTTCGCGAGCCTTTGGTCTATCCACGCTGGAAATATTCGGTCCTGCTCTATCTCACAAGGAACTGTCCATCCAGTGATGACACAGGTGCATGGGTGTGTTAAATCCTTGGACGTTTCATTATGGCGCTGCAATGTCGAGAGGCTTCCCCTGAACTTGTTGAGTTTGTCTTTGTATAGACGCATAGTAAGACTCAGTCTTTGCCCAAAGAGCTTGCAGGCCAAGTAGACAAGACAGTAGATAAACAGGAGCCAAGAGCGGTTGAAGGGACTTGCCCAAGGTCACCAGCAGGCCTGTGGCAGAGCTAGGAGTAGAATCCAGTTCCCCTGATGCCCGGTGCAAGGCTTTATCCACGTTGCCTCTCAAGTGATGCCTGCCCCATATTTCTCTACTGAAAAAATAGCACACAGTTTTCTCCTTGTCTAGAATTATTTTCCACTCTGGTCAAAGAGTAGGTGGGGAGAGCGATTGGAAAGGAAGAGCAAAGACAGCAGATTCTGCTGGGTGATTTCTCTTGAATACTTTCAGCAGATGCAGTGGAGTGAGGCTGATGCAGTGGCTGATTAAGAAGCACCTATTATCCCTCATTTTTGCAAAGAAATTGCATTAAATTGTTAAAGGGTCTTTTCCGTTCTCCTGCACTATAATTTGAGAATGGCCCTCGAAAGATGCTGAGATGATGCATCCCATCCTGCCACCCAATGCTGTGCTGAAAGCTACGTGTATTAATGCATTCTGAAAATATACAGGGACATTAAAAAATAAAATAAAAGACCATACAATGAAACGCTTTACCTGGGGTGCCAAAATAGCCACTTGTGATTTCCTTTCAATTCGGAAGTGGTGGGGAAAGGGGGTTGAGCTTCAGGACTCCCTGTGACCACCAATTCAAATACTGATGGAGTTAACTCAGCCCTTTCTCTCTCCAAAGAAAACTCAGTACCATGGAGCTCAATGTATGCAGTCTTTCAGAAGAGACTTTTAAAACAGGCCCTGTTTGTTCTGCAGGGGTATGAAAGATCCTATAGCAATTGCCCTAACTGTAGGGGTTTGCCCTAGTGTAAGTTGCTTCCCTCCACCCAAGAGGTGGCTGCATTCCATGGTGCTGCACTGAAGTTGATGAGGAAAGATCTGAGGCATATTGAGTGCTTCTGAGGCTGTACTGGCTGCCTCCAAGCCCTCCATGTAGAGAGAAAATCGCAGCCAGTTTACATCACTTCCTGTGGGCTGATTTTTCAGGCATTTGACACTACAGGTTTGTGTTTAGCCCTGTGTTTCTACACATTTTATCTTTAAGCCTCACTTTAATAGCATGATCCTATGGATTGTAATCCAGTGGGAGTCAAGGGCACTCAGAACCTCATAAGTTCTGCCTAGGACCTGGCAGGATCAGGCTCTGTGTATGCTAAAAAAGCTAATTATTGGACAGCACACCCTTGATAGGTCCTACTAGGAATGTTGCGTCTCTGCTTAGTGGTAGCAGAATCTGGGGTCTTGCAGGTTGGTTTCCTATTGGAGGAGAAATCAGTGATATGGAATCTGAGTATTTTCTTAGTATAACTTGTTTCTTTCTTTTGTGTACACCAGCCCTGGAACAGAGGTGGTCACAGACAGCATGCAGGGAAATCCCTCCTTTGGCGATCTCCACGCCCAGTACCAAGTAAGTGACTCATCCCCCAGAAAATGACTCTTGGTACAGAGCTCGAGAGCTAATTCTCTTGCTGTTTGCAAAGGCTCTCCTGAAAGCTACGGTATCCCAAAACTAACAACAATAGACCATTGCCTCAAAGATTGACCTGTTCTCTCCTGCTAAGAAAAAGAACTTGTAAGATTAAGTACAACAGCATCCCTGATGACTTCGCTACAACAGTACCTTCCCGTCTCTGAGCAGGGGTTCAAGAGTTTGGCCACGCCAGCAACAAACCCATTGCGGTATTCCAGCTGTAAAAGCGCTTGTCCTGGCTGGGAATCGGCAAAGAGATATAAACATTGCATTTTTGATTCCCCAGGGAGAGCACATGCTACTCCCTTCTACTTTATCATTTGAATTGGTGCCTCAGATGTTTCCAACATATTTGTTGTTTAATTTTGTACTTTATTTTTAGTATTTCTCCTTCATGCAGCTGCTATATAGATTTATTTTTGGCACAGGCTGGAAATCTGACAGAAAGGAAAATGCTTTTATTTATGAGCATTCTGCCTACTGTAGGCTATAAACTATTGCTTTGATTACTTCCATGCACAATCATGTAGACGCTGCTAGGAAGCTGAGGAGGATTAGGAGATGCTATCGAAACTCATTCAGATACAAATGACTTTAATATGCTTTGACACGCACATTGGTAAATAAGCCTTGTCTGTTGCCAAGGTGATGTTCCTTTGTTGCTATGACTATATCAAGTGAATATGGTTGTTTCTTATTGGTTCCACTTTGAGATACCTATTTTCGGACCATCTCTTTAATAATTTGTGACACTAATTGAGTGATAGGGACTCTGGCTGTGAATTGGATTTGTGTGGTACACACTATGAGCTGTTGCAGTTAACAGATGGCCCGGAATATTTTATTCTATAGAAAAACCTGCCCCAAGTGCCTCCCTGCTTGTTAACTCCATTCTCTTCAGTGAGATGAATTTGACCCTTGTTAAGAGTCAGTATCCTTAACGGCCTTTCACTCCGTTAAATGTATCATAACTCTTCTGTTATCTACACAACTTAATTTGAAATTGAGTCTACAGTGAAACATTATGCCGAGAGTTACAGGCGTTCAGAGGAATAATACAGAGTAATTACTCTGTTATACTGATTTGAAGAGACACCTTTTCTCACATTAACAGGCCAAGAGGTAACACTGGCTCAGATCCTCAGCTAGTGTAAATTGGTGCAGCCTTCACTTCCATAGAGCTATACCAGCTTTCACCAGTGGAGGATCTAATCCAGTAGAGATGGTTGCAGGTTTTTCAGTAGAACTGTTTTCTGTTGGGAAATGCAGTTTTGCCAAAACCAAAATGCCGTGCAGCAATGTGCCCATCTGGGCAAAATTTTTGATAGAATTTAGTCGAAACAATTCATTTTTAATCATGTCAAAATATGTAATTTGGTTAAAGTAAAACTACTTTATTTTGATGTTTTGTTTTGACTGTTGAACTGTTGCACGTTGCTATATAACATAACATTATCAAAATACGACATTTCAATTGTTCTGAATAAAAAAATCTGGAATTGTCATTCTGGGGAAAATATTGACATCTTGGGTTTTTGTTCTGATTTGGAATGAAAAGACACTTAGAAATGTTGGGATTTCCCACGGAATGGAAATTCCATGTTCTAACCATCTCTCTCTAGGCTAGTACATCTATGAAGAAAGCAGGTGTCATGAGTTCTATTCCGAACTCTGCCTGTTGGGGTTGCTCCTTCTTTGAGCAGGAGGTTGGACTAGATGACCTCCTGAGGTCTCTTCCAATGCTAATATTCTATGATTCAATGAATGTGCATATCCATTTCCCCATATATAAAATTGCCTCAAAGTAATGTTGTGAGCCTCAGTTAATTAATGTTTATAAAGTTCTTTGTGACCACAGATGAAAAATGCTGGAGAAGAGCTAAGTATTGTTACAGAATTGAGTTGGGTCAGTAAGAAGAGGGGGCTCCTGTACGGTATGAGGATGCCTTGTGCCTTTACCTCGACTTTTCTCTCAGTCAACGATAAATGGCTTTGCAAGAGCTTATGGCTGTTGTCTTTGAACTGGGAGTTTGGGAACTAGACGATTTGTTGTTCAGTGCAATGCAGTGTGTGTGTGTGTATGTGAGAGAGAGAGAGAGAGACATGTTAAAACATTAAGTTGTTGCAAAGCACTCAGAAGTTAGGATGTCAGAATAAAGGTTGCCCGTGCCCTGATTGGTACAGCCTTTTCTGCCACTGTACAAAAGACAGGACTGGGACAAGGTCAAGATGGAGGAGACAGGGCAAAAGCGGTAAAAAGAGATGGAATCATCTGCAATTGTAGCTGCTAACCTCTCAGAAGTCTCTATTGAGCATGTGCAAACTGAGATTTTTCAAAGGCTTATAAATTTGGCATATTTGGGTGGATTTTTATAGGATTTTTACAGGAACAGCAAAAGGCACACCCCTGGCAAAATGCCACTCACCGGCCAGATCTGCAGTTCCTGCTCCAAAGCAAGGGGGTGCTAGAGCTTCTCAAAGGAAAGGCCAGCAGAATTTTTTTTAACATTGCAAAACCATGTTTTTGCCCCTAACCTTATTCTCGGAAGTGGATGAACCATTTGGACTGAAATTTGTCAGTAGTGTTGAAACTCAGGAAGACACCTGATGGGGAAAATTTCAGCCCAAAAGGTTAAAGTTTGGCAAAAGATATAAGCAACTTTAAACAGGGTCTTATAATGGGAAGTGTTGAGTAACCTTAATAATGGATGGTGCTACTGGTCCTGCCTATAATATATACACACACATCTGTCTATCTTTGTGTGTTTCTGTACATATATGTAGAGGCTGGGATTCTCTCTCCAGACTCTGTACCCTACTGTGGCAGTTTATAGCAGCCATGAAAGCCTAGTGTCCAGCCAGGGAAGAACTTTCCTGGCAGAGGTATTGTGCTGGGCTGGGCAGGCCTCTGACCAAGACCAATTCATTGCCCATGTTGTGGGTAGGGCTTGGGGTATGCTCATAGTATGTAGGATTTGGGGCGCTCTTGGTAGTGCCGCCTCCCATAGCCAGCCTGGGGTGAGCTGTAGTAACTTAGGCCAGCCCATTAGCTACCTGCGGAGAATCCTGGGGGCACAAAGCTGGCAGAAAGACGCTCTTGCCCTCTGCTTGCCAGGGCTGCAAGTTCTGTGCTGTGCATCAAAGAATCCAACCTATAATCCCTATCTAAGATGCCCTAGTACCGAAAGTGTAGCAGAAGAGATGCCATCGCCTCTGGCAGTGTTCTATCTTGTATCAGCACAAAGTGTGCACCGTGCGCCTGGACTATAGCATTTCTCTAGATGTGGGCGGGACATTCATCCCCTTTTAAGCTGGACAGTCCTGTGTTTCCCAGGTTTGTCCTACAGATATAAAACCAGATGTGGTTTTGTTTGGTATCATGCCACATGGGAGAGAGGATGCCATTTCAAAAGCGCTCCCCTGGCCCCCCTTGACATCACCTTGCACTTGCTGTGAGGTCATGCTGCTGGGGATGGGTCCACCCTGTACTTGGAAGTACTGGAATGTCCAGTGTTCTGGAGATGCATCATTGTCCCTTCTCTCTTGATGTGGCTGTTACTTGTCTCCATCTGACAACGTCTTGGTAAAGTCCCTGGATCTGGGTCGCTCTGCAGTCAAAGTCCTTTCTGATCACAAAGGACAGTCTTCTTTGTTTCCTGCTCTGTGAATCAGCAGGACCTTTCTTCATGAGCTTTTTCAGTTTCAAAATCTTCCATTTCCTGTTCCGTCCTTGTTTTTTTCTTAAGACCCTTCAAAAATGGCGATGCCAACTGCCCAATTCTTCATTGCCCAGCACCCCACACTGACGCTAGTGCAAAGTGGTACTTGATATCTGTGGAAGTCTGTACACTGATTTCAAATTCTAACCCACTTGCCCACATGATGAGGCCGGTGGTGAAGGCAGACAAACAATCCCAGCAGTGAGGGAGGGAGACACTTTTTTACCGAGGGACATCAGTTAGCTCCTCTCCTCAGGTGTCTGACGTCAATTGGTCAGCTATGGCAGTGGGATGCTGTTTGGCCAGCATTCCCCAACTCCCAGGATTTAACCTGGGGTGAGGGCCACACAGAGCATCTTTCACCTCCCATCCAGCAAACTCAACCTGAACTAAGCCATATTCCCATTCCGAACAGATTTTTTTTCTTCCATGGGTTATTTGGCAGAGGACCAGGGAGTGTTTTGCTTTCTTTGCAGCACCGTCAAGCTGCACTGGGTTAAGTTGGAAGACACTTAGTACCTAACAGAGGTACTGGGGTGGAGTTGTTAATTTGTTCCAATTTGCAGCTGGTTTCCAGGGTGGTTAAAAGGATAAAATGAATAGTTCCCCTAGGTAAAAGACCTGAGATTTTGGTGATGGGCCCTGTGCTCATGGGGCAGGGTGTGATCTTGTGGCCTTCGCAGGCCAAGGTCAGACCTTTAGTAGTGTGACGACTCACCAGCGCAGCGCCTCCTGCTGGTCATCCAAGGAATTAGCTTTTCCAGCCTTGGAGAGCATTCTGCGGGCCAATGTCTCGCTTGCCCCATGTCCCTCCTGGACCCCAGTACCCCTTTCACACCAGGGTGCTGCCCCAAGCAGTACCCCCACAGATCTGGGTCTTCCCTCCCCGGGGAACCCCCAATCCTCTATCCCCACCCTGCCTCAGTCTATGGCCACTGCCAGTTATCAATTAGCCCCTGTTCCCTGGGGCAGACTGCAGCATAAACACCACTCATCATAGGCAAGAGGAGTTTGGACCCGCTGCCCTTGTCTAACCCCCGGATTGCACCTCGCAGCCCCATGCCTTCTCTGGGCCCTTCTCAAGGCCTGCAGCCCGGGGAGTTGCCTGGCTGGAGCTCCTCAGCCGTGTGCCACTCAGGCATCCTATTGCTCTCAGGCAGCCAGGCCCTTCTCTCTCGCAAGCTAAAGAGAGACTGACTTAATGTCTACCTCGCAGCCCTTTTATAGGGCCAGCTGAGGTCTGACTGAGGCGTAGCCCCACCTGTGGCTACTTCCCTCAGTCAGCCTATTCTTACTGGTTCCCTGCCACAGCCCGCTCTCAGGGCCGCTTTAATCCCTTCAGGGCAGGAGCGGGGTTACTGCCCTGCTACACCACCCTTCTGCTCCCTCAGTCCCCCTCGCTAGAACTTGGAGAGAGATGAGTTCTGGGGGGCAGGCTGAGGAGAGCCTACCTTGAGTTGTGGGTTTTATGATCCAAGCCCTATTACCCCTGCAGTGGAACCAGTTAAATGCCTAGGTTAGGAGGGTATGGCTGATGGGTGGGTAACACCCCTCCCTCGTGCTAATGTTTAATACAAGTTGCGGCCTGGCACTTCATTCCAGGCATGCGTCTGTCCTCATTTTGCAGTGGTCCCTGCATCAGTGGGCTTGACATCAGACCGAGGCGCGTTTCCCACCCGCTCCGCACTCCCTTTGCAGGGCACTGGAAAATCAGGCTCTGTGGACTTGTCCGTGTTCAGTATGTTGCTGCATTGAGCTCGACTGACTGAAGCTGGTTTAACTGTTTCTCTATTAGGAGCTTGCCCAGATGTGACTAGATCAGTTTTACACTGATTTCCTTACACCCCTGTATAGACAAGCCTTTGTGTGTCTGGGCTGAGTTCTCCCTGAGCTCAAATGGCTGGTGGGATTTTGTTCAAAACTTCCTATTAACAATCTCGAGGTCGAGAGCAAGCGTGGGACGTTTCTGGCTAAAAGATGAAAGGTTCGGGAAAAGTTCTGATATCATGTAAACAGGGGATTTAGAAGGTTCTACAGTCTAAACTATAGCTGTCACGAGCAGTGCTCATAGGACAAAGCTCCCACTGATTTTAATGGGAACCAGACGGGGGCTTAAGCCCAAATTAATGAGATTCATCAGCTGTACAAGTATTTGTGACGCACACTAGCACGGTGTATGTTACATCGCACCATAGCGACTGGTTCACACAAGACAATAACAGTCTACTACTGCTGGCAACCAGAATCAGCAGGGTTAATTCTTTAGCTCAAGGGGCAGATGTCCAGACTCACAGTGCTAAAGATCTGGCATTCTAACCCTGTTGATAACCCAGACAGGCCGAGGGACTGATGCATTTGCGGGATTGGTGCCTTAATCTGTGAAATGCTTTGGAATCTTTTGGATGAAAGACGCTGTGAAATGTTACACTGTCTTCCAACTGGATGTGCTGACGGATGAATAGCTAAATGAACAAGAAGCAGTTGTTGCTAGCAGCATGTCTTGTAACCTCTGTCCTTTTTAAACAATGAAAATAGTTAATAAATGTTCTTTATAAAGCACTTCCCCTCCCCACCCACAACAAGAGCCTTTGGGAAGCAGCGTAAACCATTCAAATAAAATCCAATTATAAAAATAATCACAATTAGGTGGTATGTATCCCTCGGGAGTGGGGGGGCGGGGAAGGGTGAAGGGGTCTTTCTTATGTCAGTCACTGCTTCTGCCTTTCTTCCCCCAGCCATGCTGCAAAGAAGCTTTAACTCATTTGGTTGTGACATCCACAAGTGAGCCCTCATTATCTGCATATTCTGAAGTTGCTTGGGCTAAAGCATTGAGGGTGAATATGAAATAACCAGCTCTGATGCGAGTTGTGCCTCGCTCCCTAACGGCTGGGGTTTGAATAGGCTGCAATGGAGACCTGATTCCCGTGTCATTGGAGTATCGGTGCTGTGCAGTCACTGCCATACAACCCCAGAACACCTTTGATATGATTACAGTTTAATTGAATACTAGCCATGTTCCAGTCTGACAGGCCTCTTGCTGGCTAGGGATGGGGAGGATGCTGTGTAATGAGTTATGACTGTTTCATTTTCTTTTAGAAGTTTGGAAGACTCCTTAGCATTTAAAATATATATAAAATCATGAGTGATGTGGAGAAAGTGGAAAAGGAAAAGTTATTTACTTATTCCCATAATACAAGAACTAGGGGTCATCAAATGAAATTAATGGGCAGCAGGTTTAAAACAAATAAAAGGAAGTTCTTCTTCATGCAGCGCACAGTCAACTTGTGGAACTCCTTACCTGAGGAGGTTGTGAAAGCTAAGACTATAACAGTGTTTAAAAGTTTTGCCCTTTTGCCCCGTAGAATGAAACATCTTCTTCCAAGTTCATATAAAAAGGGGCATCCAGCTTCTTATGCATATTATAGTAATTAATAGGCAAATGTTTAAAAAGGAAACTAACCAGGAATTATCCTGCTCAGATGATGATTCCTCTGCATCATGAAACTGACCAGTGCCTGGAAGCTGAAGATTAACTCTGATGCTCTGTATTCAGTTGATCTTTTTTTTTTCTTTCTCCTCTTCACTTGAAGAATGATTTGCCCCCAGCCTTCCTGGGTGATGTATGTGTGACGGAGCAGGGATCAGGGATGTGACGGAGCAGGGTGGATTTGACCTGGAAATGTTGCAGGGAGGTTACATTGGAGATGAGAAGGCATCTACCTGTGCTGTAACCTGAGCCAGAAGAGGGGTTGGGAGAATTCACATCTGCCTGGGAGACTGAACAAAGGCAGGAGGAGAAGGGAGGAGGAAGAAAGTGGCTGCAGGAATTTTTGGGTCAGTTTTGGGCAGGCTGGTTGAATGCAGGGAATCCCAAGCTGGGATCTAAGCTCCCTGAACCACCAGAAGGACTTGATTGAGTGGTCTTGGTTGTGCCTATAAGCTCTGCTGTAGACTGCATTCCTATTGTCCAATAAATCTTCTGTTTTACTGGCTGGCTGAGAGTCACTGTGAGTCCCAGGAAGAGGGATGCAGGGCCCTGACTCCCCCATACTCCATGACAGTATGTGATGGTGATATCATCTGGCTGTAGCTGAATTTAATGCATATAATGCCTTAACTTTTGATAGCACCTTTCACCCAAATGGATCTCAATGTGCCTCACTTTATGTAGAGGAATTGCTTTCACCTACTACTCAAATTCAGCCACCTCTGGGATGAGACACAGAGGATGATGACCAGAGCTCAGCAATATATATCACACTTAAAGACAGGTAGTTAAGAACAATGCTGTATCCAGCTGAAAGCACAGGTGGGGAAGCCTAGGAAGGCAGACATTCCAACCCCCTTTGAATTTGGACAGGTATTAGGGTGCACACTCAGAGAACAGGCAAAGGATGGGTGAATTCATTTGGAAATATGACAACTGGCTTGGAATACTTGGCCAGATTTCAAACAAGAGATGACCTCTCTCACAGTTCTCAAGCCAAACTGCCCTGAACTTTGAGGGGAATTTGGAATTCAAACCCAGAACTAGTTCTGTGTTTCACAACTAGCCCCTGCTGTCTTTGCAGCAAGCTGATCTGAAGGCCGGGATCAGAACATCCTTATATATTAGAGAGTTCTGACAACGTGAAATCCACAGCCTAGGCCAATCTCTGTTTAATACCAAACTCTGACTTGACTCCCTAACCTGAGCTATTTTTGTGGTTCTAAAAAAACATTGCTATCATTTAAAAATTATATTGTTCATTCATCTCCAAATGTCTTGTTGGTAGGAGCTGATAATAGTGCAATTCCCATGTAAAAAGCCAGCCTGTTTCCTGGAAGGAACCAGGAAGTATTAAAAATCCACATAGACGATTCTGTCTTGTGACATTTCCTGCATAAAGAATTTAATTTAGACTAAGTTCAAATAAAACTTGAATAAATATAGCTTAGAAATATGTTTATTTGCAATATAAATTTGCCATTAGATGTTGCTGTGTGCTGCATAGCATTCGAGACACTGTGCAGTCCTTGGTAAACAAAGGAGACAAAACTGGACCAAAAGTTGTGTGGAAGTCTGTTTGTCTATATCTGCAGATGAAATTGTTTTCTCTGATCAATGCCTCCTGTCTAAGATGAAGTGTGATTTAGCATTGTGACATAGCTCCTTCTCCACTAACCTTTGGCTGAGATTAATTGGATGAAGCCTCATTGTACCACACTTATGAACACCTGTGTTGTGTGTTCTAGTCGTGAAGGCGAGACAGACAAAAAATAGACCCCAACAGTTGACATCTTCTTTAATAAGCAAAGAGTTAACAGAAATCAAGATTAAACTGACCACTGAACTGGTCCCCACAGGGATGCTAAGCCCCTCCTTCTGCTTCCAGACCTAGTTGACTCCTAGCAGCTTCTCCCCATTCATACTTAGGACCTGATGTGTTCCCCCCCACCCCTCTCCTACCCCCAGAGAGAAACTCCAGCTCCCCGAATCCCCAGGGGCTTCAGAGGGTATCAGCTAGATTGGCTGATTTATATGGCTCCTCTTGCTATGTTGGTATCTGAGGCCTGTTCACAAATGGCCAGATCCTGCATTGAGTAGTTTATAGTGCGGTCTCTGAGACACGGACTTCTTGCGGATCAGGATCAGATACAACAGTATCCAAACTCTGCGATTAATTCGGGGGAATCTTTTGGCCTGTGTTAGACAAGATGTCAGACTTAGATGATCACAGAGGTCCCTTCTGTCCTTCTCCATGAGTGGCATTTCATCTACCACTCAGAACTTTCTGGGAGACATCCTCCAGTCATATGTCTGCAGGAGCAGAGCTTGCAATCACCAGGGGTTCTATGGGTAGGGGAATGGTTGTTAGCTTGAAAATACTATTATTTACGTGCAAAATACTTAGGGCATTCCCACCTTATGTGCACAAAGGTTCCTCCCTCTCCTCTCCAGCATTTGACTCCTTTTTGCATATATTTTTCTTAACCTCAATGGAGTGAGATCCCACATAAGGATTTTGTACAGACGTCTCTTTTGGGGGCCTTGGGGTTGATGAGCTAAGTTTGCTTCTTGTATTAATTGGTGCGGCTAATGGAAATGTACCAATTTATACCAGCAGAGCATTGATGCAGTGGATACAGGATCTGATCCTGCTTGACACTGGTACGGCGTGTGGTGTATTTAATGACCAGGTCCAAAGGGCTAAGAGGCCCTAATCCTGTATTACGGAGAATGCTGCTGGATCACTGCTTAGTCATTCCTTCAGGAGGAGTGAGACCTATGCTGAGGGCGAAACACACAGCAACCTAACACTGGCTCCAGAGCTTCGGTTTGCAGAAGTAATGTGACATGCTGATGTAGTCGTATGGTGCACTGAAGAGCATGGTTAGATGTATCAGTGGTGGGTGAGGGAAAGAGAGTAAAACTGTCCATCGTTTGAGATTGCTGCTCAGCCTTCAGCCAGTCGGTGATTTGCTGCTCTCTCCTTGCTCAGTTGTTCATGTTCCTAAACTGAACGATATTCTGGTACTTAACCATCACCTCAAACACTGCAGGAGGAGATAGGAGCAAACCATCAGCTCCCTGAAGACGGGCTGAGCAGCCATCAGCAGCAATGGGCAGTTTGTCTGGGTGAGGATGAGCATTATTTTCTACAACAGTAGGCCACCTGACAGAATATTTCATTCTGTTTACTGTAGAACACTGGACTCTATTTATTCTATTAAATTACACTCCAAAGAAGTCACTTACTCAGGGAAGGATCCACTGATAACACAGTTATGGTCAGCAGCCAGAAAAGAGAGCTCCTTTTTTGTGACCAGTCAGATCACCCGATATTAGAGGCATTGAAACAAAGTGAGGCAAATCCTTTCCAGTGGAAAATGTGATCCAGCCTTATTATGAGAATCAGTTAGATTTGTAATACGGGGTTACGGTTTTGGGAATTTGAGCTAAATAAATATATAAATAACAAGAGAATGATCACACACAAATGGGGCTTTAAGAGGTAATTTATGTAGATTACAAATAAAATTTGTTACTCGTGGGGAAAGTTCAACTGTGTTTGATTAAAAAAAGAAAAAAAAATATAGACTTAAATGTGCCAGCTTTTCAGCTTAAAAATGAATACAAAGGCATTCTTCACTAGTTTAAAGTGAGAGAAAGCTTTGCAAAGCTTCTGAGTCTATCTTCAGTTGATGGCGAGGTACATACACTCGGATGCTTTTCAATACAGACAATTAGCCAAACACTTTATTTAGCTCATTCGCACATAGAATATTAGCAATGATTATTTTACTGCAGATTTTGCAAATGATTCCCCTGTTGCACCCAAAATGATTCTCCATTGTACCAATGAAGAGTTACTCCGTACAGTCAGCAGAGGGAATACTTTACTCAGCAGTAATACAGCAGACTGGTTGAATGAGGGAAGAGCATGGGCCGAGGCTCACAGAAAGGCAGGGGAAGAAGCAGTAGCATGCTTCTGTGACACCTCGTCTAGACTACGCGCCGTATCGGCGCATTAAAATCGATTGCTCGGGGATCGATATATCGCGTCTGATCTGGACGGGATATATCGATCCCAGAGCGCGCTTAGATCGATTCCGGAACCCCACCAAAACAAACGGAGTTCCGGAATCGACATGGCGAGCTGCGCACATCGATCCCGCGCGGTGAAGACGGGTAAGTAAATCGATTTTAGATATTTGATTTCAGCTACGCTATTCTCATAGCTGAAATTGCGTATATAAAATCGATTTTCGCGCGTAGTGTTGACGTGGCCTCAGTCTTTAGAACAGGGCTTGTTCTGCAAAATATTGGCAGCAAAATGAATAGATTCATAGATTTAAATGCCAGAAGGGACCATTATGATCATCTCCTCAGATCCCCTGGGTAACACAGGCCTTAGACATTAACCCAGTGATTCTTGTATTAAGCCCATTGGTTGAGCTAGAGCACAATCTTGATTTAAACAAAATCAAACATTTACAATGTTGAGGCTTTTTATTTTTCCTTTTTCTTTATTTTTACAAAACACCTCCAGTTTAATGAACAAAAATGGTACAGGTTTTTGTTTAAAAAAGACTGTGTGTGTGTGTGTGTGTGTGTGTGTGTGTGTTGGGGGTTTGGGGAACAGGGCTTTGGGTAAAATTACACATTTCATGAGCATCAAAACACAGCAAATGGTGAAATGTTGCATGTTAACCGTTGTATGGCCAACAGCAATGTTCTCAGGGCTATGAAATGGCCTGGCACACTGTTACTAGGTTTACTGAACATTTCCTCTCAAAACTGTTTTCAGATGGAAAATTGGGGTTTGGACAAAATGACATTTTTCACAAAGTGTCTGCTTTCGGGGAAAATTTCCAGTTTTTCATTTAAAAAAACAACAGTTTTTGGCTAAAAACTGAAAACTTTTGCTCCCCAACCAAAATCATATTTGCTGGAAATGGTTGTTTTCTTCTGTTTAAAATTTGGTTTGGGCTGAAAAAAATTGGTTTCCCTAGTTTTTGACTAAAAATCAAAATTTTCCACAGACAGGAAACTCATTTTCCAATGAGCTCGGCAAATTATATTTTTTTGTCACAACATTTTACCAAAAGCACCAAAACCAAACCAAACCAACCAGCGCCACCAAAAATGGTTCTTTTCACACCAGTCTAGTTATAAATCACGTTGTTCCCAGGTTCAGTAAAAACATCCTGCAGCTTCCACTCCTAGCTGTGCAAGTTCCGCTCTGGGGGAAAAAAATTCAAGGTTTCCCTAATGCGAAATGTGTTCTGAGATTTCACTGGGTCTGGTTGTTTGTGATGCTCATGGAACTGAATTCCCGTGAGACTGAATATTGCAAAACTTACCATAGAAAATGAACCCATGCTGACAGGAGGCAGTGCAAGAGGTGCATGATTGCTGGCTGATGAGTCTTGCCCACATGCTCAGGGTTTAACTGATCGCCATATTTGGGGCTGGGAAGGAATTTTCCTCCAGGGCAGATTGGCAGAGGCTCTGGAGGTTTTTCGCCTTTCTCTCCAGCACGGTGCATAGGTCGCTTGCGGAAGGATTCTCTGCAGCTTGAGGTCTTCAAACCACAATGTGAGGACTTCAATAACTCAGACATAGGTTAGGGGTTTGTTACAGGAGCGGGTGGGTGAGATTCTGTGGCCTGCGTTGTGCAGGAGGTCAGACTAGATGATCATAATAGTCCCTTCTGATCTTAAAATCTATGAGGCTGGGGGAGCTGCAGGGAATTCATCCCTGCCCTGTGGCATCCCTTGGCATTGGCCATGAGTCGAAGGCATCCCACCCCATCCTCATCATCATGGAATTGCCCTAGCTCGGGGAGCCTCTTAACCCAGATGGAAGAGGTGTGGCTGTGACATTCCTGCACCCTGGCTAGTCTTATACAATGTGACCCTTACGGTCATTTACACAGTTAGTGGCAGCCTGTGGCACCGGGTCTGTGAGCTCAGGTCGATGGACTCGGGCTTGCATGGGTCATCCTACAGCACTAAAACGAGCTGCGTAGATGCTGGTGCTCAAGCTTGATTTGTTTCAGGGTCTTTGCCCTTTATGTTGGTATATAATTCGATATGTTTCTAAACCAAATGTCATTGTGAAACAAAAAGTCAAAATGTTTTGTTTTGAAAAGGCCCCAATGAACCATTCTGACATTGCTCAAAAAAGCCCCCCCACCCCCTTTTTTTAGCCAGAAATATTCACCAATCTTGACCCAAATTCACCATTTGTTTTTTGGCAAATTTACCCTTTGCTGAAAAAAAGTCTCCCAGTTGTAGTCTTGGTGCCTGCTGGGTGCCATCCAGTCCCCTCTTGTGCTGGCTGGTATGCCATCCTGATCACCCTGTCCAATTCTATTCAGAGCTGGCTCACGCCCCACGGTCAGAAACACAGATACATGATGACTGCCACTTGCCTGGCCGTGTTGGGATTTGAGAGGTTCCTGGGCCAGGAGCAGAGGAAGCTCCCTAAAAGTGGGAGGGCCACCAACTCCTGACCAGTGGTCCCATTCCCATGTCACCTTCCCCCCTTGCGCTGTCCCTTCTACCCGACGCCACACTCTTGGGCTGCCCTTTCTCCCCTTGCACTGTCCCTTCTACCTGAGGCCTCGCCCTTGGGCCGCACCTTCCCCTGAGGCCCTGCTCCCATGCCATCTCTTCCTCCCAAGACCCTGTTCCGTGTTCACTCCTCTCCCCCACTGAGACCATTACTCCTTGTTCTGTCATCTGGTACCACTGAGAACAGTCTAGATCCATCCTCTTTGGAACCCACTTTCAGCTAGTTGAAGGCAGCTATCAAATCCCCCCTCATTCTTCTCTTCTGCAGACTGAACAAGCCCAGTTCCCTCAGCCTCTCCTCGTAAGTCATGTGCTCCAGCCCCCTAATCATTTTTGTTGCCCTCCGCTGGACTCTTTCCAATTTTTTCCATCCTTCTTGTAGTGTGAGGCCCAAAACTGGACACAGCACTCCAGATGATGCCTTACCAATGCCAAATAGAGGGGAATGATCACGTCCCTCGATCTGCTGGCAATGCCCCTACTTATACAGCCCAAAATGCCATTAGCCTTCTTGGCAACAAGGGCACACTGTTGACTCATATCCAGCTTCTCATCCACAGTAACCCCTAGGTCCTTTTCTCCAGAACTGTTTTCTAGCCATTTGGTCCCTAGTCTGTAACAGTGAATGGGATTCTTCCGTCCTAAGTGCAGAACTCTGCACTTGTCCTTGTTGCACCTCATTAGATTTCTTTTGGCCCAATCTTCTAATTTGTCTAGGTCGCTCTGTATCCTATCCCTACCCTCCAACGTATCTACCACTCCTCCCATGGCTCCCTAGCCCATCCTGTTCTGGCGCCCCTGTGTAGGTACGGCGGAAGCGTCCTAAATATGGAGGGACAACAGGTGGCTGAACTGTGGCCCGCACCCTCCTATGCCACCCCGCCAAGGCCCAGCCCATGGGCCTGTAACCCCTCTGTTCTGCTGGCCCTGCTCAGGAGAATGGATTTTTCACATCCCTTAGCACTGTAGCTGGGTCAACTTAAATTCTGAATGTCAATCTGCCCAGACTGCAAACACAAGGTTGGGCTGGGACGATGGAAGTCAGTTGTTCTCAGTGTTGATTGGGTCAGCTCTGATACTTTCCCCACCTCAGGTGACAAGTTTCACCTCTACCATAACTCTAAAAATATTTCCTGTACAAACATCCCAGAATGACCATGACAAGCAGCTAATTTTCAGCATTTGACAGAGACCACATGACCCCGCTCTTGGATAAATTATTGAGAAGATGGTAGGACACAGATGGAATAAGCCTGCAAGTGTGTGTCTGGGCATCTCCATCACAGCTGTCTCAGCAGGAACCCAACAGTACAAGTGTGCCATGTAAAGTGCATAAAATCCACAAATGAACCGACACCCACGCATCGCTCGGGGGAAATTCTAGGTAAGTTTTTATGAGCTAGACTTTTTAAAATTCCCTATAAACAAAATCATGCTTCATCTTTAGACCCCTTCAGCAACTCATAATACAGAATATAGAACACCATCTTTCCTTGTCTAATGGAGCTGCTAAAAATATGAACCATTCCTCCCTTGGGGAAGTTCCATTTGACTTCTGCACGCAGTGCTATCTGTCTTCTGATTCTCAGCTTAGAGCTCTAATCATTTCTAATTTGTTTTCTCAAAGGTGGTGTTCAGATCTCTGGCTCTTCAGCTTAGCTCTGGAGTTACACACAGAGGATTAAATCCTTTCAAAGAGAGTGACATAAATTCCCTGCAAAGTGAAGCGATTATCATCTCCCCAGGCTTCCAATTATAACATGTTTATCTGCAGTATATAATTCAGTCACTAGATATTGCTGTGTGCTGTACGGCATTCCAGAGAGGCTGTGGTCCTGGTAAACAAGGGAGACAAAGCTGGCACACAAGCTGTGTGGAAGTCTGCCTCCGTGTGTGTCTATAGTTTTTAGCTATTTTCTTTAATTAGTACCACCTGTTTAAACAGCAAAGAGTCCTGTGGCATCTTATAGACTAACAGACATTTTGGACCATAAGCTTTCATGGGTGAATACTCACTTCGTCGGATGCAACCCACAAAAGCTCATGCTCCAAACGTCTGTTAGTCTATAGGTGCCACAGGATTCTTTGCTGCTTTTACAGATCCAGACTAACACGGCTGCCACTCTGATACTTGACACCTGTTTAAGGTGGATTATGATCTCAGATGTCACCATGTCCCTTCCGTTTGGCATTTCCAGAATGTTTCAGGAACATCCATTGGGAATTGTTCCATTGCATGTGGGGAAAAGTCTGGTGCAACTGAAAGTTTGTTACAATTCACTCATACTGGTTTGAGGCTTTTTCAATAGACTCTCAAACATGCATCTATTCTCCCTGCTCTCCATAGAACAATTCCATCTGGAATCCTCATTCAGGTATAAGCTAATGAGAATAGCCATATATTCAAACAGGAGGTAGTGTGGTCCAGTGATTATAGGGCTAGCTAAGGACTAAAGAAACGTGTCGTATTCCTTGTTCCGCTACTGACCCTTTGTCCTCGTCTAGTTCTTTGTCCTCTGTTCACTGGATTGTGTCTCATACACCCTCTAACCCAGTCACAACACCACACAGACTTTGGTGGAGTCTCACTCACAACACTCCATGAGGTAGGGATATATCACCAGGAGAGTTGGAAAATTTTCATTTTGGTCAAAATTTTCCAGCTGTTCAATGAAAAAATAGAAATTGAAAGCAGAAATGTTTGGCGGTAATTTTTTTGACCAACCCCTGAAACAATTTACTGAGAGTTTTTAAAATCACTTTTGGGGTGGTTGTTTTGTGGGGGAGGGGTTTGGGGGGGTTGAGGTTGTTTTTTTAATCGAAACACTGATTTTTATAGACAATTGTAAAGGGAGATTTAAAAAAAGAATCTCGTAAAAATAATTTGCATTTTTATCAGTGTTAATTATTATCCCCTTGTTTCAGAGGAAGGCAGAGATTTTTAAAGATATTTAGTTGTTGCCAGCTTGCTGCACATAGGCCTGGTCTACACTGTGGAGGAGGGGGGGATCAATCTAAGTCACTCAACTTCAGCTATGTGAATAATGTAGCTGAGGTCAACATACTTAGATCTACTTACCACAGTGTTTTCACTATGGTAAGTCGACTGCTGCTGCTCCCCCATCGACTCCAATTGCTCCTTTCACCGAGCTGGAATACAGGAGTCGACGGGAGAGTGCTCGGGGATCGATTTGTTGCATAGATGCGATAAATTGATTCCTGCTGGATCAATAGCTGCCAGCCGATCTGGCCGGCAGTGAAGATATACCCTTAGTGTTGCGGTGCCTAAACCTCATTTTCAAAAGGGATTTAAGCACTGAGGAACCTAAACCCATTGGCTATCAATGGGATTTTGGCTCCTAAGTGCCTACATCAATGGGAGTTAGTGCTTAAATGCCTTTGAGGAGCTGAGCCTAAGTGCCTAAGTCTCCTTGGAAAATAGGATTTGGGCCCCTAAATAATTTAGGCCTTGCAACATTGAGTGGAGCAACACCTAAATACCTTTAACAATCAGGGCTGGGGAGCAAAGGCACAGAGGACCAGATTTATAAAGGTATTTAGGTGCTGAACGATGCAGATGGGTGCTTAGGAGCATATTCAGAAGTGCCTGAGCACTTACTTAGAAGCTTTTGAAAATCTCACAAGACACATTTTTAAACCTGGCCCCACAAGATTAAGGCCCAGATCATCAAAGGAGGTTTAGGGACCAAACTCCCTAGGGAGACAAAGCTGGCACTCAAGCTGTGTGGAAGTCACAGAAGAAATCTTTGGGAGAACTGGGAACTGAACCAGTGTCTTGAGTCCCTATCCCATGTCTTAACTGTCATGCCTCTGATGCCATTGTGTATTCATGACCAGTGCTTTAACCGCACACCATCCTTCCTCAGCCTTTGGGGGAAGTTTGACTCCTCACTGATGCAGCCTATCTGTAGCGGGGACAGCACTGCTATGAGCCAGATCGAGCAGACATTCTTCAAAACTAAACAGCTCAACCTGCCGGGGGCTAGTGCATTGAGGGCCCTTTTCTTGACTAGAAGAAAGAGGCCTGTCCCATTTCTATCACACAGTGTCACGTTCTCACTGCACACTAGTGAAGGGGCACTTTGAAAACACACACCCTGGAAAAAAAGATGAGATAATGCCAGAACGTTTCCTCTTCCCTCCCCGCCCCCCCTCATGAAAATATCCAGGTTACAGTTGAGACTCCTGATTGGAATCCAGGTGCTGTATTTACATTTTGTCTGAAATTAATTCAGTTGAATCTTTCAAATGAAAATGCCAGCAAAGGAAATGGAACGTGATTATTGGGGAATATATATTCTTTCTTAATGAAACAGTGCAGCCAATCTTTTGTCAGGGAGAGTAACCCTTTATAAATAAGCAAGCGCGTGAAACTGACAGGGCAAGGAATCTCGAATTATATATCTTTAATCAACATTGAAAGGCTGGTTTTGAGTGAGGGTGCAAATGTTACTGTTAGCAGATACTTACTCTAATTACTGTACTTCCTGGTTACCGGTGCCTAAAAAATATGCACAGGGTTAGAACGTGTTATGATTCACCAAACCGAATCAGAAGGGTGTGTGCAAAGCAAGCTGAAAATAGGGCACACAACCTGCTTACTGTCTCTCTGTATTTAACCTCTTCACTGATACTCCGCTGCCACATCTGCTGTGTTTTGTCTGGGTTCCTTTGAATATCTGGAAACCTAATGGGTGTTTTTCACCTGGATGATCTTCTTCATAGTAGTAATACCTAGCTCTTACATAGAGCTTGAATCTGTTGATCTCAAAGTGCTTAACAAAGGAGGTTAGCATGTGGGGAAACTGAGGCACAAGCAAGGGCAGTGGCTTGCCTGCAGTGACAGAGCCAGGAACTGAACCTAGATATTTTCAGAATCTCAGGGCAGTGCACTATCCACTAGGCAATGCTGTCTCCTGTAACACAGGCCCTTACACAACTGGAATATCTGGACTTGCAGTTGGGTCATTCCGTCTGGATGGTCTTCACTGAACACATGCAATCTACCCCAATGCACCTGGACTATCTCACAGCCAAAGAAGTGCCACGTTCCAAGGTGTACCTGGGTCATCGGTGTGAGCAGGTGCATCGTTCTGGCACGTTTAATAGCACAGTAAGTGCACTGTACTGCAGATGCCTTGTGTATCTGACAGCAACACAAATCTAGCCCCCCTGGCTGCAGCAGGGACATTTGGCAGCTTTGTGTACATTCTACCAGAGGGTACTGAGCACCTCTGGGGAAAGTGGCCAGGCAGTATGGTGTCAGATCCCAGTCTTGGCTCTAAGGTACAAAGCTGGTGTCAGCACCAACTGTAGGTTTCCCCAGCATGGGGGAATCCCTGGGTGGCCTATGTCAACCCCCCTCGCTGGCCTTGATGTAGAGGGCTCGTTGGAGGTAAGACTAGAAGGCGCCATATGCTGCCAGAGGGGTGCAAAAAGGCTTTGGTGTAAGTCAGATTCAGGCCCAAGGTGCAGGCCAGTGAAGAATGAGGCTCCATGTGAGTAAAGGCAGCAGATCTGGCCTCCCCAGGAGGGTGCCCCAGCACATCTCCTCTAAGAAACTCACTCCCATTTGGCTCTAATAGGACAGATCCTGAGAGAAGCCGAATGCTCCCAACTCCCATTGGATCAAACCCTGCAGTCCTTATTCAGAGCCTTATTCTGCTCTCACTGACCCCAGCGTAACCTCACTGATTGCAGCAGTTGCACCTGATTTCCAACAGAGTAAGTGAGAGCGGAGTCGAGCCCTCTGTGTTTCCTCCAGGCCTAGCGGCAGCTTTGCCTGAGCGAGGATTTTTAGAATGGGGGCCGCTGGCTGCAGAGTGGGCTGCTCGTTCACCAGATCAGGCCCCCTTGCTCGGATCCTTTTGTTCCAAAAAGTGTCGGTGTTTTAGTATTGTGCTTTTTGCCTTGGGTCCTAAAGTTAAGTGGGGTCTGAAAATGTAGATTCTGGAGGACCCAAGAAACTGGGGGAACCTCTGATACATACTCAGAAGAAAGCTGAGCATCCCAGGAGCATGGGTGTGATGCTACATGGGGCTGGTTAGGATGGGTATTATGGAAGAGAACAGGTTTGGGCAGGGTGGGTCAAGGAGAAGCCACAGCACCTGGGGGAATCCAGGTTTCATTCAGTTGGGAGTCACCCTCTTGAGAGCTTGTGACAAGTTAAAACCAAACTGATGCAAGTAGAAGCAGTGACACAGAGCAAACGTGTCTGTGTGGTGCCCAAGCAATACAGCTTTGGTAGGGGCTGGCATGTGGAGGAAACATTGCACTCTTAGCAGTCGGTGTGATCATAAGAATGAGCTGGAAAGTATCCAGGGCTGTAGCTCTGCTGAACCCGTCATACACCAGCAATACTGGCCCATTTGCATGCACATTGCTTGTGTGATCACGCTGGCCAGATGTGTGATTGCACGTCTCAGTGTTGCACACTCACTGTGGGCAGGAAAGCATAACTGAATGCATGATGCCTTTCTCCTCCAGGAATAAGTGACAGAGGAAATGATGCCATGAAATTCAATCTCCTGGCAAAATAGGATTTAAAGTCTCTTGCCTGCAATGATTTGCTTTGTACCCTGAGGCCTGTGATGTCTGTCCCTGCCCCTTGGGATGCCAAAGGGCCACAGATGAATCCATGGGGCAAGAACAGTTGTGGGTTTGTTCTCTCTTGGCTCAGGGATTACAGCTGGGAGAAATTTTTCAGCCAAAAGTTTTTATACCTAAAAAATGCAGATTCTGCCACACCACAACATTTAGTGAATTTGTGTCAGTTTCGCTTGAATTGTTTTGGCAGGAAAAAACAACAACAACAAAAGCAAATCAACCCAAATTCCACAGAAATCAAAACATTTAATTCTGACCTTTTTGAAATGAAATGTTTTGCTTTTTTGGGGACAAAACAACTTTTTGTTTTGAAATATCCTTTGGCTTAATTTCACAAGAAATTACAAAAACATTTTTTTTTCAAAAAAGCCCTTGAAATCAAAATGAAATGTTTTGTTTTGGAGTCAAACTCACTGTTTTGGGACTGCAGACTCACTACTCCTGGGGGAATTCTGCGCCAAAAATTTTAAAATTCTGCACATAGTATTTTAAAATTCTGCATATTTTATTTGTCAAAATAACATGCAAAAAGCATGCCAGCTTCAGTTATTTTGGTAATTTATTTCAAAATACCTGTCAGCAAGTATATGGCTGTAATGATACAGACGACAAAAAAGTTTCAGGAAATGTGTTTTGATAAATAGATTTTTTACTAAGAATATTAATACAGAACTCTGAGGAATAATTGATTTAAACTACAATACAGAAATGTATTTCTGGCACCCCTCTGAAGCAGTGCAAAGGCTTGGGGAAGTTGGGGTAATGGAGGAGCTGAGGGAGAGGGAAGTAATTGCTGGGAGTGAACCTGCAAGTTTGTTGGCTGTGTATGGGAGAAATATGGAACAATTCAGTGGGGGAAGAGGATTGTTAGGGAATTGGGGAGCCTGCTCCATGCAGACTCTGACTGACCCTTAGCCTCTCCCATTCAGTCTAGCATATCTGCCTCTGTCCCCATGTAGCCCTGCACCCCCTCCCACCATCCCCATGTGGCCCTGCGTCCCCTCCTATTCAGCCCTGACTCAACACTGTCACCCCACTAGCTCCTGTTCTCCCTCCCCAATCTGTCCCTCCACTAACCCTTCTGAACCCGTCTGTGTTACCCTCAAGCAGCCCCATGTGCCCAGCTCTGTCTGTCCTCCCATGTCTCCTCATCTGGTCCCACAGGCAGGGTGCTATGAGGAAGGCAGCCTCTGCCCTCACCCTCTCTGTGGCTGGCTGCTCCAGCCTTAGACAGCTGCCCTCTCTTCTGGCGCTACAGCAGCCTTTGGTGGGTGAAAGGTGTAATTGCAGCACTTCCTCGGCAGAATCCATTTTCTGATAGTGGGAAACAAATCTGCAGGGGACATGAATTCTGTGCCTGGGCAGTGCACAGAATTCCTCCAGGAGTAACTCACTGAAATGCCTAGTGGAATCAGGGCAGAAGTAAGTGTTAAATGATCTGTTCTCTAAAATAAATTGCTACAAAGGAAAGCTCAGAGTCCTGAGCTCATCATCAGAGCCAGATCCTGATTCCAGTTCATAGATTCATAGATTACAGGGCCAGAAGAGACCACTGTGATCATCTAGTCTGACCTCCTGCACAACACAGACACAGAACTTCCCCAGAATAACGCCTAGGGCAGAGCTTTAAGGAAAACATACATGCTTGATTTAAAAATGGTCAGTGATGGAAAATCCACCACAACCCTTGGTAAATTGGGGAAAGGGATAGCTCAGTGGTTTGTGCATTGGCCTGCTAAACCTACGGTTGTGAGTTCAGCCCTTGAGGGGGCCATTTAGGGATCTGGGGCAAAAATCTGTCTGGGGATTGGGCCTGCTTTGAGCAGGGGGTTGAATTTAGATGATCTCCTGAGGTCCCTTCCAACACTGATATTCTATGATTAAAAAAAAAAATTATTCCAGTGACAAGCCAGAGAGACTGCATTGGCCCAGTATATAAACTTTAAGGTCAGAAGAGACCATTATGATCATCTAGTCTGACCTCCTGCACAATGCAGGCCACAGAATCTCACCCACCCACTCCTGTAACAACCCCCTAACCTATGTCTGAGTTACTGAAGTTCTCAAATTGTGGTTTGAAGACCTCAAGCTGCAGAGAACCCTCCAGCAAGTGACCTGTGCCCCATGCTGCAGAGGAAGGCGAAAAACCTCCAGGGCCCCTGCCAATCTGCCCTGGAGGAAAATTCCTTCCCGACCCCAAATATGGTGATCAGTCAAACCCTGAGCATGTGGGCAAGACGCACCAGCCAAACACCCAGGAAAGAATTCTCTGTAGTAACTCAGATCTCACCCCATCTAACATCCCTAGTGAACTAGGAAGGTGAAATTTCAACTCTGTAGAAATCAACAGGAGTCTTGCCATTGATTTCAGAGAAGCCAGGTGTTCACCCAGAACGGTTCTCATTTGGGTGACCTATATTCCTGTAGCTGGGAGCCTGAGTCTGATCTCACGCTGATGTAACCACACTGACTTCAGTGAAGTTTCTCCTGAATTACTTTGGTGGGACCAAGTTCAGAATCAGGTCCAGGACTGGTTTCCCACTGATTTTGAAACATGGTACCGAGCACACTAATGATCTGCCTCTAGTCAGCAGTGGTGGCAGCGATCCTTCAGAGGTGAGGATCATCTCTTTCACAGGTTTTAATTTTTATGGGTCCTTTGGTGACTGAGGAGTCCAATTCTGGCACCACAAACTCATTGGCAGACATTGCAGGTGATGTTGGAAGGCAGAGATGGGCCACGATTGCTGCGTGACAGTCATCTGTCCTTTCTTTTCTGTCATTTTTATGCAACCAGGGTAAGGTGATTTTCCTCAAAAGTGATTGCTCCTTCTCTGACAAGTCTTTGCCAGTTAGCCCTGTCCTGGGCTACTGTCTCCCAGTGTGTGGTATCAATGCCACATCTCTTGAGGGTGTCTTTGAAGCATTTCTTTTGGCCTCCCTGTTTTCTTTCTCCTTTGGTGAGTTGGGCATACAGCAATTGTTGTGGTAGGCTTGCATCAGGCATACACACACAGTGCCCACTCCACCTCAGCTGGTGCTGGATAATCAGGGCCTCACTGCTGAAGGTGTTGGCCTCTGTGAGGCACACTGACATTAGTATGGTGATCATTCCACTTTATGATGAGGATCTTCCCAAGAAAGTGCTGGTGCAGGCGTTCCAGATTTCCAGGTGTTTTCTATAGGTCACCCAAGTCTTGCCGCCATAGAGAAGAGACTACCAAGGGTTACCCTGGCTTTGTAAACTAAAAGCCTGATGTGTGTGTTCTGATGATGTGGTTGTTGAATACCTGTTGAGACAGTCTGCCAAAGGCAAAGCTGGCACAGTGGATTATGTGCTGAATCTCAATGTTTATGGCCACCAGCACGCATACCGTGGCCCCACTCTCTGGGCTGCCCCTTTCCCCCAAGACCCTTCCCGCTCACTTGGTCTTCTCTGCCCCCTTCTCCCCATGCTCTGCTGCTTGGCATCCCTGTTCCAGTGCCCCTGGTGAGAGATAGCTGCCAAGGTAAGCAAAGTGTTCTACACTGACAGAGAAGAACTGGAAAATGTAGAACTTTGCTAGGTCTGATGATTGCCTCGGAGCTGGCTGGTGGAGAACTTTTGTTTTGCCGATGTTCAGGGTTAGCCCGAGGCTTTTGTAAGCTTCAGAGAATAAGTTAAGAGCTGTCTGTAGATCTTCCTTTGAGTGTGCAGCTACAACACAATTCTCTGCATACTGGAGTTCAGTTATTGTTGTTGATGTTACTTTAGTTCTGGCACGGAGGCGAGAAAGGTTGAAAAGGTTGCCGTCAGCCTGTCGTGGATGCCGGTGCCCTGTCGTGGATGGTCTTGGATTAGCGTTTTTGTAGCTGCTAGGAAATTGGAGAAAAGGGTGGGTGCCAGTATGCAACCTTGTTTTATGCCTGTTTGGCTGACAAAGGGCTCAGAGGTAGAGTCATGGCACAGGATGGAGGTAGTCTCTGGTCATGGAGGACTCTTACAAAGGTGGTAAATTTGCTTGGGCAGCCAAACTGTGACATGATTTTCCAAGGAGCCTCACGGTTGACAGAATCGAAGGTTTTGGTCAGATTGATGAAGGCTGTATACAGCTCCTGGTGTTGTCCTTGACATTTTTTCTGGATCTGCCTGGCTGTGAAAATCATCTTGGTGGTGCCTCGTGGTGGTCTGAAGCCACACTGGCACTCTGGAAGTACATCCTCTGCAAGAGGGATCAGGCAATTCAGCAAGATTCTAGCTCTGGAGCGCCAGAAAGGCGGGTGACCCGCAACCCCAACCTCCACAGCCCCAGTCCGAGCACTAGAACCACATGCAGGGAGCGGTGATAAGCAGGGGGTGGAGCCAAGCCTGGCTGTCTGGGGAGGCACATGCTTCACAATAGAGCTACCGTGTCCATCTGGCAGTTCCTTCCCTAGTCGAAGTCCCCTTAAAATGCTTTGCTCTGGGAGGCAACACTTGCCCCAATGCTCCCAGTATCCTTGGGGCCGCCCCTTCTTGAGCAGCTCAATGTGAATTGAGGTGAAGAATGCTTGACCTGGACTAACCCTGGCACGAGGTAACTGGCGTTGAGTGACTGGGCCTAACCCGAGGAAGGATAATTCATCGCAACAGCAGCAGGGGAAATCACTGGGAGGAAAGCCAGAGCCTTTGCCTTGAGCCGAGCCATACAAGCCCTATTGAAAACAAGTTTTCCACTCATATTGCTATCATGCGCTTACAGCTTTCACACTGGGATGTTTATTGATGTTATTCTTCGTCTGAAAGCGATACAGAGAGCAGTGTTTCTTCTCACTCGGCTCCCCGTCCCGGGAGCTGGATGCTGGCCTGAGATATGCCCAGACACGCGCAGCTCAGATTCTGCTCTGTTCCTCAGAGTAAATTCTGAAGTCAATGGGATTATGCTGGATTTATGCTAGTGTGAACGGACAGAAACTGGGTGAATTAGCTCAGGATTTTTAAAAGGCTCTTGTGATTTTGGGGGCCCAACCTGAAATGCCTAACAGGGGTCTGATTTTCAGAGCGAACCCTCAAGCCCCGATCCTCAAAGGGATTCAGGCTCCTAACTCCCGTTGATTTCAAAGGAAACCAGAGGCCTAAATTGCTCTGAAGATCTGAGCCTTGGCACTTTCCAAAAATCAGGCCCCTTCGAGATGTCTCCAGTGTGGCTCCTCAGAATTGATCACACTCTGGTCGCTTTTGAAAATATCAGACCTGTTGGATTTTCACAAGCCCCAAGGGTGCATCTGTGCAGCACATTGAGCCTGGGGCTGTGGGACCTGGCTCACAGACTCAGTGTTTCCAACCCCCCATGTGAGTGTCCAGGCTGCAGTGTCAACCTGGCTTAACAATTGCTGCCTCCAGGCCTCACAGCTGGGTAAATGCATCCACACTGCACTGCACAGACCTTCTGACTCGGGCTGCGCTTGAGCTGTGTCCACACAGCAAAATGACAAGGCTTGGCCCTGAGTCTCAGCGGGACCCAGCCTCTGCCCCTCCCTCCAGCAGTATCCTAGGACCCATGCCCTGAGTGCTTATTGACCCACGTCAGACTGATTTGTGTGTAGATAGATAGAAGGGGGCTTGGGCTCAAACCTAGTCAGAGCCCAGGCTTAGTGTGTCATGCAGCCATACCCAAAGTGACCTCAGCGCATAAACTGCGCTGACTTTCAATGGGGTTTGTGCTTCTAAATCACCTAAGCACCACCCTAAGCTAATATGTTGGACTTTCCAAGGATCTCTCATTGAGGGATCTCAATGCACTATGAATATTTAGGGTCTGAGTCCCCTCTGCATAGGTCCAACTTCACACTAGACCAATAACTCCTCTGGTTTCCAGGAGAGAATTGTGTAGGGTGAATTGTGCCATCCTCCTCCTCCCACCTCCCTCCCCGGTAAAATCAAATTATTTTGTTCCTATTTTGACCTCTACACAACTTTTTTTTTTTAAAGGCTCTTTCTGAAAGCAACACATTTCACTTTGAAAAGTCATTTCAGAACAAAAAGCTGAAACACTTCATTTGTTTTTTGTTTTCAAGCCAAGATTCTGTTCAAATTGCCACATCTTTTGCAAAGTTTCAATTTTCTTTAACCAAACCCTTTAGATGAGACATTTCTGACCAGCTCTAGATAAATAAACCAAGACACACTTACGTTGCACACGAATCCTTCCTAATCTTTTAGCTTCTCCTTGCGTAGTTAAGCAGGTCTTCTTTAATCAATGCAGCTTTCAGTTTTGGGTTGGAAGGGGGGGTCCTAATTTTGATACCTTGCCCATATCTCTCCCAGTGTCCTTTTTTCTAGTTTGCCAGGGCAGTTTTTTAACAGACACAAATCCCTTTGTGTGGCTTTCCTGTCTTAAGGATCGCACCTTCTTTAGCCCAAGCTGAGGGTGGCCACCCAGCTGGGCCCAAGACAGTCATTTTCACTTGTATAATTGGTGAAGTATTGTGTGTGATGGAGCTAATTCAGATCATTGTCTCACTTCCTGGCCTCCTAGATGGTGGGTTAGGCAGGAGTTAACCCTTTGAATTCAGGTAGCCCACAATACACAATTAAGTAGGTAAACTGAGTCACACACGGTAGCAGAACATAATGCAGAAATCTCCTATGTTTTCCACAGTTATAAAGATTTTTAATGGGGGTTGTTGCCATGGGCCTAAAGAGGAGGAGGTCTCTGCGCTGTGTAGTGTTGTAGAGTGACAGAGTTTTGTTAACACCTTCGACTCCCTAGGCCCACTTGTTGCACCCCAATTAACACAACAGCGGACACACATGTGATTGTTTATTGGTGTGCAAGAGAACACCACCTTACAAAGGGCCAGGTGTGCAAGAACATCTCCCTTACACACACATGGACAGGTGTATGAAATTTTTCCTGGTACACAAGTTCACGGTTGCAGGTACGCGTCCAGGAACACTTATCTCATTGACACAGGGCAGGTGTGCAAGATAACCCTTTCTCTCACGCCTCTCTGGGTATGACTGTAGATCAGTGTGCAAGCCCACCTCCCTCACACACACACACAGGGGCAGGTGTGTGCAAGGAAACAATAGCCCCCGAGTCACTAAAGGCATATCTGCACTGCAGCTGGGAGCGTGCTTCCCAGCCGGAGTAGGAGACAGACATGCTGTGGCTCAGCCAGAGCTAGCACAGTAAAAGTAGCAGTATGGGCATTGTGGAATGGGCACTGGCATGGACTAGTCACCAGAGACTGGGCCTAGGGATCGGGGGGCTTGTGCTTGGGCTGCTAGTCTGTGCTGCCGCTCATGCTGCAGTGTCTACACTGGTATTTCTAGCGCTCTAGCTCAAACAGAGCTAGCATGTGTCTGTCTAGCTAGACTGGGAGGCACCTCCCAGATGCAGCACAGACATGCTGTGAGATGTGTTCTCCTCATAGGCGCTGACTTTTATGTTTGCTGCTCTGTCCCAAGGCTCTGCCCTCACTCCACCCTTTCTCCCAAGACCATGCCCTCTCCCTCGCCCCTTCCTGCCCTGCTTCGCCCCTCCCTTGAGGCCCTGCCCTCACCCTGCCTTTTCCTGCCCCTGCTCCAACCCCTCCCCTGAAGTCCTCACCTGCCCGCCACTCGCTGCTCTCCACACTGCCCCCCCAAGTGCCTCCCCTGGATACCAAACAGCTGTCGGAGTCAGCGCCTGTGGTGCTCCTGGGTAGGTGTGGGAGAGAATTAGGTTCTGCCAGATATTTCTCCCTTCCCACATTTCCCTTGACACTCACTGGGCTGGGGAGTGGGGATGTGACCCATTGGAACTGAGTGAAATGGACATGGCCTGGAGAGCTGGAGATGCCAATTCCATTGGAAAAAAAAAAGCCCCCTCTCTGAGGATTCATTCATCCCACTCCAAATATTCCGTGTATGTGAAAGCCGATTTTTTTTGGTTGTTGTTTTCTTTTGAATGCCTCCAAAGAACCTGATGATAAACAGCAGCCGTCACTCCCCAGCCCTGAGCCAGCAAATGTTCTGTACACTGTGCCGCCCAGACGTGTCAAGCAGCTCCTGGACAGGCAAAGTGAAAGGCTTGGAAAAAAACCTCACTGCTGCCAGCAACTGCCATGGTGACCTCCAAGCGCTGGGGAGATGGGGGAGAAGTCCTGGCTTGTTGCGTTGCTGATGCCTCCGGAAGACTTTAAGGAAAGGAACATGTAACTCCAGGCTTGCACAGCCCCGAACAAAGGGTTTCTTTACTGCATTGAGGAAGTGGAGACGAGCATGGCAGGCTGAGTTATCGTGCACTCCTCTGCCACAGTGAGCGAGAGCAAAACGATTTTAACACTCAGTTTGAGGGCCTCATTTGCTCTGCTCTCTGGGGAGCCATTCAGAGAAGTGCAGGGAGTGTGAATTGCTACCAGAGTATAGTGGTGGAATGGAACATCTTCTTTGCAAGGGTGTAAATCGTGGCAAACTGGGGAGAATCAGGCCCTTGAGCCTGCACAATGGAAGGCAGTGGGAGCTTTGCTGTTTCCTTCAATAGATATAGGGTTGAGTGCTCACTGCAGCACTGTATGGATGTAGTTCTTATTTAGCCCTCAGTATCAATGGGGCACAATGTCCATGAGAATCAAGCCCTGAAGCTTAGAAGATGTAATTCCCTGTTCACACCCACATGATTGCAGATGCTTATCATGTCACCCATTAGTTGTCCATTGGCAAACCTGTACACAATTCTCCTGGCCTCTCCAAGAACTATCCTGCAGGCCCATCATCCTCTCTGGATTGGTTCTTTGAATTGCACTTTGGATGCAGTTTGGATTTTCTGAATTCATTCCTGAAGGTCTCTGCACCATGCCTGTGAAGGCAGTGAGTAAACTGGTTGGAAATCGTCCTCTGGAAAATTCAGAAGGTAAACTTGTCATAAACAGATAGCTAAGGGTTAATGTTTCTTTTACCTGTAAAGGGTTAACAAAGGGAACCAAACACCTGACAAGAAGACCAATCAGGAAACCGGATTTTTCAAAGTTTAAGGGAGGGAATTTGTGGGTTTTTCTTGGTCTTGTGTCTGTCTGTTCTGTGCTCTCTCAGCTATGAGAGGATCTATTTCCATCCTTCCTAATTTTCTGTTTCCAATTGTAAGTACAAGTAGCAGCAAAGTATAGTCTTTTAAATGTTTTGCTGTATTTGCATCTGTGTATCTGGCTGGTGGAGTCTTTATGTGTATTTGGCTATAAGTACTTTAATTGTATTGTTTGGGTAAGGCTGTTTATTCTTTTCTATTGTTTATTCATTTCTATAAGTTGAAAGCCCTGTAACATTACCATCTAAGTTCAGAGAACTGTTATTCTCATCTTTCTTCCTTTTTTTATTAAAAGTTTTGCTTTTTAAGACCTGTTGATTTTTTTCTAGTTGACCCACCAGGAAATTGGTGGGAGAAAGGAAAGACAGGGGAAGGGGAAAAGGCCTCTCTGTGTCTAACTCTCATAGTGTCCCAGGGAGAAGAAGCTAAGGGGGAGAGAGATAGAATCTTTCTGTTTCCTTGTCTTTGGTTGTCTCTTTGTGGAAGAGAGGAGACTGCTTCTTGATTGTGATGTAAAGAGTTGCATAGTAACTCTCAGGTAGCCAGAGAGGAAATCTGGGTGGAGAGAGGTGGGGGAATGGTTTATTTCCTTTGTGGGAGATCAGGCTCTGAGTTGGCGGTTCCAGGGAAGGTTTTGGGGAGACCAGAGAGCCAAGAACTGGAAATTTTGGCTGTGGCAGCGAGATCAGATCTAAGCTGTAAATAAGCTAGAGGTCATGCTAGCTTCTCAGGTTTGAACGCTAAGGTTCAAATCTGAGTAGGAAGCTACGACATGGTGCAGCGAAGGGAAAGATAAGAATCCAAAAGCCAGTAAGATTATTAATTGCTTCTCTGCTAGCTGGTTATAGCAGAGGGAAGGTTTATTTTTTTACAACTGCAGCCAGAGAATTTTTTCCCTTGCTCCTGCTGCTGTGCATAGGGAGGGCTATTAAAGGTATGATGTCGTTTGTTAAACAAAGCAGCTTAAGTGGTCAGCAAAGCATTCCAGCAGAACACATTTGTAAAACAAAAGAGGGTTTTCTTTTGCTTTTTTAACTGTTCGGGAGAGGCTAGTAAGTTATAAAGAGGGTGTGCTAGGCAGACTCAGGAGACAACAGAGAGCCAGCAGTTCAGATATAACCACAGAGGGCACCCCAACACAGAAAACAAAAACCATGACTTCCAAGGCAAAACTTGAGGAAGAACAAATAAAGAAAGACGCAGACCACAACGAGACATGGAAAAGAAACGGCAAGAGAGGAGAGAAGAGAAAGAGAAGAGAGGCAGCCCATAACAAGGAACAGAAGCCAAAGATGCAGCCACCAACGAGAGATGGAAAAACACCAACGGAAAGATGGAAAAAAGAGGGAGGCCTACCAACAGCGCCTAGCATTAGAACGGCCTAAGCATCGAACGCAGCCAGTCTAATCACCCGTCGCCAGTTGTTGTTCAACGCACAGAAATTTCCCAACTACAAGGCAGTATGACACTGAGCTTCTCTTGAAGACCAGTTACATAGTAGAGCTGAGGTCACACTCAGTGGACCCTTAACAGAGGTGGCGCTGAAATGCCAAAGGACAAAATGACGATGTATAAACTGTTTCAAACCAAGGCCAGATACAGAATGGGGATACCCCGGATCATGCCTGTCGGCGTTTCAGAACCAAAAGGGAAACCAAAAAAAAAAAAGAATAGATAACAGTTCTCTGTAACTAGATGTAGATACAGGCTTTCAACTTATATGAAAATGAATAAACAATAGAAAAGGGATAAACAGCCTTACCCAAAAACAATACAATTTAAAGTACTTATAGCCAAATACACATAAAGACTCCACCAGCCAGATACACAGATGCAAATACAGCAAAACAATTTAAAAGACTATACTTTTGCTACCTTGTACTTACAACTGGGAAACAGAAAATTAGAAGGACTGGAAATAGATCCTCTCATAGCTGAGAGAGCACAGAACAGACAGACACAAGACCAAGAAAAACCCACAAATTCCCTCCCTTAAACTTTGAAAAATCCGGTTTCCTGATTGGTCTTCTTGTCAGGTGTTTGGTTCCCTTTGTTAACCCTTTACAGGTAAAAGAAACATTAACCCTTAGCTATCTGTTTATGACAAAACTGTTCGGATTTCTGCAAGGTTTTGTTTGAGGGGAAAGATGCAAAAAAGCATTTTGTAAACAAGTTCAATATTTTTTTAAAAGTGAAAAAATCAGAGCAAAACTTTCGAGTTGCTTGAAACACAGTGTTTCAATTGACCCAAAATACTTTTTCCCCCTGAAATTTCATTTAGTGGGAAATTTTGATCTTTTTTGTTCTTATTCCATTTTGGAATCATCTCTGATCCAGTTAGAGAATTGAGAGTTCTGCCACTGATTTGAACAGGAGAAGGAGCCAGGCCTAAGAGATTAAATCCAAGCGTCTTCCTATCCCTTGTATTCCACAACACAAGACCAAGAAGAACAAAGACACATAGAAAAACGTGTTAACAGTGAGTTGACTGCATGGTTTAAATCAGATCTAAGGATTTAGTGGAGTTTAGTTTAAGTCCAGGACAAAGGACAGAGCTGTATTTCATTCATTCATCCCTCCATCCAACCCCTGGGTTGTCTTCTACAACCATCTCTTCTATTGTAGATTTCCAGCCTGGAGTGAGAAAGGCATAGGATGGAAATCACTCAGAAGGTGGACAGAGGGGGCACCATGCTAGCCCTGGATTGGGATCTCTCTCAGTCAGATATTAAGTGTCTGAAGAAAGGAGCATTGACAACTTGAAGTGCTGGTCCTCTCGGGTGAAATTCACTCACACACACCTGGGCGCATTGTAGAAACCAGGAACAGTCAGGCTTGGAATTGGATTCTCCTTGACTGGTGTGAAGTCTCCAGTCCATGGGTAGGTGTCAGCGCTGAAATGCAGCCTTTCATCAGCCCTTCTGCAGTCTTTCGAGCCACTGGAGTTGTGCTTGGTTACAATCAATGCCTAGTTTCATACCTAACTAATGGATTTACAACAAGCATTAAATGAAAAAAATGGAATGCAACTTTAACTATAAAGTTGTTACTGATGCTTCATAATCAAGTCACTAAATTCGTATTAAAATTGGAGGTTTTCATGTGCTTCTTGTCTCTTTGTGTATATATATAGCTCACAGGCAACACCTCTGAAAATTAATGTAGAGTGAGACTAGGGCAACAGTCTTTACTGGTGATAAAAAGAACTGCACCATGACTAACAAGAAACATTTCTTCAAGATCTAGCTGACTACGAAGTCCATTAAACGGAACTTGCAAGGCAGGGGAAAGGATGGTCTTGTAGTGAAGATACTGGCTGGGAAGTTGGGAGATCTAGGTTCATCCACAGATTTCCAGTGTACCCTTTGGTAGCTCACTGAATCGCTCCGTGCCTCAGTTTCCGATCTATAAAACAAGAATAATCATACTTCCGTTCTGCCACTGCTTGGACTGTAGGGAGTTTGAGGCAGGGCTCCTGTGTTGGTACAGCACGTAGCCCAATGGAGTTCTTCTGGTCTCGGTCAGTGTATCTGTATGCTACCATAATATACATAAAAATAGTACTTCTCACTATATAATGCCTATGCAATGACAGAGTGGCAGGCAGAGCCACACCCTTACTTCCTAAAGTCTGGATCTGGGGCTTGAGTTCAGCCCAGGTAGAAGAGACAGTGATCATCTGCAAAGGTATCTGGGCCTCTGTGATGTATTTATTATCATTTCTACAGTCGCCAATTACGTATTATCGCCTTGTATCGGGTGTGTACAAAACAAAAAGACCATCTCATAAAGCTCAAATTTATTTAACACCTCTCCAGTATCTTCCTTCCAGCGGTCTCAAACTCCTTTCCTAATACTCAGTCTTTTCCATATGTAGCTATCTATTTCTGAGATGCTTATCTTTCCCCATATTATCCTTTTCTTTTCTTTCTTATTTTCAACTCAAGAATACAGGGGGCAAAACAAGGAATCACCATAAAATGATCACTTTTCAGATTAATTCCATTCTCTTAATAGCAGGGCTGAATCCTGTGGAGGGACATAATTCACAGCAGGTTTTGGTTTTAAAGTGCAGTCGTTTTGCGGAGGAGGGTGAGGGGAAAGAGGAAGGACTGACATGCCAACAGCAATTTATTCCAAATCATCAAACAGGCCTGGACTTCTTTTACCAGCAGAAAATGATTCTTGTATGGACAAGACTCTTTGGAAGCTTTCGTTTGGTGTCGATGAAGCATTGACTGAAATGTACAGTTGAAACGTGCCATTTAAAGCTGAACATCTCGATACTACGGGCCAGGTTCTGAACTCATTTGCAGTGATAACGGAAGGAAATTCCATGGCTTATAGAAAATTATAGAGAATGTCAGAGCATATGACCATAATGGGCACTTTGGATCTTAAAATATATGACTCTCACTTATACAGGTGTAAATCAGGAGTAGCACCATTAAAATCAATAGCAATGCCCCACCATCAGTGAGAACAGAACCCAGCCTTATGAGTCTTATTTTCTACTCACATGCACTCTTGTGCATATTATTGACTTCAATGGTCTTACTCCGGATTTACACCAGAGTGAGTGAGATCAGAATCAGGACCTTAGAATAAAAAACAGACAGACAAAAACAAACACACCAATCAGTTTGGGACAATTTGGCTCATTGTCGCTGGCTGAGTTTATCCACAAAAACAGCCTCTTGACAAATATTTGTTGACCATTTTTATACATACACACACACACACACACACGCAACTATTGATCATCTGTTTATAGCCTTGTTGTTGTGTTCTGGTATTGCCACAAGCTGTAGTTTAAGTTCAAGTTATGGAAATACACTGACCCCTCATCAGCTGAACTCCTGATTCTCATTTGAAGCACATCAGAACCGTTCACAGCCTGGGCAATCACTTTGGACTGTTAGAGCCAAATTTTCACATGTGCCTTAGCAGTTGCTAAAATAAAGCACATGATCCCCTTGTCCATTCAAAATGGCATTTGGGTGAAACTGGGCATTTGTATTTAAAAGTGTCCATATGCCTGCATGGGGTTGCCAACTTTCTAATCACACAAAATCAAACACCCCTGCCCGCCCCTTCCCTGAGGCCCCGCCCCTTCTCCGAGGCCCACTCCAACCCCTTCCTCTGTCGCTCTGTCTCCCACATCCTCACTTATTTGTTCATTTTCACCGTGCTGGGGCAGCGGGTTGGGGTACAGGAGGGTGTGATGGCTCCAGCTGGGGGTGTGAGCTCTAGGGTAGAAAAAGAAATGAGGAGTGGAGGATGTGGGAGGGGGCTCCAGGCAGGGCAGAGTGTTGCATTGTGGGAGGGGGTGCAGGCTCTGGGGTGGGGCAGGGGATGAGGAGTTTGGGGTGGAGGATGGGGCTCAGGGCTGGGGCAGGGGATTGGGAGGGAGTGTGAGATGCAGTCCCGAGAGGGAGTTTGGGTGTGGGAGGGGTCTCTGGGCTGGGGCAGAGGGTTGGCATGCAGGCTCTGGGCTGCACTTACCTCAGGCAGCTCCCCAAGCAGCTGGCATGTCCTTCCGGCTCCTAGGCAGAGTCGTGGCCAGGCGGCTCTGTGTGCTGCCTCCACCTGCAGGTGCTGCCCCCACAGCTCCCTTTGGCTGTGGTTTCCGGCCAAGGGGAGCTGCAGAGATGGTGCTTGGGGCAACATATGGAGCCCCCGTGGCTGCCCCTATGCCTAGGAGCCGCACAGAGCTGGGTAGGGAGCCTGCCAGTTCCACGCCAACTGGATTTTAACAGCCTGGTCAGCTGTGCTGACTGGAGCCCCCAGGGTCTCTTTTTGAGCGGGAGTTCTGGTCGAAAACTGGACACCTGGCAACTCTATGTGCATGCACACACTGCATGGGCCAAAGGCCCCATGGCTATAATCTGGTTCATCTCTATAGAAGTCGATATGTAAGCCACATGACCTAGAGCCTGAGAGAAGGGAGCTCACTACTGTCAGGCTGTTGGTGAAATGGGAGAAGAGTGGCCCAGAACTGCTTTGCCAGTGGCGCTGGGATTCCACTGGTGAGGGAACGCTCTCCTGGCACCTATTGGCTAGCCAGGGGAGTTGATTGAATGGTCCAGGCCTCATTTGCATTTCAGCTGTGAGACATTTGGAGCATTTTGGTTAAAATTCATTTAAGTTTTGAGTGTGGGGGACAACAAAATGCAGTTGATCTTGTTGGGAAACACAAGGATGAGACTTTGAGCTAGGACATGTCTTGGGTCACCCTGACTGTGACAGATATCAGGCGCAGTTGAGTTTGGGAACCTAGCTAGAGATTAGGTGATGGATGGTATAGAGCTGTGAGCGCAGCAGTTAGTCTGATGTGCAGAATAGCAGTGGAGCTTTCAAGGAAATGGAGGGTACAGAGAGGTAGCAAAGCTAGGCAGCTTAGGGCTGAAGCCCGCAGCAAGCGGCAGCCTGCCCAAGGGACCCAGCTGCAAATTGAAGGCCAGTGTTTTTTTGCTTTTTTCTGTCAGGAATCTGACAGGAGCTAGAATCGAACCTCCTCGGGAAGATAGCACCCTCTAGCACCACACAGGGTTAGTGGGGCAGGCCAGACACAGAAAAAAAACAAAACATCAGCTGCATTTTCTGTAGCACCTATGCATCCTAAGAGCCAGATCCTCAATTGGTGTAAATCGGTATACCAGGCACCTGGGATCGATTGCAAGGAGGCCAAGGTGACGCCACCAAGTCTCAGAAGAGAGCAGGAGGAGTGTCAGGCCACCAGCCCTCCAGAGCACAAAATCGAAAGCCAGGCTGTGGGCCGGTCCCAGAAGCTGGAAAGAGAGAATGTCTAGGAGGCTGCTCAGGAGGTTCCATGGAGGGTAATTTCTGTAAACTCTGATTGTGATTGGGAATAGTTTGTAGTCAACCTCAGAAGCAAATTTTGTAGGTAAGGTGTCACAGAGGTGAAGGTGGCAGCTTGGTGAGGAGATTAAGAGAGGGCATTGCAGGTGTTAGGGGTTGGGGCATGAGAGTGGGTTGGGAGAAGATAAGACAAAGGCTCGTGGTGTTGGCAGAGTAGAGAGGAGTGTATGTGTATGTGGTGGGGTGGATTGGAGGACTGTGAACAGAAATTAAATTGGGGACATTAGAGATCTTATCTACTTTATCACCCACCTAGCTTGTCACTAAAATTTCTGAGCAGCTATTTGCCCCACAGAGCCAGTTATGGGGCACCAGTATGGAAGAGCTATTTTTCTCATTGTCAAGCTGTCCCACAGTGGCTCAAGAGCATGGGTACCAACCTCAAGGCAGACTGTTAAGATGCTTCGCACAGACCCCAGACTGGCTGTGAGTTCTATGCTTAGATTTCACCAATCGAGTATAAACTCCTCAGGCACTATGACAGCCTAACCATGGAATCACACAGCATCCACTGGGGTACTCCGATCTATCTTGTCACCTAGGCAAGCTTGCCTCTCTGATAGGTGGTCCCTTACACCAAAAATCATGACAATAATCTTGTTACTCCCCAGGCCAGTCATGCTTTAGATCTCACGCCACAGGCAATGCTTGTAGCCAATCCTATAATAAACTATCTAAAGATTGTTTTTTATTAACTAGGCAAAGGAAATAAGAGAGTTATTTGCAAGGTTAAATCAGGTAAACATAGTCACACAAATTGACTAAGTCTTAAGTTTTCAAAAAGTAATAGAAGCTTGTATAATAAGCAAGCTCTATATGTCCTTTAGAGTTAACCCAGGCCAAGCCTGGGGATCTTTTGCTTATGCTTAGCCATCTTTGCCCCTCATGTTAGGACTTTTTATTCTTTTTCCCCATCTGCTTCAAGTGGCAAATTCAGCAGTTGGGAGGAAGTCAGTTGCAGGTCTTCCCAGGGGAGCAATCCACAAACCTTTTGTCTTCTGATTTTCCACAATGGGTCATCTGCTGTTGATGGGCCACCTTATGTTGGGCAAGAGAGAACCCCTCCTGTTGGAAAGTAGGATTTCACACCCGTTAATGCTTCTCTCCTGTCTATGATTTACAGTTACAAAGCAAACACTTCAATATTGACTTATAACTTGGGATGCAGGTATTATAAGTGTGATTAATGCAGGCAGCAACTTACAAGCATTTCATGAAGACTGAACACCTGTATACAATTCTAATATCTATTTTAACATTACTAACACACAGGTGAGCCAGTCTGGGTCTAGCAGTGAATTTCTCAGTGTTCAGTTGAGGCCTTGGGACCCCGGAGCAGGAGACATGTATGGGGAGCATGCGGGGTCAAGTGCCCTCACCAGATTGACCTGCTGGGGTTAGGAAGGGAGAGGGGCTCTGTCCTGGGTGGGGAGTGGGATGGAGCTGCTTCTGCCTGAGAGAGACTGGCTGGGAAGTTATGGTTGCCAGCACTGCTGACTGGACCATTAAAAGGCCAGTCGAACGTGCAGTGGGACTAAGGAAGTTTCCCTGCCTGCTGTGGCTCTGCATGGCTCCCGGAAGCAGCGGCATATCCCCCCTCTGGCTCCTATGTGTAAAGGCAGCTAGAGGGCTCTGCACGCTGCCCGGCTCCAAGTGCTGGCTCTGCAGCTCCCATTGGCTGGGAACCCCGGCCAACGGGAGCTGCAGGGGTGGTGCCTGTGGATGGGACAGAGTGCAGAGTAGCCTGGGCATACCTCCACACAGAAGCCGGAGGCGTGACATGTTGCCAGGGCCAGTGCAAGGATGTTTCGCACCCTAGGCCAAACTTCCACCTTGCGCCCCACCCCGCTCCCGCCCTGAGGCGCCCCCCCGACAGCAGCTCCCGCCCTCCACCCTGAGGTGCCCCCCCCTCCGCGGCAACTCCGCCCTGAGGTGCTCCCCTTGCGGCAGCTCCCCACCCCCTACCCTCCGCCCTGAGGCACGTCCCCTGCCCCAGCTCACCTCTGCTCCACGTGAGCAAGAGCAGCCTGAGCTGTCGCTGCTTCACTTCTCCTGCCTCCCAGGCTTGCGGCACCAATCAGCTTAGGCGCCGCAAGCCTGGGAGACGGGAGAAGTGAAGCAGCCACGACGTGCTCGGGGAGGAGGCGGGGCAGGGGTGAGCTGGGGCAGGGAGTTCCCCTGCGCGCCGCCTCCCCCTTACTTGCTGCAGGCGGCCCTCCCCGCATTCCCCTGCCCCAGCTCCCTCTGCTTAAATGCTGGCGGTGATTGGGGTGGCCGAAGATCCAGCCACCGCGGTCGCTGCCGAAGAAAATGGCGTCCCCCAAATCCCAGTGCCCTAGGCAACCGCCTAGGTCATCTAAATGGTTGCACCGGCCCTGCATGCTGCTGCTTCTGGGAGCTGCTTGAGGTACATGCCACCAGGAGCCTGCACCATTGACCCCCTCCTGTGCCCCAATCCCTTGGCCCAGCCCTGATCCACTTCCCACCCTCCGAACCCCTTGATCCCAGCCCAGAGCACCCTCCTGCACCCCAAGCCCTATGGGAGGCAGAGGTGGCCTGCTGCCTGCCTGGGCTGGGCTGCAGGGGACAGGGATCAAGCATGCCAGCAGGGATCTGGCTTGCTTGGCCCCTGTCCCAAGCAGCCGGTCCTGGGCGGGGGATGGGCTGCAGCTGTATCCAGCCAGGATCTCTCAGGCAGAAGCGGCTCCATCCCGCCCTCCACCTAGCTGCCATGGAGAGCGACCTAATGTGCAAGATAGGAGGCGGGTAGAAGGACAGAGCTCCCTCCCCCCCCCCACAGGTAACATGGGGTGGGGAAAGTGTGGCGGTCCCAGGCTGGGTATGGGGGTGGGTGTCACTGTGCAGAGGAGACACAGGGGGTGGTCACGTGTCCTCCTCTTTAGATTGTGTCCCCCCCAATATGAGGAGGCACAGGTCGTCTCTGGAGCTTGGCATGAGCTGGTTACCTGGTCTGCCAGCATCACACAGATGTTCTTTCCATCATCCAAAATGTGAAGAAGCCCAGGGGCCGGATTCTCTGTGCAGTCTCTTATGCCAGCACAGAGTACAAGGAAGGGGTGTCTAATTCTACCACTATTTTACAGTCACTTTGCAGTGGTGAAAATGCAGAAGGTGCAGTGCAGTGGAGAGCCAGGATGCCTTTCCTTGCATTGCTTTGGCCCTGTAACTAGCTCCCCAAGGTATTAACAACAAGCCTGTGAAAACACAAATGCTTGAAACCCAAATACTCCCATTAGGTCTCCAGCATCCTCCACGAGCAGCTCATTCTTTTCCATCTGCTTCCATTGCTCACCCCCAGCACCAGTAACTTAGTGACCTTGCGAGTTTGTCTGTGCCGCATCGCTCCCCTAAAGCACAGTTAAATTATCTCCATGTCTCTCCCTCTGCAAAATGCTTCACTTGGCTTGCAATACATGATCTCCCCGTGGTGAATCCAGGCCAGCTCTCTTTAATTAAATCGTAACTTACCAGGTGTTTCCTCTCCTCTGCCCCCATTTTCCCCATCACCAATGTCAAACTTTACAGGCCGGTAGTTTGCTTTGCTGTTCCCAACATCAATTCTCTTGGACAGATGTTGTAAATGCATCTCTTCTCCCCACTGTTAATTTCCTGCTGTCCAAGGAAGTTTTGTTTCTAGTTCTAACAGTTCCTTGGTCTCCTTTGACACTTCCTTTGGAGTTTGGGGATTCCACCATCTGGTCCTTTTTCATTCTAGATTCTGAACAGTCTAATTTCTTGATTAGCTATTTTGCCAAGGTCCCTTTAGTATATTTCTTCTTCCTCCTGTGGAAATGTACCACTAATTTCCATCTTCTGCTCCATCCTCTTCTGTGCATGGACAACCTGTGTAAAAACTTATACAATACCATGGTGCATGAGTTTCACAGCGTGGGATTGTGTAGCTGTCAAAGAGGAATGCTGGTTTCGTGGTTCAAATACAGGGAACGGAGGCAGGGCTCCTGGGTTTTGTTCCTTACACCAATTACCTATTTGATCATGGGTATATCCCCTATCCTGTCTTGGGCTTTATTTTTTCCTGACTCTGGAATGAGGATTATAAGACCTACCAGCCTCACAATTTGCACAGTTCTAATGATCAGTTTTATTCAGTTCTGCCAGTGAACAAAACAACAAAAATCAAACAAACATTTGTTTCAAATTGACCCAAAATGAAATTTGTCATGTTATTCTTGTTCAAACAAAAGAAGGGAGAGGGGGGAGGAATAGCTCAGTGGTTTGCACATTGGCCTGCTACACCTAGGGTTGTGAATTCAGCCCTTGAGGGGGCCATTTAGGGAACTGGGGCAAAAATCAGTCTGGGGATTGGCCTTGCTTTGAGCTGGGGGTTGGACTAGATCCCTCCTAAGGTCCCTTCCAATTCTAAGAAAAAGATTGAAATGATTCTATCCCCTGGTAGTCAGGGCACTTGGCAGAGAGATAGAATACCTAGCCTCCTATTCCAACAAGTATTTAATTATTGATACACAGTGGAACAGTTTTAATAGGAGAGACCCTAAGCCCAGAATAACCTAGAGCCCAGTGGTTAGGACCCTCACCTGCATCTTGAGACTCAAGTCTCAGAGCAGGGTCTTGAACCCATACACCTACATCCTGGGTGAATGCTCTACCCACTGGGCTGTGGGGTAGGATATGAAAAGTAGGCACCTCCACCTCAGTTTTGTGAATGGTGCCTATATGACTCTAGCCCCCCACTCCCCATTTTTTTTTGGCTGAAACTATTCACAAAAATGTTTGTTGTTGAATAGTTTGGGTTGACCCAAAACTTCCATTTTTTGGCAAATAAACTGTTTGTCTGAAAAATGTCACCCCACTGTACTCATAATAGGCTTGTGAGACTTCTTAATGCCATCAGTTTTCAACCAGGGGTCCAAGGCCTCCTGGGGGGCCTCAGGCAGGTTTCAGGGGGCCTGCCCAGTAGGGTTGGCATTAGACTCATTGGGGCACAGGGCTGAATGCCGAAGTGCCTACATCTACGCCTACGCCCCAAGCCCTACCACAAGGGGCTGAAGCTGAAGCCTGAGCAGCTTAGCTTTGTGGGGCCCATGTGGTGTGGGCTCCGAGCAACTGCCCTGCTTGCTACCCCTAACACCAGCCCTGGCTTTTATATGCAGAAAAACAGTTGTGGCACAGGCAGGCTATGGAGTTTTTATTGCATGTTGGGGGGGCTCAGAAAGACAAAGTTTGAGAACCCCTGCTCTACACTGCTTTGAAACCCTCTGAGGGAAGGTGCTAGAGAAGAGTCAATGATTATTATTGGCTCCTAGATGATAAGGAACACATGGAAAGACACAGATGGATTAAATATGCATCCTTGGATTCCACTCAAACCACGACTCATCCTCCATCCATCCAGAATGGAGGTCCAGGCTGATTGAGAGGGTTGTGACATTCAGCCGCATTTCTGATCCACCTTACCTGAGGTTGGGGTTTGTAATGGAACCATGAATTTCCTTAGGAAACTCTTGCATCGATTTGCTTGTCAATGATTTATTGTCCCCGTCTATTAATTCTCCCTGTAATTCACTGTCTTTGCTTCTGTTGTTGCTTATTTGCACTCTCCTCGTTTCATTCTGACTTTCCAGCACCGCTGTCCCACTTAGTGTTTCATACCTTACCTCTAATTAATTACCCTGATCACTCTTGGAACCTTCTCATTCACCAACACCAGACTTGCATCTTCTTTTGTATAACCCCTGTCATAAACAGATAGTTAAGGGTTAATGTCTCTTTTACCTGTAAAGGGTTAAGAAGCTCAGTAAACCTGGCTGACACCTGACCTGAGGACCAATCGCAGGACAAGATACTTTCAAATCTTGATGGAGGGAAGTCTTTGTTTGTGCTCTTTGTTTTGGGTGTTGTTCACTCTTGGGACTAAGAGGGACCAGACGTCAATCCAGGCTCTCCAAATCTTTCTAAACCAGTCTTTCATGTTTCAAAATTGTAAGTAACAGCCAGGCAAGGCGGATTAGTTTTATTTTTGTTTTCTCAACTTGTAAATGTCCTTTTTTGCTGAGAGGATTTTACCTCTGTTTGCTGTAACTTTGAACCTAAGGCTAGAGGGGGTTCCTCTGGGCTATACGAATTTGATTACCCTGTAAAGTATTTTCCATCCTGATTTTACAGAGATGATTTTTACCTTTCTTCTTTAATTAAAAGCTTTCTTTTTAAGAACCTGATTGATTTTTCCTTGTTTTAAGATCCAAGGGGATTGGATCTGGACTCACCAGGGATTGGTGGGGGAAAGGAGGGGGGATGGTTAATTTCTCCTTGTTTTAAGATCCAAGGGGTTTGGATCTGTGTTCACCAGGGAATTGGTGAAGTCCTTCAAGGCCACCCAGGGAGGGGAGAGTTTTAGGGGGACAGGAAGTGCTCCAGACACTGACTTCTGGATGGCGGCAGTGTACCAGATCTAAGCTAGTAATTAAGCTCAGAAGTGTCCATGCAGGTCCCCACATTTGTACCCTAAAGTTCAGAGTAGGGAAGAAACCTTGACAACCCCCAGCTCCCCTGAGTTTTGTATCACTGCTTGCAGTACAGAACCTCTGTACACCTATTGGTTTGGCTTTACATATTTTTCACCTCCACTTTAATATCCTTTCTTTCTATCACTTTGGTCTTTTTTGTTTCATCCATAAGTTTCTTCTGAACTCACTGTGCTGAAATTCCATGTTGTCCCTTATTGTCCCAATTCAGTGCAGGCCAGGTTGATGGTCACCATCATTTAGATGTCCCCTCTCCTCTGTTAGGTCCTCCATATGATTGAAAGCAGAGGCAAATTGGGTGCAGTCCTTTTGGGCACCACATTTTGCCCATAGCTGTGTAGTCGTGATTCCCAGTGTCACATGATTCTCTCTCTCACACACACACACACACCCATCCCCCCGCCCCAAGGGCTGAATTCAGCCAATGGTAAGGACCTACTCACATCTTCAGATCTTATGGGCATATGTCTTGACTGAGCCATGCTTTCCCTTTCATTCACCCTTCCTTCCCCATGCAGGATACCTGGTAGATCCCATTTTATCCTCTGCAACTGGAAAGTATTAGGGGCCAAATTCTCAGCGAGTGTAATTTAGTGCAGCTCCATTGACACAAAAAGCCATACCTGTAGAGCATCTGACCTTATATTTGCCCCTCCGTGAGTCTTTGCCATGCAGAGACCTCACATACCACTTTCGTCCAAGGGGGAGCTTCTTGGCTGATTATTCCCTTGTCCTCACCCTGCATAGCAGCATTGCAGCTTTCTTAGCCCTGTGCCATATCAAATATTCTTCTCAACTTTTAACTAGGTTTAATGTGTCTCCTCCTCCCACTCCAACAACCACAGAAAAACAGCACTGAGTAAATATTAACACATGCAGAGTGATGTTTAAGTAACACAGAGCTGTGATAGGCTGGGAGATGGGCCCCTGACCAAAACTCTGCATCAGAACAGCCCAGAACTTCAGGGCCGTGAAGGTCCAGATCTGAATTCTGCAGCTTAGGCCTATGTGGAGACACAACACACATAAGTAAAAAAACTAAAGATAAACTAGGCTTAACAGAGTCCCTTATACCTAATTATTGAAGTGCTTGTAATAACAGAGTGGCCACCTGTTCTGTACTGTAATGTTCCTCTCTATGTTTTATAACTCATAACCAATAAGGAGCTACTAAGCAGCATTTACTCAGATCAGAAGTCTGTTTTCAAGCATTAATCATGCAACGTATTATTCTGTACTCTAAATAAGATGTTATGGTGATGGTATGCCCTCAAATATAGGGTGATGTGGTGAAATTCTATATCCTGTGATGATCTAATGGTCCCTTCTGGCCATAAAATCTATGAAGCTATGAAAATAAGTGTTGTCTGTGATTTTCATTTATTATTTTATTATTAAAAGGAAAGTGCCAATTATTTTTGCAAGAATTTTTTTAATGATGCTTTTTAATTTTTTTCTCATGTACATGTTTTTGTTTGTTTTGGGGGAAAAAAAGCCCAAAACTGGAAAATTTTCAGTTTTGAAAAACAATGTTTGATTGAATAATATTAATAAAAGATTGGGTGTTCAGTACATTTTTTTTCAGTTTTTGAAAACTGAACACCAAAGATTTATTCCCAAATCCAAAAATGCCTTCTGAAAAAACCTTCAGCTCTCAGTGTCTATGTTTTCATAAAGAAGAAACTAGATCACCTCAAGCAAAATACAATTTTTTCTTGATAATGTTCAATGTGTTAAGAAAACAAAAAAAAAAACCAAATTTTGACCAGCTGTAATAATTATTATTGCAGTAGAATCTAGAAGGCCCAATTGAGATCAGAACCCCATTGTGCTGGGCACTGCACAGACACAGTAAGAAACAGTCCCTGCCCCAAAGATCATACAAGGTAAATATATCCTTTATTTCCTTGAATGATGCGTGATTGCTCTTGATGGTCAATGTCACCCATTGTTCATAAACCATTCTAGTACCTGAGCACAGCAAGGAAGGTTAAATAAACTTTGTCAGCCTGCAGAGGTCCCCATCAGGACTAGGGATGTGTTGTGGCAGGCGCTCTGCGGAAAAACGGGAAGAAACAGCCCTTGCTATGCAGGGATTACAATCTAATCTAATCATGTCAATGTAGGAGTGGAAGGGGCCTTAGGAGGTCATCTAGTCCAGGCTCTGGCTGAGGCAGGACCAAATAAACTAAGGGCTGGTCTACACTACGGGGGGAAATCGATCTTAGATACGCAACTTCAGCTACGTGAATAACATAGCTGAAGTCGAATATCTAAGATCGGATTACTCACCCGTCCTCACCGCGCGGGATTGATGTCTGCGGCTCCCCCTGTCGATTCTGGAACTCCGTTGGGGTTGGTGGAGTTCCAGAATCGATATAAGCGCGTTCGGGGATCGATTTTAAACCGCCGATACGGCGGGTAGTCTAGATGTAGCCTCATACCATCCCTGACAGGCGTGTGTTTAACCTGTTCTTAAAAACCTGCAGTGACAGGGATCGTACAACCTCCCTTGAAAGCCTGGTCCAGGGCATCACTGTCCTTCTAATTAGGAAGTTTTCCCTAATATCTAACTTAAATCTCCCTCGCTGCAGATTATTCCCATTACTTCTTTTCCTACCTTCACTGGACATAGAGAACAATTGATCCCCATGCTCGTTATAGCAGTCCTTAACATATTTGAAGACTGATCTGGTCCCCCCTCAGCCTTCATTTCTCAAGCCTAAATACATCCAGGTTTTTTACCCTTTCCTCATCGGTCGGATTTTCTAAATATTTTATCAATTTTGTTGCTCTCCTCTGGAGTCTCTCCAGTTTGTCCACATCTTTCCTGAAATGTGGTGCCCAGAACTGGACACAGGACTCCAGCGAAGGCCTCACCAGTAGTAATCTGTCTGTGTTTTTGTATTTCGCTGCTTCATCCATTGCCGTGCTGTCTTAGTACCAGTCAAACCACCGTTTCAGAGCTGGATCTGAACACTCCCAAACTGTGGGCAAAGCTAGTCATCTTGAAGCCCCATCCAAATTTTGGAACCGACCCATATGTCAATAACGCTCTCAGGAGCCTATCCCAAACTGGTATTGCTTCACCGACGTCAGTGGAACTTCACCCATTGATACCAGCTGTGGATCTGGCCTTCAGACGTTAGGGCATTCAGGATTTTTTTCCAACCTGAGAAGAATCCCTTTTGATTTGGCTCCAGCACTGAGTAAGGGGGTTTCTTTTTGAGGCAGGACTGGGAGGTGGATTATATTTCTGGATTCAGTTCACAAGGCCCTTACTCAAACATGGTCTTTGTTTCCTATGCAATCACTCATCACAGCAATGAAGACAGTATAAATACCTAGCTAGAGATCATGATTCGTAGTTAATATTTATAAGGCATAAGCATATAATAGAGAGCCCCCTATCCTGAGACTGATCGCTTCCTTTGATATATTTTTTTAAAATGCTAATTATTTTTTTTTAATGAAACCAATTCCCCCTGAAGAGATGTGACTGTTTAAATGATTATGACCTACTGCATAGTCATCAAATCTTTCTATATACAGGCTTTTCAAAATGTAAATTACATGAATATATATGAACAGACTTTTAAAAATGCTGACTCTTAACTTTGCTCTTTTCAATTTATTTCAGTCAAACACGTACATGGATTTTTAAGACTCAACTTTGCTCTCATTTATACTGCTATAAACCAGGGTAGGGAATGGCATCAGTGGAGTTACATTGGCATAAATGATGTTGAAATCAGACCCTTAAGGCCTGATTCTCATAGGAGTGTAAAGGAGCCTTAGTGTAAATGAAATTTTACCCCAAATATTGAAATTCCAGTTTTACTGCTCAAAATAACTTTTTTTTGTTTCAAAATGTGAGCTGATAGTAAAAAATAAAAATAAAAAATGGTTGAAATAATAATTATTTCAACATCATCTAGATGAAACCTTTCAATTGACCCAAACTGATGGGGGGGGGCATGGAGGGGGTAGGGGGGATGGAATCAGATTTTTCAGTTTGTGAAGACTGTTGAGATTTCGACTTTTCATCCTGATTTGGGACAGGAACATTTTTTGATAGCATGAACATTTTTGAAGGACGGGAAGACCATTGTCTGTCCAGCTCTAATGCTTGTGGCTTCCTTATCCGGAGCTGATCAGTGTTGCATAGCAGCAGTTGTGGGGAAGCAGGTATAAATGACACCAGTTTCTAGGGCACTCTTCCCCCGCCAGAGGGACATGTGTCGCAGAAGTCCGCCCTACCATGCCTTTCCCTCTTTGCCTAGCCCTGTCCCTGACACCATGGGGGTGCAGGAAGTGGGAGGCTGGCAGAAAGTGCCCTGTGAAGAGGGAATTCTCCACTGCCTGTCGCCACTTTGCCCTGTGTAAAATCCCTCCATCCCTTGAAGCTAACGGGCTGAGTCCTGAAGTCTGAGCTCCTAGTCCATTCAGTCCTTGCTCTGTCAGATCTTCCTGTGGAGCCAAAGGATTTCCCTGTGCGTTTCTGCCTGAGTAAGGACTGGGTAAGATCACCTTCATGGAAAGGTTCCTGTGGGTTGAAAACTCTGGGAGAATCATGTCAGGGAATTTCCTCTGAGTTCTTTGAAGGGGGAGTGGGATTTTATTTAACCCACTTTTTCCTTGGAATGAAGAGGGGGTTCAGCCCCCAAGCCCACAGTCATCCAAGATGCATCCACTCCTTGGGGATCTGCCAGAGGCAAAGTGCCATCCTCTGGGACCCCTGCCCTCGCCACCCACCATGAGGCTAGCCTCATTGGTGCTGCACTGTCAGGGCATCCCTAACAGATGGGAACCTGTGGAAAGGAGGCTGTTTCCCCAGTGTGGTAGTGATCTGCACCAGTGCTAACAGAGCCTGGGGCTGCATTAGCTTCTGCCCAGTTCTGTGGGAGATTCGGAGTGGCGGATGAGTCTGCTCCTTCCCCACACGCAGATCCTGGATGCCCTGCAGAGCGGCCCTGTGACACTTTCCCTCTCGTCTCATGGTGCCCCCTGCTGGTCGGTTTGGGGATTAACTTCGTCACGTGCTACGCCCTCCTCAGCGGTCTCTCCACCCATCATCTTCTCGCTCTATGTGGCCTCTCTCGCTTTCAGTGCTGTCACTTCCTGTCCATGGCTTGGCCCTCCCACCAGGTCACTCAGTCCCTCCCCATCCAGGGGAATCATAGTCTTTCTTGACCAGCCGCCTGGCTGGCATCTTCAACCCCCTGAGCCGCTTTTCAGTGGCTGGTAGGGGAACCCAGACCCATCCTCTACACTGGGTTCCAGTCCAGGGATCCTATAACATGCAACCTAGTCCCGTACTACCTTGTTCCTATTTCCTTGGTCCATTTCCTACCAAACTGGCTCCCCCGCCCCCAGTTCACCGGCTTCTGTGCAGCCCGCCTTCCTACAGCCTCAAACACTGTTCCCCCTTTCCAGGGCATGACTGCCCTTCCCGAGCAGCTGCCCACCCCCTATCTTGTAACCAGCTACCTCACTTTTTACAGGCCCCGCCTGGTCCAGCCCAGGTGAGCCCATTTATTCTCAATTCACTCCCTGGCTTGCAGCCTAATTAGTAGCTTGAACCCACCCATCTGGCCCCTAGGGTTGCCAACTTTCTAATGGCACCAAACCAAGCACCCCTTCTCTGCCCCTTCCCTGAGGCCCTGCCCCTTCCCTGCTCACTCCATCCCCCCTCCCTCCATTGCTCGCTGTCTCCCACCCTCATGCACTTTCACCAGGCTGGGGCAGGAGGTTGAGGTGTGAGGGAGGGAGGATTCTGACTGGGGTCCCAGGGCTGAGGCAGGGGGTTGTGATGCAGGAGGGGGTGCGGGGTCCTAGCGGAGCTTACCACAGCTCCCAGGAAGCAGTCGTCAGGTCCCTGCTGCCCCTAGGCGCATGGGCAGCCAGGGATGCTCCCTGCACTGCCCTCGTGCCTGTAACCACCGCCCCCACAGCTCCCATTAGTCGTGGTTCCTGGCCAGTGGAAGCTGTGGAGCCAGCACTTGGGGTGGAGGCAGTGTGCGGAGCCTCCCTGGCCACCTATGTGCCTAGGGACTGCAAGGATCTGGCTGCCAGTTCCTGGAGCCGTGCAGAGCTAGAGCAGGCATGGAGCCTGCGTTAGCCACAGGCCCTTGCTGACCCGCCTGATCAGCAGAGCCATCAGGGTCCCTTTTCAACTGAGCGTTCCGGTTCAAGACCAGACACTTGGCAACCCTAGGCCTCACCCAGGTCTTGCCAGGCCATCACAGGCCTCTGGGGGAGGACAGAAAAAAGCAGTGGTGACTCAGAGAGGTGGCTGAGGTCACCTCATCCATTCATAGATAGCTGCAGGAGGGAGGGAATCAAGCTCTGGGCATATGTGACTCTAAGAACCCCTCAGTGCCAACTAATGAAGGGTTCACTGTTTTGTGACAGGCCTGACAAACTCACTACACCCAACACACTGCTTTCACAGTATTTATCCAAAAAGGGTCAAGTGAGACATCTAACAACAGCTCGTGTCAGACTGAGCCTCATAATCACCGTGAGATGTTCGGACTGTTGATATTTAAGGCCTGGCATCTATGTACTGAAAATAAGTTTTAAAAAGTTTGTCTCTAAGACAGAGCTGAGAATCAGACTTTGGGTCACACAAACAACATCCTTTGTTGATCCTGTTGATGAAACATTGTAAGCCAACACAATGGAAGCTCTGTTTACATTTGAAATCAACGGGGGATGGGAAGCCAACAAGGAGGAAAGACACTGGGGACTGAACTGAAACATGGGGGCTCATTCAGACTCTGGGGAAAAAACAGTGAACTTGTGGGGTAAGAGGAGAAGGCAAAAGGGTACCTCTTTATCCTGAACTGTCAAAGCAAAAGTGGGATCTGGGCCATGGAGACACTGGGAGTTTGCTTGAGGTGAGATAAACTACTTCTGACAAGGGGTTAGGGCGTTAAAATTAAGTTTAGACTCTAGGTAGCATGTTATATCTTTTATTTTATATGTAACCGTTCCTGTTTCCATTGTTATCCTGACTCACTATTTCTTAAACTTAGTGTTTGACAATAAAATTATGATTGTTTTCACTATAGATATATCTCAGTGCTGTGACGTTACATTGGAGTTGACCCTCAGTTGACCCAAACAAGCTGGTGTGTTCACTATTTCTTTGGGGACAACTTGCCTGGTAATTTCTGAGAGTGTCCAGTGCTTAAGGGCTGGATGCTGCAGGGGAACAATTCAAAGGGGCTCTGAGATTGGAGTGCACCTATTGTTAACTTGCAAAGCAAAGTATGGGCTGGCAGAGCCCTGAAGATGGAGCGGCCTTATCCACCTCTGAGTCTCTATCGCCCCTTTTTGGACCTCCCTGGGTGCCTAGGACTGAGTCACTTTGTTACCCTCTGCCTCCTGCAAGAAGACTTACTGGTGCTTAGCTGGACATCGGCTCCTTGACAACATAGAATCATAGAATACCAGGGTTGGAAGGGACCTCAGGAGGTCATCTAGTCCAACCCCCTGCTCAAGGCAGGACCAATCCTCAATTAAATCAGGGCTTTGTCAAGCCTGACCTTAAAAACTTCTAAGGAAGGAGATTCCACCACCTCCATAGGTAACCCCTTCCAGAGCTTCACCACTCTCCTAGTGAAAAAGTTTTTCCTAATATCCAACCTAAACCTACCCCACTGCAACTTGAGACCATTGTTCCTTGTTCTGTCATCTGGTACCACTGAGAGGTCTAGACCCATCCTCTTTGGAACCCCCTTTCAGGTAGTTGAAAGCAGCTATCAAATCCCCCCTCATTCTCTTCTGCAGACTAAACAATCCCAGTTCCCTTGGCCTCTCCTCATAAGTCATGTGCTCCAGGCCCCTAATCATTTCTGTTGCCCTCCGCTGGACTCTTTCCAATTTTTCCACATCCTTCTTGTACTGTGGGGCCCAAAACTGGACACAGTACTCCAGATGAGGCCTCACCAATGCCGAATAGAGGAGAATGATCACGTCCCTTGATCCCTTTTAGCTACATAAACAATCAGGATTTGGTCCAATATGAAAAACTGTTGTATATTTCAGCACAAAAGTTGTTGTGCCCTTCATGCCAGGGTCAGAGTCATAATCTGCTTTAATCTCTGCTCGTGCTCCCATACCCTAAACCTCTGCTGGCATTTTTGCAGAAGAGAAATACAGTCATTCCTGTTGTAGGCAGGGGAAAAAAAAAGAATGAATGAAAAGCCTTGAAAGCCACTACACAAACACGTCTCATAAGGGTGCCTTTATCTGAAAAGGGACTGGGAAAAGGAATAGTATTTCGAGGAGGAGGAACTCACAAGGGAGTCTGCAGTGAATTCTCAGAACACCATATATTAGAACACCAGGGTCTATGTTACCGGGCCCAGGGGAACTTCTGTGAGACATGTCTGAAGAAAATCATTATGTTTTAAAGAAAGCATGCATTCTCGATTTATGGCATTCCGTGTATGTGTGCCTTAGCATTCATCCTGCTATGAAGTAGGTCTTGTTTTTTAATAGGGTTGCAGTATAATTGGAAGACTGCAGACAGAGGAGAGAGATACTAAGTTCCGTAAGAGTGTTTTAAGATTCTTAGATTTCCAGAACAAAATGATAATCAAAGAGGCCAATCAAACACTGAAAACCAGTTAATCAGTGCTCAGAGAGAGTCTCTACTTTACCCCATCAACTGGTGGGTCAGATGGTGACACAAAATACACCATATTAAATCAGCTATGCCAAGATACCCCCATATTTAGCAGGATGACATGATATTGGAAACAACAGGAATCATTCAACTGAAGTAGCCTAGGGCAGAAAGATGAAAGCATTCTAAATGTAGCAGGATGAAGGATGCCAAGAAAAGTTCAAGAAATGTTAACTTTTGTATCACCTTGGTGACTGGTTGGGACTGGTCAAAAATGTTCTGTCAAAACTATTTTTTGGTGGGAAATTGGGTTTTTGATTAAATGACATTACTCACAAAAAGTGTTTGCCTTCCACCGAAAATTTTTCAACCTGAAGTCAAATACCTAGGTTCCCTGGCTGATGCACCTTGTCCAAGGACAGCAGTGTCTCTCTTCTCCCAGGAGGGAGACTGTGATGCATTATGGGAGATAGAATTTGATTAAGGACCCCTCACCCCATGGAGAAGAATGAGAGCATAAGGCATCCAAACTACAACTCCCATGAGACACTGTGGCAGCATTTCTAAATCAAAATATTTTGATTTTCTGCTAAAATATTTTGATATTTGGATTTTCATTAAATAATCAACATTTTCTGTGGATTTTTTTTTCACTGAATTTTTCCACAGGGGTGTGTGTGTGGGGGGGGGAGGTTGGAGGGAATCATTTTCTGACCAGCTTTGCTTCTGGTGACTATTTAAGGGAGCAGATTTTCAGGTGCTCTACACTCGAGGCTAATTGAAAGTTCCTAAAAAAATATTTTTGAGTTGCTAAAACAGGAACATTTAACAAATACAGCAGAACCTCAGAGGTACAAACACCTAGGGAATAGAGGTTGTCTGTAACTCTGAAATGTTCGTAACTGCACAAAACGTTCTGGTTGTTCTTTCAGAAGTTTACAACTGAATATTGACTTAATACAGCTTTGAAACTTTACTATGCAAATGAAAAATGCTGCTTTTAAGTATCTTAATTAAAACAAAACAACCACAGAAACAGTTTCCTTAGCTTATCAAACTGTTTCATTCCCCTTTATTTTTATAGCAGCTTACATTTAACACAGTACTGTATTGTACAGTATTTGGTTTTTTTGGTCTCTACTGTCTGATTGAACACTTCCAGTTCCAAATGAGGTGCGTGTTTGACTGGGCAGCTTGTAACTCTGGTGTCTGTAACTCCTGAGGTTCTACCATAGCATCCATTTTTTGTGGAAAATTTTTCCATTTTTAATTGTTTTACGAAACCCTGAGGAATTTGCACACAAATGAAAAATGTCCAGTTGTGCCTAAATTTTTTCTTGAGGGGAAAATCATTTTCTGGTCAGCTCTGCTTGGCACCGATAGTTGGGGCAAGATTTTCCAAAGAGCACTGCAAAAGTTGGCAAGAGGTGTCCCGGTGGGTGCTGAACATTTTTGAAAATCTGGCCTCAGTGATGGATGCAGAGCAACTTAAGACCTGGCCGTGCATATGCAGAACTGTTTTCACATAACTTTTTTTTCATGTGATGTTGTAGGTTTTTAAATGGCTAAAAAAATCTTTAAATCAGCAAAACTAGTAACAGAGTTTTTCACATGTAGAGTACATCCTCACTGCAGAGTTAACTTGGGTGACCAGTACCCTGTTGTCAACACCTGGGTGTGAGCAGCCACACTACAAAACCAGGCCTGAGTTGCTGGGTCCCCACTGGTGCCGCGCTCCCCTGTGTGGTTGCTAGGGTTTGTGCGGACATATCCCCTGGGTCTTTGTACTGCTGTAAACTGAGCCACCGTATTATTCTTTCCCAGTCAATTGTGGGAGAACTTGTCTGTCCTTTTGGACACCCGGGGGGAATTGTGGGAAGGCGTTGGAGGACTATCAGCACTCCCAAAGTTTAGCCTGTATTCTCACTGCAAAATGGGCAGGTTACCAGCTCAAGTGAAAGCAGCACTGTGTCTCTCATAACCTCCAGCTGGGCTGGGGTGACGTGAGAGGGTTTTGTTTGTGGATGGGAGGGGCATTAGGGGCAACACACAAATAAGAGCCTGGGTTTACTCTGCAGTGAAGACAAGCCCTTTATTTCCCAGGTTGTTAAAGACAAGTACAAAGAAGCAGACAGTTTTCAATCCTGTGAGGTGCTGAGTGCCCTCAGCTCCCAGGCCCTGCTGTGAGCCCCTCCACGCCCGTTTCTCTCCTTCCTGAGCCCCTGCCCTCACTCACTCCATCCCTCTCCCTCGATCGCTTGCTCTTCCCCACCATCACTCATTATCACCCAGCTGGGCTGGGGGTTGGGATGTGGGAGGGGGTCAGGGCTCCAGAGTGGGACAGGGGATAGGGTGTAGAAGGGGGGTACGGACTCTGGGCTGGGGGTGCAGGCTCTGGGTGGGGCCAGAATGAGGGTTTCAGGAGGTGTGGGGGGCTCTGGGCTGGGGTAGGAGGTTGGGGTGTGGTGGTGTGTGAAGGTTCTGGATGGGGGTATGGGCTCTGGTGTAGGGCTGGGGCTGAGGGGTTCTGAATGTGGGAGGGAGTGTGGGCTCTGGGAGGGAGTTTTGGTGTGGGACGGGGCTCAGGGCTGTGTCAGGGGTTGGCGTTTGGGAACATAAGAACAGCCATACTGGATCTGACCAAAAGTCCATCTAGCCCAGTATCCTGTCTTCTGACAGGTGCCAGGTGCCCCAGAAGGAGTGAACCTAACAGGTAATGATCAAGTGAGAGAGCGTTCGGGGTCCGGGCTCCGGGTAGCACTTACCTCAGGTTACTCCCAGAAGCAGATGATATTTCCCTCCGGCTCCTAGGCAGAGGTGCAGCCAAGGAGTTCTTTGCGTTGCCCCTGTCCACAGTTGCCTCCCTCACAGCTCTCATTGGCAGTGGTTCACACCCAATGAGAAATGTGGAGCCAGTGCTTGTGGCGATGGTAGAGCATGGAGTCCCAATGGCCGCGCCTCCACCTAGGAGGGAAATGCTGGCCACATCCGGGAGCTGTGCAGAGCCAGGGCAGACAGGGAGCCTGCTTTAGCCCTCCTGCACCACCAACCAGACTTTTAACAGGCATTCTGGTTGAAAATCAGATGCCTGGCAACCCTAACTTAAAGTAGATAGCGCTTTACACTGCTGGTGTGGTGTAAAGTGCCTTTAGTGTAAATGGTCCCCACTGAAGTCAATGGGCCTGATTCCCATTATACAATAAAACCTTTTTACACAAGTCTTGCAATATGAAATGCCAATGTAATGAGGCCTTAATGTAAAAATGAAAGTCAGGCCTTATGGGAGCTAAGAGCAGCAAAGAATCCTGTGGCACCTTATAGACTAACACACATTTTGGAGCATGAGCTTTCGTGGGTGAATACCCACTTCGTCAGATGCATGTCCAGGTATTCACCCACGAAAGCTCATGCTCCAAAACGTGTGTTAGTCTACAAGGTGCCACAGGATTCTTTGCTGCTTTTACAGATCCAGACTAACACGGCTACCCCTATGATACATGGGAGCTAAGGGTACTCGGCACTTCCCAGCTGATACTCAGCATCTTGCAGAATCAGGCCTTACAGACGTATAGACTTTAGCGCCAAGAGGAATCATTATGATTACCCAGCCTGGCCTCCTACCTAACACAGACCAGAGAACCTCACCCAGGGATTCCTGCAGCCAGCCCATAATTTCCAGCCGAGCTAGAGCCGAGTTTTTAGAAAGAGACCTGGAGTCTTGATTTAAAGATTCCAAGTGAGAGGCAGCAGTATAAACAAAACAGTTAATTGAATTGTTTATTTCCAGCCAATAATTTGACCAGCTGTCATTGGTAAAGTTTTAGATAACACTTACTGTTTAGGGGGCATTAATTAACGTTTGCTAGAAGTTGTGAAGCTAGCAGTGTTAACTAATTTCTCTTAGGGCTTCAATCTGCTGCAATTAGCTCAGAAACGTTTATGAAACGGAACCCTTCGAATGGTGTGGTATCTGCCTGAAAGGCAACGTTTTAACATGACACAAAAGCCAACCTGGAGAGAGGTGGCACAAGGGCTCTCTTACCTAATGTATCACCCTTTAAACCACACAGATATGTTACAAATTTACAAGAATGCTAATTAGTGGCCACTAAGTAAAACCTCATTGGACGCCTGTGTATTTTCCGTTCTGTTAGATGGCGCAGAATGTTATTTCACCTGTCCATTTTAACGGAATTGTTTATTTTGGCCAATGCTTTCAGGTTCAGCATGTTCTGCATGTCCGGTTATGAATGGCGCCATGTCCAAATCATCTACTCTTCCAAGTTCTGAGTTCAGAATTGGCACTGTGAGGCTGCATACAGAGACGACAGAGATTCCTACTGTTTGCGTGTTGGAAACTCTGAAAGGAGGATGTGATGGGATGTTCACCCCACACTCACCCTGAAGGGGTTAATGGAGACCAGGTGGGCCAATTAACCTATTAGACTACAAGCTAGAGGCATTAAGGCTGAGAGGAATTAGGGGAAGCTCACCTGTGTGTGAACAGGTGGGGCTTCAATAAAGCCTGGGAGCTCCTATCAGAAAAAGGCTGCAGTGAAGGAGTCTTCAGTCACTCCCTGGGAGAAAAGAGGCATATTTGGGACTACAGAGGCAAGTAGGCTATGGTTGCTCCTCGGAAGGAGGGGGCGGTGAAGCTGGCAAACCCAAAGAGGGAGGGAGAGTCAGACGATAAGGAAAGGGCTCAAGGAAAGGTTGCAAGGTTCAGGAAGGTGCAGACTTTGGCTGCTGAGTAGAGGGTCCCTGAGCTGGAACCCGTAGTAGAGGGCAGGCTCGGGTTGCCCACCAGCCACTAAAGAATTGGCACTATAAGGGCAGTGAAAGGGGAGACTGCCAGAGACAAATAGTAAGGAAAGACGCTGATACCCCGCAAGGGGGAAACACAGAGTGGCCTGGCTGGCGGGCAAGTCACGAGGAGGGAGCCCCCGGAGTCCCAGGGTACGTCCAGACTACCTGCCGTACCGGCGGGTAGCAATCGATTTTTTCGAGGATCGATATATCGCGTCTCATCTAGACGCGATATATCGATCCCCGAACACACTCCCGTTGACTCTGGAACTCCACTGGAGCGAGTGCCGGTAGCAGCATCGACACGGGGAGCCGCAGACATCGATCCTGCGCCGTGAGGACCCGATGTAAATCGATTTAAGATACTTCGACTTCAGCTACGCTATTCACGTAGCTGAAGTTGCGTATCTTAGATCGATACCCCCCTCAGTGTAGACCAGCCCCCAGAGACTGAGATTGGGAGCAGCAGTAGGTTGTGCAGTGAACAGCAGGAGGAGGCCTTGGACTGGAAAGAGCTGATTTCCCAGCGTGGCCAGGAGGAGGCGCCCTCCTGTGATGAGAGGGCCTCATGACAGAGTAAAACAGGGTGAGAGATAAAGACGGACTGACAGGCTTGGGGAGGCAGAGAAAGACTGAATGCTCAGTCAAGGCCCAGGGCTTGCATTGCTAGCTAGCGTTGATAATTTCATAACTAGAAGTGCCTTTGAACCCAAACCCTGGATCTATATTCTGTATCCAGTGCTGGGTATTGTGGGCCAGACTCTGCTCTCACTGGTGTAAATCTGTAATAATTGCACTGACCTCAGAGGGAGGCCTCGGTAACACTGCGTCCCATATTCTCCAAAGTGCTAGTATGATGTGAGTGTAGTATAATTCTAATGTATTTTATGCAAGCTGGCTCGTGTCATTGGAAAAGTTATGGTTTGCTGAATATGATTATCCTGTTTGTATGCATGGATCATTTTTGTATGTAAAGTTTTAAATATGGACTATGTATCTGTACTTCAAATGTAGTTACACCTCGGTACCATCCATAGACAAGATGCTTTCAGTCTAGTTAGCTGGTTGGGAAGGGCCTATTCAGGGCAATGAGCCATTAGGGAAAACAATAGACCATAGGAGAAGCTTATCTCCCACCGGGTGAGCCTTCCTGAGAACACTCTAGACAGCCTGTAAGTAATGGCTGCTGTGTACCTACAAGGACATGTGACCAGACCACATGATGCTGGACTCCATCTTGGGTTGTCAGTATTTTTCCACAAACCTATCTGGGAACCAATTTTTGAAACAATGGGTGTGAGAGGGAGGCCAGGCTGGTGGGTCAGAGGTACCTCAGTTCCAGGTGGCAGCCCAAGGGGAACCCCTCACAGCTTCCACATTTTCAGTAGTGGCAGTGAGAGCTGACTCTATCCCCTTCTCTCGAAAGGGAGAAGAACGAAAACTTAGTCCCAAATGCTTCCCAGCTTAGGGGTTTGAAATTTGGATCCAATTTTTTCTCAAACTTCACAGTGCTCAGCTGCAGCCATTTACAAGGGTGCCATATGTTTGAGCTGTGTAAATGGATCTATGGGGCTAGATCATCAGCCTGTGTACATCAGCAAAGACTGAGGATCTGGACCAGAGTGTCACAGAATCATAGGGTTAGAAGGAGCTGCAAGGGTCATCTAGTCTAACTCCCTGCCAAGATGCAGAGTTTGTTGTATCTAAGCCATCCAAGACAGAGGGCTCCAGCCTCCTTTAGAAAACCTCCAATGAAGGGGATTCAACAACCTCCTGAGACGTCTGTTCCATTGTCCTATTGTTCTTACAGTTAGGAAGTTTTTTCCTGAGTTTTAATCTAAATCTGCTGGGCTGTAGTTTGAATCCATTGCCTCTTGCCCTGCCCTCTGTGGCAGCCTTTCAAGAATTTGAAGATTGGTATTGCGTCCCCCCTTCATTTCTTTTCCAAATGAAACATACCCAGTTCCTTCAGCCTTTGCTCACAGGGTGTGCTTTTCAAACCTTTGATCGCCTTTTTCGCTCGCCTCTGGATCTTTTCCAGTTTCTTTACATCTTTTCTATACATTAGTGACCAAAACTGAGGCCTAACCAGTGCAGAGCAGAGCAGTACTATCACCTCCCATGACTTGCATGCTATGCCTCTGATATTGCAGCCTAAAATTGCATTATTTTTTTTTGCAAGAGCATTGCATTGCTGTTTTATGTCGAGGCTTTGATCCACCACAACTCCCAGATCCTTCTCAACAGTGCTGCTGCAAAGGCAATTTTTTTCTTCCCTAAGTGTAGCATCTTACATTTGTCTTTGTTGAATTTCATTTTGTTGTCTATAGCCCAGTTCTCCGAGGCATCAAGATCCCTCTGAATTTTAGCTCTGTCCTTCAAAGTGTTTGCAACTGATTCCCAGCTTTGTGTCTTCTGCAAACTTGATCAATATGCTCTCTAATCCTATGTCCAGGTAATTAATAAAGATGTTAAAACAGTGGATCCGGAACAGATCCCTATGATACTCCACTTGAGAACTCCCTCCAATCCGACGACATTCCATTAATGGTTACTCTTTTCTGTGTGGTTGTTTAACCAATTATCTATCCACTTAATGGTAGTTCTGCTGAGCCTGCATTTCTCCAGTTTTCTTTAACAGAATGTCATGTAGGACTGTGTCAAAAGCCTTGCTGAAGTCCAGGTATAGTATATCTACTTCATTCCCCCTATCCACCAAATCAGTTACCCTGTCACAGAAGGAAATCAACATGGTTTGGCATAATTTGTTCTTGGTAAATCCATGCTGGTGGTTTGTGATTACCCCTTCATCCTCCAGGTATTCATAAATTGAATGTTTTATACATTGATCTAGTAGCTCCCAGGTGTCGAAGTTAGACTGACTGTCCCTTGGGATGAGACAGGTCTCAGCTTCATTGAAGTCGTAGGACACAGAAAAGAGCCTGGCACAGAAAGATTAACTCAGCTTGCACTGCCTCCTGGCAACACAGAGGATTTATGAAGTTCTGGCCTGGATCATGCCATTCTGACAAGAGCTGTTGAATATTCTACAGTATCCAACCACAGAACTGGACTGATGGATTTTGGTTTAGGTGCATCTCTGCAGTCCAAATGGGTCAGTTAAAATAAGAAACAACATGATTCCCAAGTTAAGGATCAGCCCAGTTGGCTGATGGGTTTTGTAATTGTTTCGTTTTGCAGAGTGACGATTCACTGCATGGTTCCAGTTGGGAATTGAAATGGAAGTGGGAAAATAGTTCAAGAAAGGTTGTTCTCATAAGAGTTCCCACTCCATTTCGCACACTCAAAAGGTGCAAATAGTTTGGATCAACATCAGAACTGCTGGGGGTTCATCTCAGTTGCTGGATCTTTTCCGGGTCACATATCACTAATAACAGGTAGAGATGGGCAAACCACAAAGTGTTTGGATTCAGCATCAAAACATTTGGCTGTTTAATGCAGCTGCATCTGAACCAAGACTCATGGAGTTGCAAATCTGCATTGGAAATCTCAGAAGAGCATCTCGTCTCGGTATTTCATCACTTCTGCTTCTAGTCACAGTCGGAAGCAAATGTTACAGAAGCAGTGTAAAAATGAAAACAAACTAGAAAAAAGTTAGGGCAAACTTTTACAAGTGCTAAATATGTGTGATTTTTATCTGTCTCTAGTGGCTGGTCCAGTAGAGAATAAGGATTTGTGTAATCATAACCATTCTACTACTTTAACTCTACAGGGATAGTTAAAGCAGTACAATTACTTCCCAAGTCTGGATTCAGTTATATCAGCATAGAAATGCTTATACCAGAATAAATTATTTCCATAGAAGAAGGGAATCAGCCCTATTGATGTAAGGTATCTTTCCACTGGTATAACTGCAGCTACATTAGGGGGTGTACTGGTATAACTAAATTGATAAACATTGTATCCCTAACCAGCGGAGCTGTAGTGGTATCAATTTTCTAGGGTACACCAGGCTTAAATGTGTGTGATCATATCCCTTTCTAGGTGCTGGTCAGCTAGAGAATAAGAGCCTACTGTTGCTACCAGCTAACAGAGTTATTCCTTTGACTCTAGGAGCAAAGGCTTTTGCTTTGGTGATGAAGGTCCCAGGTTCAAGCTCTTCTGAGAACCCCTCCAGCGGGTTATTAAACAGGGACCACAAGCTCTGGCATGACAAGTTTGTTCTTTCTTGTGGCTTTTTCTGTCTTCTCATAGGCTCCCATCTGAAAACAGAGGGAGTGGATATCGATAAAGCCATTTCTTCTTTTTTTCATTCTGATGTGAGTTGACCAGACTTTTTTTCAACTTTTAAAAAAGGTTAATTTAGGTTCGTGGAGAAGGGTCAAATTGTTTCTTTATATTATTCTAAATGGTTTGCCAGTCACTAATTTCTTCAGTTTAAAATATAAGCAAATCCCAGCCAAGTTATATTGTTAGCTTTGAGTGAGATTTGCACAGCTATCGAACAACATTATAGTTATAAAATTTAAACAGAAGTTTGCAAATTTAAGTTGCTTAGGAATATAAGTGATCATTCATTAGCACTTGTTTATACTCGTATAAATCTAAAATAACTCTATCAAGTTGCTCTAGATTTACACTATTGAATTCAGTGGAATTGTTCCAGATTTACACCACTAATTGTTCCAGAATTACCCTGCATTTGCCATGGTGTAAGGAAGCAGAGTTTGGGCATTAAGAAGAGATCCGCAGCTGATGTAAATTGATGCTGCTCTGTTGACTCTGACGGTGCTATGCTGATTTCCACCAGCTAGAGATCTTCTGGCCCTTAATTTGGAAATATCACCTTAGATTCTTCTGCCTGAAGGAAGGGCCCGGTTCAGGCTGCATGAGCCTCAGGAATGCTGCTGCTGTGCGGAGGGAGAGTTCCTGGAATGCTCCAGCTAGAAAGCAGAGCTAGTCTTATGATCTCTGAATGCCCTGAGCACTGAGTGTGGGCAGCGAGTACTTGTATAAAAGATGAAGCCAGCTGTGCATAGCACGCCCCTGTGGGCATAGTCCAAGACAGGCACTAGGTGGGAACCATATCTCACTCAGGGCTGCTCTTACCTGCTTTTTAAGGCAGAAAATATTTTTGGCACAGTATCTCCCAAAGACCAAAAGAGCCACCTGCCATGGTGTGCCTCCCACCCCCGAAGTTAGTACTCATGGTCACTGCCCTGCTTGTCTACCCCTAAAACTGGCCCTTGGGAGAGTGGTCTGTTGGCAGCAGCTTGGATTGGCTGTTCTGCCTCAGGGGACGTGCAAGTGAGACAGGCAGCCAATCAGAGGGCTCACATTATCTAACGAGTTGGAGTTTCTAGCCTCACCATGACACTGGGTCCAGCTTTGGCTGAAATCCTATCCCTTGTGAAAAAAATTGTGAGAGCTGGTACTGCTGCAGGTTCAAATTCTCGCCAGCAGCGGCCGTTCTCATGACCCTCCTACAATAGTCTTGTGGCTCCTTTTTGGGTAAGGATCCTGGAGGTTTGTGAATGGGTGAGGTATGTACTATAAGGGGATGGGTAGCTGCACTGTAGCCTAGTGAAATACGGGACCAGCTTTCTCCCAACTCATGCCATCCCACCCCCTCCTCCTGTTCAGCTGGAGGGAAATGTGAGGCCAGCAGAACAGGTTTCTTGCAATGCTGTCAGGGAATGCCTACAGGCCAAGCAAGATTGGGGCACCATTGTGCTAGGCAGGGCTGGATGGGAAATGGTTTTCCTGTCCCATGAGAATTTTTGAGATTTTGACTTTTTTTTTCCCAAAATCTTGAAAATGATCACAAACACTGGAAAGCATTCCTATTTGAGTTCATCAAAATATTTCATTTTGATATCTTTTTGAACGTTTTATGTTGATCTTGACCTTTTTGAAACCCTTTTTCTTCGTATTCACTAGGATTAATAGTTGTACAAGGCATCGTACAAACACATAAAACACAGACAGCCCCTGTCACAGCTAGCTCACGAGCTAAGATCATCCTTCCTCTCCTAATATCTACATTTATAATAATAAATCACCTGTCCTTGCTGCTTGCTGTAGCTTTCCCCTATAGCCGTCTCATTACTACCACTTGGGCTCCTTCTGTCTCCATCCAAACGTCACTTAAACCACGGACTCATTGGCAAGTAAACTGAACTGAGATGCTTCTGTTTAGCACAGCAAATGTTACTTTCCACCCATGCCAATGGGAGCCTTATGGGCCATACTTTTCCTCCCCCCTTCACAAGGCCCTTGTCATTGTGGCTAACATCTGAAAGCTCTCTATGTTCCTAGGTTAGCAAAAACTAAGGCTGACATTCATGGTGTGAAACGGGCTCTGTGGCACTGAGCAAATGTGCCGTGTGTTCTGTCATTTCTCGCCTATTGTTCTTGGCGGTGTCTGGCTAATAAAAAATACCAAGCTGTCTGGTGACTGTAAATGAATTTATCATTTCTGGTTAGGAAGTTGTCAGACAAATGAAGCTCGCAAGAGGCGGCCTCCAAACAGGACTTTGCATATGTGTAAATATTTGAAAGGTCATTCAGTTATTCATACAGTATGTTCTGCCAAGTGCTGGTCAGGAAGCACTCACCTTTTCAGGGTCTCCTAATAAATCTTCTTTTTTGGAGGGAATGGGGGGAGGGGTTTGCAAATGTAACAGTTGAGGTTGATTCCTTTCTTAAGCAAAGTATTTTCTTGTGGTTAAGCAGTTTGGGGTGGGACAATATAGAATGTGGTCTGCACGAGAAGAATTAGTTAACCACCTCAAGGAAAGGTGATGACAGATACTTGCAATGAGCAACAAGAACAGGCCCTGAACAAATGTAGGGGTGGGAGATTTGGAGAATGCAAGACTTTAATGTGACACAGTTCCACAAATTCATTATTTTCCCCTTTGCTGCAAGCAAGAATGCTGCAGGACAGGTTTTCTTTGCTCTGTATTGCACAAGTAATGGCCAGCACTGGGCCACTTTCTAAAGGTTTGTAATGAGTTGGGCCATGGGGCGGCTCTAGGTATTTTGCTGCCCCAAGCATGGCAGGCCGGCTACCTTCAGTGGCTTGCTTGCGGGAGGTCTGCCGGTCCAGCGAATTCGGCGGCAGCCTGCGGAAGGTCCTCTGAAGCCGCGGGACCAGCGGACCCTCCGCAGGCATGCGGCTGAAGGCAACCTGCCTGCCCCCCTCGCGGTGACCGGCAGAGTGCCCCCCATGGCTTGCCGCCGCAGGCACTCACTTAACTTGCTGGTGCCTGGAGCTGCCTCTGGTTGGGCCTAAAGCCACCATCCTGGCTAGAGAAACCTCTCAAAATAAAGGGAACTTTGGTTTTAGACTTGTACTTCCCAGAAGGACCTTGCCTTTATAATGGGCTGAACCACCCCAGTGTGCTGGGAAAATGCAGATCCAGCGGTTGATCAGAATAGACCTGGGGAACATTTTCAAAAGTGCTTATGTGATTTAGAAACCACAGGGTGCTGCAGCTGTGCCAGTCTAGCACCACAGTATAGCTACTTGCTACAGTGATGGAAGGGGTTTTTCCACTCCTGTAGTTAATCCACCTTGTGATGAAGTGTTGACCCCACACCAGTCCTGAAGGGGTTAAGGCCGGCTAGATCACTAATGCTTAATGGGGGATGACACTCACCTGGACAGGAACAGGTGGGGCTGCTATAAAGCTAAAAGGCTCCGAACAGCAGGGGACTTCGGGGGAAGTTATCTGCAGTCACCCCCAGAGAGCAGGGAGATGTCTTGGAGATTATGGGGTCTGGCAAGAAGCCAAAGGGGGAAGTAACCAGGGGGGGTGGAGGCAGCTCAGTTGGGTGGCAAACCCAGAGGATAGAAGCAGGAAGCAGGGACAGAGCCCGGGGAAGTAGCAAACAGGTCTGGAAGTAGGAGCTTAATATCCCCGGGCTAGAACATGGAGTAGAGGGCAGGCCTGAGTTCTCCTACCAGCCACTGGGGAAATGGCACCATCTGAGCACTGAATGGAAAGACTGCCTGAAACAGTCTGTATAGATAGACTTTGATACCCCAGAAAGGGGAAATGCACGGTGCCCTGGTCGCAGGGCCAGGCTATGAAGAGAGAACACCCTTAGTCGCAGAGAGAGAGATGGCAGGGTGTGCAAATGAACAGCAGAAGGGAATGGCTGACCTGGCAAGAGCTAATCCCCAGAGTGGCCAGGAGGAGGTGGTCTAGCAGTGAGAGGACCCTGTGACACATCCCCTGCAGTGGTGGGAACTAGGCTGACGGAAGAAGTCTTCCGTTGATCTGGGGTGTCTACAGCGGGGCTTAAATCGGCTTAGCTATGTCTCTAAAGAGTGTAAATTGCTCATAGTCCTGCGCCAGCTTGACCTACGTTTTAGCTGCAGACCAAGCCTCAGTCTAATTGACTTTCAGTGAAACTTCTGCTCCTTAGACTGAGCTCCTCACGGTACTTAGGCAGCCAATTCCCATTGAAATCAATGGAGGTCAGCGCTTAAATACCTTTGAGGATCTGCGCCTAAGTCACTTCTGAAACTGAGATGTGGGGTCCTTAGTCACTTAGGTGCTTTTGAAAGTTTAACACTTGGTCAAAAATGCCACTTAATTTTTTGTGAGAATTTTTTTGAAAAATGATCTTTTTGTTTTTTCATTTTCCATGAAATGTTTTCAATTTTCAGACAACCCCCCCGCCTCAAAAAACCAGATCTTTAATATTGCCTCTTTCTGGCCCTCTGCACCAGGGTGAGGATCACCCAGGTTGATTTGCTCAAGGCCACAGAAGCTCTCCTAGCCAGAGATCCCAGATACTTTTGGGCTTATAATAATAATTCTGAGGGCTGGGCAGGAGAGTGCAGGTATGGGAATCAGGATGCCTGGGTTGTATTCCCACCACTGGCACTGTTCTGTTCTTTGCCACTGTTTCTTCTCCTACCCTGAGTTTATTTAGTTTGTCAACTCTTCCTGGAAAGGTACTTCATGTTCCTGTGTGTGTGTGTATACAGCGCGCAGCACTGATCTTGGATACAGCCTCCGTGGGTAATGTAGTAAGATGAGGCCCTGAAACATAAAATCTTGTATCAGAGGCCCAGTTTGAGCGCTGAGGCCTGAACTAGAGTAATAGTCAAGACATTGTTAAGCCAAGTGGGGCTGTGAGCCAGAGGCAGGTCCCACTCACAGAAGTTGGCAAGAAGAAGGCTGCTAGAAGCACATATGAAACATATAAGCACTAGTAAGATGAACATGTGCCAGAGCAGCACCAGAACAGCTGGGTGTGAACACATCCCACACAGATAACAAGGAACAGGCAGACCCAGCCTAAAGACAGTAGAAAAGGACAATATAATGGATAGACAATGATGAATAGACAATATGAAAGGACAATACGATGGATAGACAGCATGATGGCTAGAAAATAAGATGGATAGATTTGTTTGAACCAACTTGTGAGAAACCAACCAACAAACCTGTGAGAAAGGCAACCCCCTAACAGTTCCACTACCTGCGTCTGACGAAGTGGGTATTCACCCACGAAAGCTCATGCTCCAAAACATCTGTTAGTCTATAAGGTGCCACAGGATTCTCTGCTGCTTTCAGAGATAGAAAAGATCTCTTTAGGTCACCGAGCCCATCCTCCAGAGACCAATTCAGGACAGTTCCCTTAACAGGATAGTCCCATCTACCTATTTTCAAGCCTGCTTGTTAAGTATCTCAACANATGCTCCAAAACATCTGTTAGTCTATAAGGTGCCACAGGATTCTCTGCTGCTTTTACAGATCCAGACTAACACGGCTACCCCTCTGATACTTAACCCCCTAACAGAGGGGCTGTACCTCAGTATGTTTAATGATGCGTGACCTGTTTGTACCTGTGTATAAGAACGCATCCATGAGTGAATGTCTTGGTCTAGCCTAGGGGGCAGTGGAAAGTCCTGCCACTGACTGAGCTGTGTCCATTGTCAGGGAGCACATATGTACTAGCTGACCCATCGATATCTAATCCGGCGAGCTAGAGACTGTGTTTCTTTTCAACAATCAATCTGGCCGGGTGCCTTCATACCTTATAGGAGTCTGTGGTCATTGGGGTTTCTCTCGGGGTCTGCTGTGCCAGCGACCTGCAGAGCAGGGGCAGCACACAGAGGGATCACACCCACGCAGCCGACTGTTATCAACATGGAAAAGAGCAGAGCACCACACTGGTAGCGTCTGACAACAGGTACTATAGTATAAAAAATCACTTATTTACCTCACCGTGGGAGCGGCTGGGGATGACTGCCCTCCCTTTGTCTTTCCATTTCATTAATGCCCTCTTAACTAACCCCCACACTAAGAATTAAAAAAACAAAGTCATGGAATTAACATGACATTTGCAAACCGTCCCTCTGTCCCTCTGTTTGTGTGTTCTCGCCCTTTTCCCCAACATGTGCCTGCTTCATGTAGTTGGATTGTTAGCACTTCGGGGCCGGGACTATGCACTATTTTGTGTTTGTGCAGTGACTTGCACAAGGGGGCCGGCCTCATTTTTCAGCACTATGGAAGAACAAATAAGAAATGAATAGGAATCATGATTCATTCATTCCTCCTTAAAAAACACTTGCAAGATGAAAAAGCTGCCTTCTCTAAAGGCAATTATGTGATGGTTCTGGGATTGCTTTAGAAGCATAAGCTTACACAGCACCTTCTTGCACTCTGGCTGGCTTAAAACAATAGAGTCACTTTTGTGAGCACTTAAATACATGCGGGGAACTTTTCTGCAGCTAGTTAAAGCATAAAGCATGTAAAACAAGGTATAAAATATAGTGAGGCACATAGAAAGCGCAGCTATGTGGACGTGAAGCATAGCCAAATTGATATAAAATATAATGAAAAGAATGAAGCAGGTAAGAGGATGGACATAAATCCTAGTGAGATGAATAAAGCATGTCACATAATGGAGATAAAAAAAAGGAGCAAATGGCAAAACACACATCAGCATAGACATAAAGCATAATGAACTGATGGATGAAAGTCACAGTAATAGATAGATCACTCTTGTCACATACAGTAACTGAGGCAATCATCTTTGTCTTCTGTGCCTTTTGTGGGCTCATTGGCATGCAAAGCTGAGGCGAGTGGTTTCTGGTTTCGTTGCGCTGAAACTAATAGTCTGATACTTTCAAATATCTTTCACTAAAAGTTATTGTTGGGTTTAAAACCCTTTTTGGCGAGCTCAGCTAGCATTTTAGCAAGAAAGGAAGAGATGGGGAATGTAAGGCTTGGCCTACATTATCAACTAACCCTGGTTTAGACAGTGCTCCGTCGACAGTAGGGCTTCCCCCATCGACATCGTTACCGCCTCTCTGGGAGGTGGAGTACTAACACCAAGGGGATAACCGCCTCCATTTGCGTAAGTAGCATCTTCACTAAGCACTATAGTGGCGCAGCTGCAGCGCCACAAGTGTAGACAAGCCATAAGATTAATAGGGAAGCTCAAACATAGTGACCTTAGCTGCTTGAATGCCAGAGAGGAAAGAATGAGTTCAGAAAATGCGGCGGGATGAGGGGATTTGGTTTCAGGAGAACAAATCTGGAGGAATTAATAATGCTAGTTATTATTTATTATGGATATTACAGTACCACTGAGAAGCCTCAGTCATGTACGAACAGCAAAAAAAGAGATGGTCCATGCCTCAGAGTTTACAGTCTAGTGGGGAACGTGCAGCAAGAGGAGGTATTCAAAATCGCCAGTGTGGAGGTGGGTAGGAAGCACTGAAGCAGGGCCGGCTCCAGCTATTTTACCACCCCAAGCAGCAAAGAAAATAAAAAGAAAAGAAAAACCTAACTGAGCCTCCGCCAAAGTGCCGTCGAAGAGGAAGAGTTGGAGTGAAGGACCTGCTGCCGAATTGCCACTGAAGACTAAACTGGAGCACTTGAGCTGCCGCCAAAGTGCCGCCGAAGACCTGGACGTGTTGCCCCTTTCCATTGGCCGCCCCAAGCACCTGCTTCCTTCGCTGGTGCCTGGAGCTGGCCCTGCATTGAATACAGGATGTGGGGAATGGTCCAAGGGCATGTGGGGTTAGTAATGGCAGCACAGGCAGCCTGGGACACCTGGACGACTGGGGGAAGGGGTGGGGTAGGGTAAAGGAAATTAAAGTTAACTCACAAATGCGCTACCTCGTCCATTTTGCTTGTGCTATTTGGCTTCACTGGATGCTTATTAGTTTCCGCCTGGAGTTTAAGGTGTTAGGCATATCCCAGACCACTCAGGCTATGTGGGACATGACCTCTATACCTATGGGACGCCCTGATAGCTGAGATCAGCAGAGGGTTCTCTGTACGGAGCTCCCTCGGTATCAGAGTGAGGGAGCTGCTGGGAGCATGACTGGAGCCTTTCAAGAATTTCTCTAGTCATCATTAAAGCTCCATTTTCCTACCTTAACTCCGTCTGAATGTCACCTTGGTCTGGGAATATGACAAAAAGTGTGGGGTACCCCGTATACATATTCCTGCACATTTCCTATAGTAATGATTGCTGCAAACTGAGATATGTACCCCCCACCCCAGATGCTTATTAGTGTGGCCTGGAAATGAGGCCCTGGGCTTGTGCTCATGAAATCTGGGTTCTTTTGGTGGCTCTGCCACTGACTTACTGTGTGACATTGGTCAAGTCACTTTGCCTGTTTTCTTTCCCACCTTTTGTCTGTTTCACTTGTTAGCTCTTTGGGGAAGGGAGGGTCTCGCACGATGGGTTTGTGCAGTGCTCATGACCTGGGTCCAGGCACTTAGTAATAGTCCTCAGACGTCAGTCAGTTCCTCAGATTCAGCTCAGCCCTGCATTATGTTGGCTTCCTAAGTTTTTGTTCTGTGTTTGTACAGCCCCTAGCGTGATGGTCATGACTAGGGTTCCTAGGCACTGTGATGATATAAATAATAAATAATAATCGTAAATGAAAAATTGCCCTTCTTTGCCAGGGACGAGTCTGAATGTTAAAATGGCTTCCACTGCTATAGAACCGGGCCAGCGTGAACTGTGATCTGGTCCAGCGAGGATGAAGAAATTTCTTCACAGCTGCAGGCGTCTCTCATTTCTGCTCAATCCTTGGACAGTTGCGTCTTCCCGAGCTGCCCTTGCTCACTGTATGTGAATGGAAAATGCATTTATCTTTCTAATTCAAAGAATGTATCGGCAGGAGTTATTTGCTGGTTTTCAGTTAACCAAACCCTCATCGATTCCCAGCAATAGATGAGGCTTGAGCCTGACTCACTTCAAATGGAATTTAGAATGGCAGAGCCGAGTGCCAGCATCTGACTGAGATTTATTGCTCTCCTGGCGTGGCAAGGTGCTTCTTTGGCTCCTGCTGTCACATTGTTATTTGGCTGCCTCGAAATGCACCTACATCAGTCACTGTTGTGGAACAAGCCAGTCAGGAGCTATGGAAGACACTTTTCTGATTGGCTAGGATCACGCACTGGAACTGAACATGATCAGGGTCAAGTGGAAATTAAGTGACCCTTAAAAGAAGGGTGTGTAGAGGCCGCGTAATTAAGTCACTGTGCTAAAATTCAAGAGGCTTGGGTTCAAGTGACCTTGCGCATGTGGTTTAATTCCTCTGTATTTTATTTCATCCTCTGAAAAGTCAGAATCGTAAGCCTCGCTTTTGTCTCGCGATGCTTTAAACGCTTGCCAGATGATCTCCTGCATTCTTCAGTGATTTACCTCAGAGAGAGGTGCAGCCATGTGACTATTTGTGAAAGATGCATATAAATGTAAGCAGGGCAAAAATAAGCTCAAGGCACCTTGGCAGTTCTGGCCTCCTCCCAGGATTTGACCCTGGTTCCATGCTCAGCTTCGCTGGTGTGAATCCAGAAGAGCTCCGCTGAACTCAGTGACGTTGTCTCATGTGGCTCATTGGGTTTAATCTTCCCTTTTGCCACGGCTCTCACCTAAGAATTCTGCCATTGGGTTCTCACCAAGGGTCTGATGTAGGGTGACCAGATGTCCCAATTTTATAGGGACAGTCCTGATTTTGGGGGCTTTTTCTTATATTACCCATTACCCCTCACCTCCTGTCCCGATTTTTCACACTTGCTATCTGGTCATCCTAGTCTGATGGGAAAGACTCCCATTGACTTCAAGGGTGAGTCGGCTCTGTTTAGATTTTGGTGAGGGGCTGTCTCAGGGCTGAGGCTTTGCTAGTTCAAACTCTGTCCAACAGCATCCTTTGCTCGAGAGAGGCCATCTTGAGCTGAATTCCTTCCAGGAAGAAGCCAGTAATAGGACCCCAAAAGAGAGTACAAAATGTATATCCTTAGTGCTACAAAACTAGCGCTGTGTTTTCTCTGTGCACGCTGACTTCCTACCGCACTGATCTTCCAGCAAAATGTCCCTATTTGTCCCTTCAGATGTATGAAGGCCTCAGAATGCAGATTGCTGAAAGGGGCCCCTCAGGATAATACTATTCCCAGGATCCATAGTCCAAATACTCTGTGGCTTTCAGTCAGCGCTGGACTATTTGAAGCCAATGGCTCAGCCTGGGCCACACTTTCTATTTGTTTTTATACGTTGTGAACTAAGTTTGGTTACAGTATGTCCAAGTGAGGTGCAGCACACAAGCAGGCCTCTGTCTGCCTCTAAAAGTCCAAGGGGGTTTCAAAAGGAAAACATACTTTCCCAGGGACGCCAGGTTCACATAATGAATAAGCTTTTTATTTGATCAGCAACTGCTTGATCTTCTTGAACCTGCATTCATATGGGCCCAGAAACTGGTCTGTAGGAAGGCATGGGGAAGGAATCTTGACAAAAAATAGAAGGCCTCGAATGGGGGAAGAAACATAAAATCTCCATTTGCAACTAAATTTTAAATGGAAGAAGTTTAATAAGATCAACACTTTTAAAAAAAACAAACAAACAAGCACAGAATATATCCACAGAGACACTTCAGCCATTATTGTGGTTTGGCTTAAATCTACCAGGCCTTGTTATATTAAAAGTTAGTAGAATCGGGCCCTACTCTCAAAGTTAGGATTTGGATCAGAACTTTCCTGCAGTCTGGAGTTTGGATTCTGTGTTCTAGTATGGATCTATTGCTAAGTCTTTGTAGCTGGGGGTTTTTCCGATAGTACACTGAGCCTCAGACAATCAAGGTTCTATTTCCTACTCGGCTCCTGGCTTGATGGGTGACCTTGAACAAGTCATTTCATCATTTTGTGCCTCAGTTTCCCTGTCTCAAATGGGAATGATGGTGCCGACCCACCTAAAGTCAATGGATGAAAAGTGTTTTCTGTGAATGTTCCAAAGTTACTAGTGGTTTTAGGGACCTCAATTTCTAGCGGTCCAACTTGAAACATATTAAAGGGGCCTGATTCTCAGGCAGCACAGAGCATACACCCCCAAACTGAGGCATCTGAAATCACTAGTTACTGTGGAATATTAGTCACTTGGAAACTGGTTCCTACCAAATAAGAATGGACCCAAGCTTCCAATGGAACTTGGACAAAACCTAGTTGATTTCAGTGTAGCCAGGATTTCACCTCTGTTTTTTTTTTCATGAGCGAGGGAATGCTTAATATGCATTCTCTAGTCAGAGTTCTGCCATTGGCTTTGATGAAAACAAGCAGCATTAGGTTCAGTGTAACACAATATGAAAAAACCACTGAATGTAGAATTTATCTACCCTCCCAGAGTGGAGGCAAACTAGGTAGGATCCTTAAACATTTGCAATAAGGAAGAGATCAAAAGGCGTCTTTAATCTAGTGGTACGCAACAGCTGCTTCTTGAAACCGGAAGCTATTCAAACCTCGAGCAGTTTTGTATTTGAATCTAGGAACGGAAAGGCACCAAAACTGTAGCTGCAGGGTCCATTTACTTCGTGTTGAGCCTTGAAATGAGTGTGCGGTGATGGGTGGAGCACTGGACTTGGAGTGTGATGTATTTATTTTTGGTGAACAGACATTTCACCAACAAATTCAGTGTTAGGGGCTTTGAAACTATTCTGAAATTTGGATGCAATTTGATGAATAATTGCAGCCAAAAAACACCCCCCAAAATTGAAAAATCAAAATGTTGGATTTTATCCATTTTGAAACATTTCATTTTGACTTTTTGATTTCAAAACAGCATTTTGTTTTCAAATATGGCCAGGCTGTTTTAAAACTCATATCCCTTTCCTCACCTAAAGAAGAGGGTGAAAATACCTGAAAATAGTTGAAAAAAAATTAGAGTAGAACTGGCTTTGTCTAGAATGTCACCAGATTTTTTTTCTGTTCCCTCTCCCCCTCCCCCCGATTTGTCCCCAAATCAAAAAAAAAAAAATCCTTTATTTGTTCAGCCATAGTCAGCTTGTGACCAGTGGTGTGACCGTGGGCAAGTCAGTTTGCCTTTCTGTGCCTCAGTTTCCCCATTTGTAAAATGGGGATACTCCCTTTCCTTTGTGACGCTCTGTGGATGAAAAGCCTTGGAGAAGAATGAAATGAAGCTGCTTTTTTACATCTGGATGGGCACACATTCCTGCATGCTGAGTTGGGGTCCCATTTGAGTTTTTTAAATGAAACTTCCAAGTGGAATTGAATGCCATGGACCTACATGAAACATACCAAACCAGAGAGATCAAGAAAAGGCAGAGGTAGGTAGGAGGCAAAGCAAGGAGAGACTGCCTGATTGGAGAGCAGAGACTAGGGTTCCCACCTCTGAGATACAAAAACTTGGCACATCCGGGATGATCCTGAGCCCCTAAAACTGGCCCACTGGCTATATGCACTGAGCACCCTGACAGATTTACCAAGATGGTGCCTAAAAAAAGGACGATCCAGGAAAAATCCAGACAGGTGGCAATCCTAGCAGAGGTGACTGCAGCTCCCGACCAGGGACATCAGCAAGGTCTGGCTTCTGCTGAGCTGGAGTCACCCTACAGTTAACTAAATTCAGCAGGAAAGTGTATGTTAGTGCAATTTTCACCTTCTTCCAGGGCTCTCAGGCATCAAGAATCTTTTTACACTTACTCTGACACCCTTATTTAGATTCCTGTCCACCCACCAACATGTATCTTCCAGGGCTCGTGCAGATTGTCCTCATACATATGGAACCCCAGTACGTCTTAAGCAACAGGCATTTACTAGGGAGAACAGAATCCAGGTATAATCCAATGACTTCTATATTTTTGTCTCTGGCCAGACACTGCTGCCACTCATGGAACTTTCAATACAACACAGAGACACCTGGTGGTGGCGTGGCATAGCTGCAAGGAAAGATCATCTCACAAGTCACTGCAAAGTTTGGCCCCCCTGCATTATAAGTTGGGGTATGTTAAATACGAAATCGAGGCAAAAATTAATGTCGCCCCCAGATTAATTTAATTTACATCTTCTCCCCTATTACCACAGTACCTGAGCACTTCACAACCAGTAGTGCACCTGTCCTCACCATGCCCTGTGAGGCAGGGAATTTCAATCACCCCCATTTTACAGATTGGGAACTGAGGCCAGATCCTCACTGTAACCAATGGGAGTTAGGCACCGCAACATTTTTCAGGGTGTGGGTCAGAGAGGGCATGTCTACACTGAAATAAAACACCCGCGGCTGGCCCAGGTCAGCTGACTCACAGGGCTATAAAATTGCTGTATGGACATTCGGACTGGAGCCTGGGCTCTGGGACCCCATGAGGGTGGAGGGTCCCACAGCCCAGGTTCCAGCCTGAGCCCAAATATCTACATTGCAACATTGTAGCCCCACAACTTCAGCCCCAGGCAATTGCGGGTGTTACGCTGCAGTATAGACACACCCCGAGATTAAGTGAGCTGCCCCAAGGACACCCAAAGAGTCTGTAGCACCACAGACACTGGACCATTGGTCTCCTGAGTACTAAACTGGACCTAAGGGGAAACACATAGCTGAACTGAGACACGCTTATGTACTAGTTGTGAGTTCAATCCTTGAGGGAGCCATTTAGGGAACTGGGGTAAAAATCTATCTGGAGACTGGTCCTGCTTTGAGCAGGGGGTTGGAATAGATACCTCCTGAGGTCTCTTCCAACCTGGATATTCTATGATTCTATCGTCAGTAAGTGGGTGTCTCTAGCGCTAAGGGCATCTAAGTGAGAATTCTTAGCTCTGAAGGGGCCATGTCATCTGACCTACTGTATAACACACAGGTTAGCATGCACTTCCTTCTCCACTTTTGCCCCAGGATTTGAACCAGAAGCCAAAACCATCCCCAAGACTCTAAAGGGAGCTAAGCCACACCTCCTCTCCTCATGTGTCTCCTCTGAACGTGGCCCAGCGCACTTATGGTTCCTGCCATTTACTGCACTTGCTCCCTAGTACAATCAGAGCCTGCGCTCTGTTTTGGGAAAGTGTGTGTGAATGAAGCCTGGGTAAATCAACCTTTGGATTCCCAAGGGCTCCCAGCTCTGCATGGGGTGAGTGCAAGCAGCTGCCCCCAGTGTTCGTGCATCTGCATAGAAGGCTGAGCACAGCTTGGCTCCTGGTGCTCTCACTGTGTGAGGAGAGAAGGAGGTTGGCACTACCCATGCTGCAAGGCCTTGCGCTTCTCCCACCCAACCTGCCAGCAGAGCGAGGCCAGAGCAGGAAGGGATATTGTTAATGGATGTAACAGCAGGTGAGGTCACCAGTGCACCCCCGATCCTGACGCTGCACGCTGTCTTAATTTGTGCCCGTCTGCCCAAAGCCCCTGTGTGCCCTGTGGGAGCCAGGGAAATGCAGGGACATGTGACCAGTACTGCCAACCCCAGCTATTCAAAATTCATAAGTAAGGTCCCCCAAAATGAGATCAGCTTAAAAATAATGATAAATGTTGGGTTATTTGTCTCTTGCTCCCCCACGGGTCATGTTTTCCAGCTTTGCTCTGCAACTGAGAGGCCTGGAATCTTTGTTTGTTTTTTAAAACAAAGCAGCGATTCTACGAAAATCACATGACTCCAAGAGCTGGAGCTTTGAGAAAAACACCAAATATTGCGAGACTCACAATAAGATAGCCAGGATAGTTTGCCACACTGCAGGGCTACACTGGCCATGTCTCCTCCCAGCCCTCAGGCACCCCTGACATGCCCTGGAAAGGCCTTGGCTGCTGCAGAGATCCCCACACTGGAGGTGTTTTCTGTGGACAAAGGATTGAGCATATGGCTGATTTACACCCAGGTTATTCTGGCACAGGTAGGGAGGCCAGGAACCAGGTTTTCAACTGAAAAGTCTGATCAAAAAGGGGACCTTGCAGCAGGTCCTCTCAGAGGTCCAGAGAGGCCCGGATCACTTCCAGCTTTTGAGATCCCTAACCATAATAAAAATAAAAAATGACGCCACATGAAAACAAAATAAAGCACCAAAAAAAAGAGTGAGACATAATTTGAATATTTTTTTTATTTAACAAATGTTTTTCTAGCATTTTTCTGTGCAAATGAACTAATGATTGGGGAAAAATCTAGCTTTTGTGCAACGTCACATTTGCTATTAAGTACGGCGAGCCCATTCAAACACTCTTGTCCCATAGTTGAACGGTGCTAGATCTTTACCTGCTTCAACATGTTGAAGGTGTGTTCACCTGAAGCCCCTGATGCAGGGAAACTGATAAAAATACGCAATGCAATTGTGATATTAGGAAACACCCCAGGAAGTCCAAGTTTGAATTCACACACATAAATAATTCCTTAGTGTGGAAGTAGAATGAATTATATGATAAAAATAGAATGGATTAAAGAAATGCTGTATGTTCCTTTAAACAGAAATAAGGAATGTTGAAATATAGTTGTCAGGAAGAGAAGCATTAAGGCACGAAACAATGGGTCCACTTAAGCAAATAGTGGGACATTAGCAGGAGATCAGTAATAGTTAGGAAATAAGATATGCATGTCTAGCCCAGGTAAACGTATCAGATTCTGTTGTCTTGTTAAGTTCGAGCCTTTCTATCAGTATAAATAAGAGAGTTTGAGTCTTGCATGGTGCTCACATTATCTGGGTGTATTAGCAGAGCGCTTTGCTAATAAACAGAGTGGTCTGATACATGGTGAGTCCTGAATCTGACTTTGACCTTAGTCAACTAAACATAAAACTATAAAGACACTAAAATGTAACAATTTTCTACCTTTCCACACGCACTTGATCCAGCACCAGCCATTAGCCATGGTTTGTTTATATATCCAGCTGATCTGAGAGGACACGTTCATCATGGTCTACTCTTGGGCCATCAGAAACGATATATTTGTATTAATATTTATGAACCTTTTAAACTCTTTAATATGACAAAATCTGTATCAGTTAACAAAAAAATTACATCTTTTACCAAATCACATAGACTTTAAGGTCAGAAGGGACCATTATGATCATCTAGTCTGACCTCCTGCACAATGCAGGCCACAGAATCTCACCCATCCTCTCCTGTAACAAACCCCTGACGTATGTCTGAGTTATTGAAGTCCTCAAATTGTGGTTTGAAGACCCCAAGCTGGCAGCAGATCTCCAGCAAGCTGACCATGCCCCCAGCTGCAAGAGAGGCGAAAAACCGTCCGGCCTCTACCAATCTGCCCTTGGAGGAAATTCCTTCCCACTCAATATGGTGATCAGTTAACCCTGAGCGTTGTATGTGGGCAGACTTCACCAGCAAGCATCCAGGAAGAATTCTTTGTAGTAACTCAGATCACCCAATCTAACAATCCCATCACAGACTGGCATATTTACCTGCCTAATAATCCTAAGTAATTGTTCAAATTAGGCTTCCATCATTCCATCCCCTCCTAAACTTATTCAAGCTTATAGTCTTTGAAGGAATGTCTTTTCGCCACCCATACTTCCCACTTGGAAGGCTGTTCCAGATCTTCTCCTCTATGCGTTAGAACCTTTGGTCTAATTCAAAGTCTAAACTTCTAGTGTCCAGTTTACATCATTTGATCTTGTTTGTCCACCTCTTTTTGCTGAATTTGCAGCTTCTAGCTGAATGGGTACATTTTGATCCCATAGGTATTGGCGCAAAAAAAAAGTTGCAAACTTATTAAATGCCAGAAAAATTAACGTGTCTAAATTTGAGGCCCTTTGAGCTTGAGGTCCAGGCCAAATGCCCTGCCCCTCGCCCCAAAACCCGATTGGCCTGACTGCAGTATCTGTCAGATCTATTTGCCAGACACACAAAGTGGTATTACTGCAGTTCAGGGAAGCCCCAAGTCATCGCAACCAGCCCTCTACTCCCCAGGCGCTGCCTGCTATCTGCATTGGCAGCTGAGTTCCCAGGCCTGGCTCTGCATTCTGCGTCCTCCTGACCGGAGGGTGGGGTGGTGGAGGGGGAAAGAATGAGTGACGGGGGGAGGTGGGAAGAGGAGTACATGGGGGCGGGGCCTCAGGGGAGGAGGCAGGGCAGGGCTTTGGGGAAAAGAGGCAGGGAAGGGGAGGTTCCAGCACTCCTGCTGGAGTGTCCGGTTTTTAAATATTATCAAATTGGCAACACAAGGGTGACCTAGGGCAACCATGAATTGGGCCCATTTTTCTTGCGCTGATGATAGAAAACCCCCTTCTCACCCTCTCTCCCAGCTGTGGCCCAAAGCCACAAGATTGCCCTAAAGCCCACATGCCATTATGGCACATGCATACTGAGGGTAGGGTTTGTGTAGGATGATGGTTTATAATATACCCAGCAGCGGCTACCTGGGTGCACCGTGCTGTACATGGGTTAAGTCAATTACAAAACTACCACGGTGAGGCTCAGAGAATCTCATTTTCAAGGATGATCACATTGCACAAATCATGTGCAAGATGGCTAATTGTGTGTGAGAGCATATGTGTGTGTGTGTGTGTGCGCTCCTCCAATTTCTGTGTAAAAATGTCCTGGCACCTGCAGGGTGAGTGGAATTAATATTTTGTTATTGCTGTTTTCTTTACTCTGAATCCTGCAATAACAGATTTTGTTTTAAGGGCCAGGGTTTGCAAATGAGGGGGCCCTCAAATTAGCCTCCTAAATCCATAGTTAATCACTTAAAGGCTGGTATTTTACAAATGTGCTGGGCACCCAGCGGCTTCAGTGGAATTCATGCAATGCTCAGCATATCTGAAAATTAGGCTATTAATTCTGGTGCCTAACTGTGAGCTTAGGTGAGTAACTTTTGGTTGAAAATCTTAGCTCCTGCTTTTATTTTTGGTAATTTTACAGGATGATTTTGGCTTCATGCTTAACACGACATAACCACTCCATGCTGTGCAGGCAAAGGACTCTGGCTTCAAGCAGTAGCATTCGCTGATGTACTTGCAACCTGGGACAGGGCAATGTTTAGGGATCAGTCGCTTTCAGCCTGATTTTGTTTTCTCTTGGGTTTGGAAATCTCAAAGACCCCATGTGATGTTGGAGATGACTTGACACATTTATAGTCCAGGACGGAAGTTGAGCAACAAGATGTTACATTGCATTGCTTGGTCGCTTTAGTGCAGCTGCCTCCGATTCAGCAGCTGTAGCTCCACAACAGTCGAAAGGGATCAAAAATGTCTCCCCAGACGCCCCCGAAATGTTGCTGCTTCAACATCAAGACTGGAACAGTCACTCTTGGCATCTACCACATGGTAAGTTACAAAAGAAATGTACTGGTGGCTGTAAACTGGGAAATCAAACAGTTCCCAAAGTGTTGATTTTTCTGTGTTCCTGAGAGGTGAAGGGGTGGGGGATGGGGGGAAGAAGGCCGATGATTTAAGAGTGATGAACAAGAGAGGGGGGGAAAAGAAACCTTCTGTGCTGATAGTTTTCTGAACTAGATTCTTCTGCCAGAGCCGATGGAAATTCACTGTACTTCCTGTTTTAACTCTGCTGCTCAAGTGTGAGCCTTTGCAAATGGAGTCGGTGTTGTGAACCATATGAACTTTCAGCGTAGACAGGCGGATCCATTTGTTACAGATTGTGCAGTGGGGTGACAACGCAAAGGGTTGTGTAAAAGTTAAGGTTAGGAATCTGTAGTGAGGTGTGGGTGTGGGTGTGTGTATGGAACGGGGCTATAAACAGTATCTAGGTAAAATTGTGAATGTCTTTAATTTCTCTGAAAAAACAACAAGGAGTCCTGTGGCACCTTAAAGACTAACAGATTTATTTGGGCATAAGCTTTCGTGGGTAAAAAACATTGGCATCTGAAGAGGTGAGGTTTTTTACCCACGAAAGCTTATGCCCAAATAAATCTGTTAGTCTTTAAGGTGCCACCGGACTCCTTGTTGTTTTTGTGGATACAGACTAACACAGCTCCTCTAATTTCTCTAACAACTTTTAGACATTGTACCTAGCACCCAGTTGGTTTCTCTGTGAATATTACGTCTCTGTAAAGTTGCTAGGGCTGTCCTGGGAGGATTATCGCTGTAGGGGGTAGGCAGTAGAGGAAATAGGGTGTGGATGGGGTGGCCTCTGCACCTCAGTGAACCCCAGCTATTGTAAGTGCTGCTTGGGGGCATAGTTTGAGTGTCTTTCGGGTGGATATAATACATGATAAGGCTATGACATGTTGCAAAGTCAGCCCAGGATTGGAGGAGTACGAGCATGGCTTCAAATCACCTCCCCAGTTGCCCTGCCCACTTTTTGAGCACATCCAAGGAGTGGGGCCTCGAGATGTCGCCCTGTAGGCGGTAAGACACTGTGTTTTTTGGCCACTTGTTGCCCTGGGAAGGGGTGGGGTGGTTGCGCTGCAGTGAGTGTCCTGGTTCCTCCTTTGGAGAGGTGGTGTCACCATCCATTGGAAGAGTGCAGCATGCACTCCCCTCTGGGCTGCCCATGAGCACTGCATGTGTTGGCTGGCTTGCCAGACTCCCCAGTGAGCTGCAGCTGTGTCACCCTCCCACCACAAAGCCATGGCTTAAAATCAACACACAGGTCCACAGTGTATCTATGGAGTCATCGCAGTATTGGGCTAGATGCTCAGCTGGTATAAATCAGTGTCACTCCATTCATTTCAGTGGAACTGTTCTGAACTGCACCAGCTGAGATCTGACCCACGTTTAATGGGAAATCAGTGCGAAAGCCTGAATTGCCCCGGTCACTAGGATTCCATTTATAGCTGGATTATAAAGGGTTAATACGTGAGCAATAGATTTTCTAAGCATGCTACAAAGAGAAGTAGTGTGTGTTATTGATGGTTATAAGCTCACCAGTAGAAGGTGACGTTGATGGTTATAAGCTACCTAGCGCGCTGTCGGATTCTGTGGCACCATTGCCAAAGCCAAATGTTCACAGACGATGCGTCAGGCCCCAAAAGACCCTGAGATTGGTTTAAAAATCCTGGGATTTTAAAACACAATCAAGTCCGTTTAATGGAATCTTAGTGACCGGGGCAATTCAGGCTTCCACATTGATTGGTTTCTTTACCTTCGAGTTGTTGGGCCTTTAGGGTACGTGCCCATCATGCTTTTCTCCGCTATTATGAGGATGCTTAAAAAAAAAAGAAAAGAAAAAGCTGAGATTGATACAATCCATGGATCCAGGAGGTATCAAAATTTGTGTAACCATTTCTCGCTCTCCCAGCAGGTCAGTGAACATAGGGTCTTACCCTAAGGCAACTGAAGCCAGTGGCAAGATTCCATTGCGATTTCAGTGAAGCCCAAAGTTATTTCAGGGGAACGTTTTAAGATTACAATGAAGTCCATATTTATGTGCTTGTTTGTAAAGCTATGATCAGTGGTCCTGATGATGGGCAGAAAGCAGTAATTGTGGCACAGTGCAAGGCGTTGATCCACCCTACTGTGGTCTCCTGGAAAAATGTAATACTAAGGGAGGCAGCGTGGGCTAGTGGCTGGAGTACTGGCCTGGCACTCAGGAAACCTGGTTTCTGGTCCCGGCTCTGCCACTGGCCTGCTGGGTGACTTTATGCAAGTCACTTTGCCATCCTGTGCCTCAGTTTCTCCATCTGTAAAATGGGGATAATGATACTGACCTCCTTTGTAAACCTCGTTGGCTCTTCATCAGTCAGTCTCAGATATTGTTATTCGATGATGAAAAGAAAACCATTTTTAGAGAATAATTCCATAGTTGATGCTCTGAGTGTAAAGTTTGAGGTAAGGCAATTGAGCGTCTCACCGATACCAATAAAAGGACCAAGGGCACTGACAATTCTGCAGCCTACCCAGGCCTCTGGATGGAGGTGGGGTTCCGAGTGGAATTTGGCCTGTCTGCATACAGGGGAGTCAGGGGGAATAAATCACCCTCCTCTGCCGCGCATAGGCCACCCGCATTATCAAACCCTCCATGATGGGGTAGGCTGCTGCTCTCTCTCCCATGCAGGTGGATGAGGAGTGGGCTGGGCAGGCTGTGGCACTCCCTACCTCCCTTGTGCTAGCTGTTGTAGAGGAGGAAGTCAGCTGTGCTGGGGAACAGTTGGTGCAGTTTACTTCTCGCTTGGTGCCAGGAAGCAGGGACTGAATTGTGATTCCGAGACTGTCGCACTGGTGTGTGGGGGCCTGAGGTTCTGAAACCACAGGCCTTGCTCTGTGCATGCCAATTAACCAGTCACCAGGGTGCCCCTGTGCACTGCAGAGGCGGGGCAATGGGCAAGCCTCTGGACCTAGGCTGCTTCGGCTTGCAAGCCTCTCCTGTAATTTTCTCTCTTGCAGATTAAATTAATGGGTCCTTTTCAAGGGTGACTTTAACAAACCAACAAACATGTTTTCATAGCTAGTGGGAATCCTGGCTCTTATGTGAGGGACAGAACAGCCCCCTGCAAAGCTGCATTGACACAAAAAACTGCCCAATACAGAGTATGGAAAACATGCTTATTTTTCTAATAGTGCTTCTCCCTGCATACTTCTTTTTTCACAGACTCTGTGCCTTTTTCTTCTCTCTCTCTCTCTTTCTCTCTCCATCGCCATACACATCTATCTATCTATCTATCTATCTATCTATCTATCTATCTATCTATCTATCTATCTCTTTCCTTCTCCACACCTGAGCAATAGCTCTGTGAAGTTCGAAAGCTTTTTCCTTTCACCAACAAAGCTGCTCTAATAAAACATATTTCCACCCCCACCTTGTCTGTCTAGCTATGCTCATCCATCTATTTCTCTATCTGTGGTTGCTTGTAGGGTGCCAATCAGTCCACAACATAAGAGTACACAGCACAGTGATCCCGTCCCATCTCTGCTCTGTCTGCAGCGACAGCGCTGGCACGGTGTGTCTCTTTCACACTGAATGCTGTCTCACTGCAGAGAAGGGTGTCTAGCATCAGCACTTTAAAAGGTGAAATATGAGCACAGATTTTCTTTTCTTTCCCGTGTTTTTCATCGTTTGTCTGCAGCCGGGCACAGGAACAAGGGAAAGTAGATTTATAGTCTGGCAGGTACTTGGATGATTTGCTGCATCAATACTCTTCATTTGTATCAGTAAAAATTATTGCTGTGGATCCCCGTGATGAATCCCAGTGATGCTTGGCACCATCAAACAGCAGCGCTGAGGCTTTGTGGCAGTGTCTTGCACTCCTGTAAATTAGATTTGTCTCATTGCTGAGCTCTTCACAGACTGTGGAAATAAATCATGGATGTTCTCCAATGAATGGGAAGATGGAGGGAATGTAAGACAGAGCCCAGGCCAGGATTAACACCTGCTGAACAGAGGCCGTGGTGCTTAGCACAGAAATTCATGGGTTGTTTTAAAAAGAAGCAGGGATGTGTTAATTCCCTGGGAAGGGCTCGTGAGTCAGGCATACCAGTGCTTTCTACACGCTGCCTGAGCAGAGCAGCTGGGATCCATGTCCCTATGCGCTGCCCGAGCAGAGCAGCCGGGATCCATGTCCCTACACGCTGCCTGAGCAGAGCAGCCGGGATCCATGTCCCTACGCGCTGCCCGAGCAGAGCAACTGGGATCCAGGTCCCTACGCGCTGCCTGAGCAGAGCAGCTGGGATCCAGGTCCCTGCGTGCTGCCTGAGCAGAGCAGCTGGGATCCATGTCCCATTAGCCCTCGGCTGGAGCTGAAGAAAGGCACTAAATGGGCACCTGGCCCCCTGCATGTCAGTCTATGGAGGGAGGTTTTTCATTCCCCACTTGAACAGGGTGGGTGTGTGTGGACGGGGGGTGAGGGTGATGGGGAAGTTGGGCTAGTGGGAAGAAACATTGCCCAGGTTCTGTCAAGGAGGGAAGGATGGAGCTGTGATTAAGGCAGGGCCGCCCAGAGGATTCAGGGGGCCGGGGCAAAGCAACTTTGGGGGCCCTTTCCATTAAAAAAAAGTTGCAATACTCTAATCTCATAGGGGTCCCTGTGAGGCCTGGGACCTGGGGCAAATTGCCCAACTTGGACATCACTCTGGGCCACCTTGGATTAAGGAGTGAGCCTGGGACTCTGGAGATGTGGGTGTTCAAGGCTCTGGCACAGATTTCCTGTGGGCAAGTCATTCGCTCTCTTTGCCCCAATTCCCCCTCTGTACACTGGGGATAACAGCACTGCTCTATCTCCTGGGGGGTGGGAGGGTTGTGAGACTCAGATGCGACAGGGATGGGGGCCATGGAAGCACCTTAGCTCGATAGTATCAAGGGAGCCTTCACCCTTAAAACTGCACTGAGGAACTGAAAGTTAAAACCAAATCACTTCAGCAACCTCCCTCCCTCTAAAGCACTCCAGCCCTCTCATCAGCTGCTGATTCCCCTTTCCTCTCCAAACTGTCTTCCAACCCCCATCTCCAGCCAGAAGAATTCCTGCTGCTAGCACCCCTTCCATCTGCTGGACCTGCGTCCCCACCACCAGAAACTGTCCCCTCCAGCACATTCTGGGGTGGGCACTCCGTGCAGGCAGGCACTCGATCTAGATTTGCTGATAGCTTCCACTGCTGTAGCAGGGATGGGTCATGGTTCCAGATAAAGGTCCCTCTGGCTGCTGGAAACCATTCATGGCCCTCATCTCCAGCTTCCATCCATTCAACCTTCCAGCTTCTAGTTGCCCTCCATGGAGGAAGCTGCTGCATTCCCTGAAAGCTAAAGCCGGTCCATATGAAATGGAAGGTCTCAAGCTGCCTTCGTGGCTTATTTACTCCAAGAGTAATTAATGAAGGAGAAGCAAAGCCTAGAGCAGAAGGCTGGGCTTGTGGTTAACGTGCTGGTCTCCACCGGAAGTGATCTTGATTTAGTGCCTAGCTTTGGTACTGACGTCTTAGCTAAAACCCTTAATTTCTCTGAGTCTCTAATCCCAGTGGCCAAAATAGGGAGCTCTTTAAGGTCAGAACTGTTTCCTACAATATGTTCGCACAGCAAGTAACACATGGGGGGGCCTGTCAGGGAAACCATAATAATAGAACATTTATTTATTCTTCGGGGTCTTTGCTGATTCCTTCCCAGCACAGGCTTCATGTGACTTTTTCTCCTCTTTAATTTTTGTAACAGTTTTCTCAATGTTTCCGCAGCTTGTCTGAGGTGCCCCCCACCCCCGACCCTCCTATGCACATGCTGTTGCAATGCAGTGAGAATAGGCAGTGTGACACCCCACCAATACAGCGGTTTCAGCTGCCTCTCTTACAGATGCTTCCTTATTCCCTACGGCTTTTGCATGTGAAATCTCACCATCCGCTTTGTCATGAGTGCTGCTTCTCAAAATTGCTGATGTAGAAACGCTGACGGATGCTGGAAACATGAGCAAGAGTGGAGCTCATAGAGGACACAGCTGAGTACAGGCCTGGGAGGCAGGTCCGCTGTCTATCTAGATTCTCCAATAACACCCTAAGCTGTGGGTTCTGGACCATGCGCTGCAGAGCAATAAGCTGGGTGTACCTCCAGTGGCTCTACCCACCTGCTCCTTGACGGAGTTCTTTAGCTCAAGGAGCAGCGGCATCGCTTTTTGGTGCCTACGTTTCCCAGATTCAGCCCCTGCCTGTGGCTGTGGTTCTCATAGGCATGGGGTTGCAGCTCATTAGATATTAGAGCAAGCGTGACCTTATCCATGTGCAGATCCAAATGCAGGACCCACCTCTTGGAAACTTGCCCACCTCCCCCAGTAGTGACGTCTCTGTCCAACCAACTTACAAGGAGGTAATAAGAAGGGAATAAAGCAGGTGGCTTCAACATCATGGGTAAGCTACGTATCACAGTGCTTGGGCTATAGGAGACTCATGCCTCACTAAACAGAAGGATTAGAGGCTTGATTCTCATTACAGTAAGGTAGCAGTTCTCAAACTGTGGATCGGGACCCCAAAGTGGGTCTGGACCCCATTGGCTGGCTTAGACTTGCTGGGGCCGAAGGCCAGAGCCAAAGCTTGAGCCCTACCACCTGGTGCCAAAACTGAAGCCCAGACCCCACCACCAGGGTAACGGGGCTCAGGTTACAGGCTCTCTTCTGGAGCTGAAGCCCAAGGGATTCGGCTTTGGACTCCCTGCCTGGGGCGGTGGGGCTCAGGCTTTGCCTCCCCCATTCAGTGCAGTGGGGATCAGGCTTTGGTCCAGGCTTCGTTCCTCCCTCCAGGGGTCTTGTAGCAATTTTTGTTGTTAGAAGGGGGTTACGGTGCAGTGATGGTAGGGAACTGCTGCATTAAGGCCACTTCAGACTTCCAGAGCAGGGTAAAGGAGCCTGAGCATAGACTGCAAAGCCAGAAGGGACCATTGTGATCATCTAGGATAGCCCCAGACTAGATGGCCGCAATGGATCCCTTCTGGGCTTGGAATCCATGAAACTGTATTCAGACCCCTTTGCGCTGCTCTGGCAGCATAAAGGGGCTTTAAAGTAATGAGAAACAAGCCCGTAATCTTTCAGTTTAGCAAGGCGGGATTCTCCTCTGACATGCACTTGGCCTCACACCAATATACCTTCGGCTACATCAGCAGTTACTCCTGATTCTTGCCATTGAGAATGAGAGGACAACCTGGACCTCTTACTGCAGAATTCCCCCTTTTTATAGGAATTAGCGATGAGCCTGCATTGTGAAGTTCAGATCCAGACCATGATTCCATTTGCAATCCAGCTGGGAACTACCCTAGAGTTCACAGCCGTTTGAATTTGATGACTCCACAGTTTCAGCCTATTTGCAAAATTCAGTTCTGCATCCAAAAGTGAATTCCCCTACTGTTCAGCAGGCTCAGATCCACTTGAAGAACAGGAGTGCTTGTGGCACCTTAGAAATTAACAAATTTATTTGAGCATAAGCTTTTGTGGGCTACAGCCCACTTCTTTGGATGCATCCGAAAAAGTGGGCTATAGCCCACGAAAGCTTATGCTCAAATAAATTTGTTAATCTCTAAGGTGCCACAAGTACTCCTGTTCTTTTTGCAGATATGGACTAACACGGCTGTTACTCTGAAACCTGTTTCACTTGAGTTCCTCTTGCACAGAAATCTAAAAGAGTCATTTCCTCTTCTGTTCCCCACAATAACCCTTGAGGCATTGACCTCGCAGCAGCAACAAGGGAAGAGAAAGCTCTGAGTGCTCTTCGGTTCTTAAACACCTCCCCACAAAGTTGCAAAGCTCATTCCCGCACAGAAAAAGTAGCATGTAACGTTAGCACTTCAGGGGTATTGCACAGTACAAATGGATATATCTATGTGATAGAATCCTCTACACAGGATTCTTTCTTCCATGTATAATTATATATCCTGTTTTTCTTGCATTCACACCAGTTGAGACTCAGGGAACACGAGATCAATTCCCATCTCTGTCACAGGCTTCTTGTGTGATCTTGGGGTCTCTTTGAGTCTCCGTTCCCCATTTCTAAAGTGGAGACAGTTATCCTCCTTTTCTCCCACTCTTTGCCTGGTGTATTGTGAGCTCTTCAGGACAGGAATCATTTCTTACTATACACAGCACAGCGCAAAACAGAGTCCTGGGCTTGTTTGGAGTCTCCAGGCGCTATCACCCTACAGATTAGAGTAAGTTTTCTTCTGCTCAGTTAAACACACAGCTCTAGGCTTGATCACTTCCCTGTCAGCTACTTTCAGTGTTTCCTGTATGCACCCATTACAAACAGAAGTAAAACCACAGCTCTTCCTGCTGTCATCTTCCACATCATTTTTCAGGCTACTGCCTTAAAATACTCTGAGAAGCTGTTTGAGCCAGATAGAATGTACACAATTATTTATCTTGGTGGGGGATATGATCATGCTTCCTGTGCCTGTCAGAGGGTCTGTTATCTCATGGTCAACTCTGCAGAGAAATCTGTGAAGTCTGGCTGAGCTCATGGCCTGTCTCATCTGCTTCTTCTTGACAACACTTCAGCACTCGCTGACGCCTTGTGAAGCTAGTGGTTTAAGCAGGATGTGCCTCCAGTGCTGCCTCCGGCACCAGGAGTATCCCAGAACATTGGCGCTTCTGAGGAACACTGCCGCGTCCTGCTATGGGTAGGAATGGTAGTGAATTTTTTGACAAAATGTTTTTTCCATCTGATTCATCAAAACCAAAACATTTTGTGGGAACGGGTCAATTTGAACAAAACTTTCTCCAATGAGGGATGGAATTTTCTGGTCAAAACCAGAGAGTGCCCCCACAAATTGCTAATTGTCTGGCAGCCTATGGGTCTGACATGGCATAGAGATAACCTGGATTCAGTTTTCTGCACTGCCTGATTTGGGGCAGAGACTTGAATCCAGGTGTACAACACCTCCGGTGAGTGCTTGAGCGAGAGAGTCAGTCTCTGTCTTGCTTTCTCAAGATCTCCTGTTGGAGCTGTTCCACAGTATGCAGTGGGCCAGAGAGAGATTCTCTAGCTCAGTGGTTAAGGTGCTCACTGGGTCTGTGAAAGAGCAGGGTGCAAGTTTCTCCCACTGAATGCTGGACTTGACTTTGGCCTCCCACGTTCCAAGTGACTGCCCCACCCACAAAGCCATTCTGGGGAGGATCTCTTGCTCTCTCTGTTTCCCTGCCGTTTTTGGAAAGGTCTCCATTTTGTCCTGGTGCAGAATGGGGAAGTCTTCGAAATCTCAAGTAGTTTTTCCAGATGAGCAGAGCAGCTGCAGGGAGGGCCAGTAACAAAGGAGCTGGGAGGGTAACAGCAAGATGGCTACAGAGAAACAGGAGGTAATTTATTAACCAGAATCCATAATATACAGGCTTAGTATGCCATGTACGCTCATGGCATATAACGCAATGTACATGCGTGGCCCACAATGTCCACATACGACATGCATCAGGGTTTGTACACGTATGGGCCACAGGCTGAATCCTACTTATGGAGCTCATGCCGCGTATTCAAATTCTGCCGAATCTAAATGTCTATTTTAAGAAAGCCCAGCCCCCTCACCCATTTACTCACCCTGACGAACACGAAGAAAACCTTCCAAGGGTAAGCAATGCGGCACTTCCTTCCTGAATCTGCAGACAGCCTGAAACCATGGCTCTGCGAGCTGCCAACCCGACTGGTCCCCCATTGGGTGTTATCTCTGAAAGCTAATGATGGCACTTTAAATGTCACCCAAGCTATGTCCTGCCTGACCTTTTGGCAACGGGGTGGGGAAAGGGCACAACAGTGAAATCTGCATGGGCCGGGTGTTGTTGCAGAGAAGGAAATGCAGAGGGAAGAAAGAAGGAGAGATACAGTGACAGGACTGGGGGAGAGAAACAAAGGAAGGAAGAGAAACAAAAGGCAGGAAGAGCAGTGGGCTGAAAGGGGAGCCTATTTTCCCACCCAGTGATGTTGAAAGTTACAATAAAGCACCAAACAAGTAAGAATTAAGCGTGCTTTATTTATGCTTTATTGGCTGGAGCTCTGCCGTAGTCCTCATTTTATGATACTGCCAGCCCACAAGTAAAAATACTCCCTTCCCAGAGGGAGTTTGATATCCCAGACCCTTGCTGTACATAATGCACAGGCACAGCCCAGGACATCCAGCATAAGAGCACAGCACATCTGTAGTGAGATGTAGCTCTGGACTGACTTGCGGGACATTAACTCTCTGCTACACCAGGAGTAGGAAGGGGTTGGCACCACGGCTACATTTATTCCCATGTAGTTTCCTCTTGCAGTTTGCGATGGCTGCTTTCAGGCTGAGCATCCCTTGGGATGGGGAGGACCCCAGTCCAGCTCCCTGCACTGAGTGATTTGAAGCCAGAACTCAGACCTGCCACTCCCACATCCCAGCTGAGTGCCTCACCCATCAGGCTATTCTAGGAGTTGTCTCACCTATGTTTTTTCATGCCAGAATCCCAAAGGCTTGATTTTTGCTCCACGTCGGAACAAAAACAAATTCCAAAGCCTCCAATTTTTAACCAAACATACTTCTTGTTCTCTGGCCAGCCCTATGGGCAGCAGCCATCGCTCAGAGGATACTGTCAAAAGTTCTCCGCCTCCAGCCACTCCCATAGTGATTAGGGTTACTACCTGGTCAGTATTTGACCAGCCTGGCTGGGGTTTTTTTGGTATAGATTTGCCAGTCGCTGGAAAAATGATTTAATCTGATGGGAATATTTTTATGCAGGTCTAAAGATTTGCATTGTTATCACAGTGTTGTTATCTAATGTTAAAAGTGTCCGTGTCCGGTGTTCCCACTAACGCAGTTTAAGCGATAACAGATCAAAACTGTTGAAAATACAGCAGCTGTCTGCCCAGCACCACGCACCCATGTGTGAGTCACAGGACAATGTGGAGAAGTGCGATGTTGTCAATCTTAGATAGATGTGTTATCTCTCTAGATACTGTAAGTGGCTGTTGAAGGGGTGGGGGTTGAAGAGTTGCCTGGGGATGGGGGGGGGTGGAGATGTGTTGGGATTTTTGCATTTCAAAGGTGGTAACTCTAAGTCGAGCTGAGCTCTTTGGAAAATCCACCCACTTCTCTTTAGGCCTACATGAGCCCCAAGCTCTTTTGAACATCAACAACCTTTGATGTTTGAAATAAATTCCTCACCGCAGAGCCTACAAAGGGGCTGAGCTAAAAACAGAGTGTTATGGTGAAAGCCCAGGACTGGAGCTGACTGAGTTCTTTCCCTCCCTCTCCCACAAATTCTATCTGCGATCACAAATTCACTTGGTGCCTCGGTTTCCCCTCAGTCTCTCACAAAGCAGTTTCAAACCATTCATGTTTGCATGGCACTTGGAGACTCTGAGGCGGGTTGTGCAGTAGGCATTCCAAGCAGTAGTGATCTCTGGAAACTGGTTGATAAGAAATTGGCAGGCAGCCTGCTTAACCATCTCCTCTGTTTTTGCCCTTGTAGGTCATGAGCGTACTGCTCTTGATTGAGTACTCGATGGAGGTGGCTACTGGGAAAGGCTACTGCAAAGTCCTGGACAAGGATTACTACATTATTGGTAGGTTCAATAGCTGGAAGAGAAGCCAGAGAAGAAGCTGAGGGGGCTGCATTTGAGAGGGTGCATTCAATCTGAAGTTGTTTCTTCTCCAAATCTTCTTCAAACCAGTTGTCAGATGGTGGAGCTTAGAACTGAGGATCATGAGCTGAAAACTTCAGACCCAGATCCGACCTAAAACAGATACATAAATTAGGGAGTAAATAGTAATCAAGCCTGACCTTAAAAACCTCCGAGGAAGGAGATTCCACCACCTCCCTAGGTAACCCATTCCAGTGCTTCACCACCCTCCCAGTGAAATAGTGTTTCCTAATATCCAACCTAGACCTCCTCCACTGCCACTTGAGAACATTACTCCTTGTTCTGTTCTTGTAGTAATCCCGTGCTTTTTTTTGTATATTGGGAGAAAACTTTCCAACCACAAATCTCAAAGCCCCTGGCTAATATTAATTGATTAAATCTCATAACAGCCCTAAGGTGCTTGACATTTTTCTGAATTTCAAGTTTTCAATGATGTTTTTTTCTGTAAAAATGCAATTTTTGACCAAAACAAGACCAATTTTTACTGATTTTTTATGAGTTTTTTATTAGTTACAGAGCTGATTGAAATTTTTCAATTATCAAAATGTTTTTTTTTCAAAATTTGTAATGTTAACATTTCGGGGGGGGAATGAAATTTGAAAAACTAATAGAAAACTCCTACAATTTTGTTTTTATTTTTTTTCAACCAGCGCTACCTGTCATGTCTATAAGCATTGTTGTACACATAAATGTATATTCTGCTTAACAAAATTGTTTGAACCACTATCAAATGGAATATAAAATGTTCCCACAAATAGTGATGTATAAAAAGGATGGTTTGTTTCCAAAAAATTTTTTGTTTTAATTCATTTAGTAACAATACATTTCACATTTTACAAACCCTGAATTAAATGGCCAGTTTTAGCAGGGGAGACTGAGATGTCAAATTTTCATGAAGTTTCCATACAGAAATAAATTGTTATCCAAGCTAGACATTGAGTTTCACAAACCTTGAGATTTCTGCTTAAAAACAGAATGATTTTGTGTGAAAACTGCTATTTTTTAACCAAATGAAATAAAAAAGGCCACATTTGGCATATATTCCCTCCTTCACTCCCCTCCCAAAGTTGCAGTAATTTGCAATGAAATCTCAAACACTTGCATTTCAAGGTGCATCACAAATATTTTACAGAGCTCTACTCATGAGATTTCTGGTATTTCTTTTTCTGGTCAGGCTGGAAATACTACAAAGAACAATCTTTATAGTTCCAGAAACTATAAGTGAAAACAATGTGTCTAAACACTGCACAATGCTCAGCTTGAACTCAAATACAGGAATGGAAGAAGATTTGGGAGATTCATTCCCTCCTCCCCCCAAAATAGTTCTGTCACTTGTCCTCAACTCCTGCTGTTCTGTGAGTACATTGCACCAGAGTGGAGTGTGTTAACAATACCCTAGGATGTTGTGAAACTCTACCATTTCCGGGAGTCAATTTCACACCTTTTCAACTTTTGCTTTCTCATGCAAATTAACTAAGGAGCTAACCCCCAAAAGTGCACACATCTGTATTTAAACTTTTAATTTCATTATGGTTCTCAAAAGCTCTGCAACAACAATTTGTACATTTCTAATGTGTGATATCATGCACTACAGAAATGTAAAACAAACAATAGTGAAAGAGAAGAGCTTTACCTGCACAGGGAAGATTTTCGAAGGTGTTAGGTGTCCAAATCTCATTGACTTTCAGTGGGAATTGCATCCTTATTTGGCCTCTGTGCCTCTTGGAAAGGCCAGATCTCTAACACACCTTAATTCTATTTATGGTGGTTAATTTCCTTTGTTTTAATTAATATATCAACATTTATCACTGTGGTAATAATGACTGTGAGTTGTCATCACAATCTTGATGGAATCATCCAGGGGAAGTAGCAGAGCTATACAGGAAACCAGTGTGCATGCAGCTTTTGTCATATGGACCAAAACCACCCGCACTGGAGGCAGAACACCCCTGAAGGACCGTTAGGTTGATTTCTCTTGCCAGTCCTGCCCTGCCTTTGAAGCAGCACTCTGCAGTGTATCAGCAGCCCAACAACCTAAATATCCATCCCCAGCAATCAGCAAACGTGACTATTAAAACCACAGTTTATGAGTCCTTCCTGCATTCCTCTGGCCAGTTTATTGGGCCATAAAATAGAAACAGGCCTCTTTGCATTCAAGAGGAACATTAGGAGTCATTCAAAGTCCCTTCTAGCTGCATTGAGCACACTAACTCTGATGTGGCCAGAAGTTAATCAAAATACACATTTGGCAAATAAAATCTGTTTTTTTATTAGTCCCCTTGCAATGGTTGCAAAGGCCCAGTGTAGGCTTCATCGGACCACCATGGCGTACACTGTTTATACCACGTTTGCAATGAGAGAGGACTTTTATTTCATAACATACTTCTCCATGCTCATGAAATTCCTGGGTATCTCTGGGAGACTCGAGCAAGCAGTGATGCATAGAAACAGAGAGAGTGAGACCCATACAGCATTTTTATTCATTCGCTGGCATGTGTGTTTGTATAAATCACGGACTGGGAAAATCTCATGAGATACACACCCAAATTTGTGGAAGCTTTCACCAGCAGCAGCGAAATCCCCAAGCGAAGTGGAGAGGCTGTGCGGGGGGGACTATCCTCTTCAGATAAGCACAGAGGTCTTCTATGGCAGCTTAGAGCATGGGTTTGGGGCTGGGATTGGGCAGCATGTCTAGTGGGAAGCATGTCTACTGCTTCTGTGACCTACACACCAGCCAAATTCCCCCATGTGAGTGGGAGGCAGAATCCAAAAGCCGAAACCCCTATAAAGGAAAAGGGGTGGGGGGGATTGTTGTTACTACTGCACACCGTGGGCTGTTGTAGCACCTGCAGTGGTGCTCCCTGCCTGGGGAGTGGAAGGCAGAATTCTGCAGATAGCAATTCAGGTCTGGAATTCAGGTCCGGCACTGTGGATCCAGATTTGATCCTTCATGTGAGGGTGTTTGGGAGCAAAAGAGACATGATTCCATCCATTCAAGCCCCCTGCAATACAAACCACAGGTGCAGGGTGCTGAGCAAGTCTAGGGAAGAACAGATAGAGCAATGCCCAAGAATGAGTCTCAGTTAATAGAATCACAGAAGTTGGACATGGAAAGATCGTATTAAGATTTTCCCTTATAGTCTATTCTCCAGTGCTTCATCCATCCCAGAAGTAAATGTCCCACATGATGGGAATTCTGCTACTTCCTTTGGGAGACAATTTGCCCAGCTTAACAGCCCTTGAAAAATATTATCTTCCACTGACAACATATCTTTGTATAATTCCCTGGTTAACTGTGTCATGTCCCTGGCTAGCAGCTGTTCCCTATAGAGGGTAAGAGCCTACTACTGGTTGCATCTAGCAGAAGTGCTTCTTTAGCTTATGGGATGCAGGCAACTGGATTTAGCAGTGAAGGTTCTGCATTCAATTCCACAAGAGGATAAGTCATTATGTTGAAGTAAAAGCTTTGACTTATGGGACCAAATCCTCCACTCCTTAACTCAGTTAAATTTTCCATTGTGCAGCGATTGACTAAGTAGATTTGGCCCATGGTTTGAAATGCTTCTGTGTTGCACTGGGATCTTAATATTATTATTATTTATTAGCGGACATCACCACCAGCTTCCTGTTGATCTTCATGCTGTTTATCATCAGCTTCTACCTTCTCTATGGAGTGGTGAAGGTATGTCATTTTAAAATAACTTTCAGTCTTGTTTTTGTAGGGAGGGGGGGGGAAGGTTATTTACAATTTCAAACCCATTGAACTGGTCACTCACAAACTTGCTCGAAGTCTAGATGTGCCTACTAGTGCTAGGGGGAAATTTTCCATCAAAATTATTTTTGAGGGAAAATTGGGTTTTCAATTAATGATTTTTTCACGCTGAGAGTCCGCTTTCCACTGACAATTAAGATTTTTTTGAAATATTTCAGCCAAAACCCAAACTATCGTGATTTGGAAATGCTGTCGTGGTGTGTAAAGGCAGTTGTTCGTCTATATGGGCTGGTCAGACTACATCTCCCATAATGCACCATAGTCAGCAACTCCCATGATGCAACTGTCCCTCCTCTCCAATAAGGGTAACCATGGGGAATCATGGGAGATATAGTCCGACCAGGGTGCTTAGCCTATAGAGGAGAACAGTAACTTGAGGCCCTCTAACTACAATTCCCATGAGGCAAAGTGACAGAATTGCCAAATTGAAATATTTCATTTTTCAACTAGCCATAAAGAAAATCTAAATTTTTCATGGCAAAAAAAAAAACAAAAAACAAAACCCATTTTTTGATCAGTTCTCATGCTTATAGGTAGATTTCTAACACACCTGTCACACTAATATCTAGAGTTAGGTGTGGAATTTCTTGCCGGGATGTATGTGTAAATTTTTCTAGCTATAAAGCACAATAACACCATAATAACCCCTCGTAATCAATCACACTTGAATAGAAATAATCAGTTGCCTGCTCTCTCTCTCTCCCTCTCTCTCTCTCACACACACAGAACAGGGAACGCCACTTGATTCCATTCCTGGCTTTGCAAATCATGGATTTTCTCCTCACCCTCTTCACGGTCTTCAGTTCCTACATTCAGGTCCCTGAAATGCTGTCTTTTGCATCCATTAGCCATGTGGTAAGTAAGAAGCATGATCCCACTTTTCAGGCTGCCGGGGCACAGATATATAGCACAATACGTGATGGAGACTCTGGACATAAGCATCCTACAAGGTTAGCTTCATTTATGGAGTAGTTTTGCCCTCCTTGGACGTCTCACAATGGGCCATACCTGAAGGCAGGATACTGAACTTGATGGACTAGACAAACGCCCCAGAGAAGCCGGAAGGCTAATCCAGTAGTTAGGATCGTCACCAGGGTCTTTGGAGACTTAGGTACAAGTCTCTGCTCTGCCACAGACTTCCTTTGTCACCTTGGGCAAGTCACTTAGTTTCTCTGTGCCTCAGCTCCCCACCTGTACCATGGGGCTGCTGGTACTTCCTTCCCTCACAGGATAACTACATGGTGAAGTGCTCCGACGATACTGTGATAGGGCTGTATAAATACCTAAGGCAGATAGGCCAGTGATCCATGCTGACATAGGACCCCAAGCAAGATACGTGGTGCGCTATGTGAACGAGGGGTGTATGTCTGGCCCCAGTGAACTCCATGAGTGTTTTGCCATTGATTTAAATGGGGCCAGAATTTCACCCCCAAAGTCCACTGCTAGTCTTACAACCCTCTGTAACTAGACTCTCTGCCCCACTGCGGGAATCATTCATTTAATATTCATCACATTTCCTATAACCTCACTTGCCTGATTCATCATACTTGATGTAATTTATTTACAGTGATAAAACCAAAGCGACAGCAGGTTGAGGGTTGGCCAGGGGAACATTTGTGTCTAAGATGATGGACCATCGAGAGGTCTGACGGTGGAACTAACCAACCAGTACTTTAAAGGGAAACCGTAGTGATGAATTCTCCTAAACAATAAGCATCAAACATGATATTTAGGCATCAAAATCAGCAGCAATTTTCAGAGCCTGGCGTTGAAAGCCAGCAGCTCCCATCAACAGGAGCCCAGAAACTCTGAAAACTGGGTTTTTGCATGAAACTCAGCCCGTTTATTGGGTGCCCTAACATTAGCCCCTCCCACCCACATCCCCAACTCCCCGAGTCCGAAACATTTTGGCCTGCGTATATACTACACTTTCTAGACTGTTTTTTGGAAAACTTTTATGGATGACAGATTCACCATTGCCTTTCCCCTCATGCCGTCAGGTGCCCTAGTGCAAAATGGGGGTAAAACTTCACCTTTTACATCCACTTTGCATGGGGGTTAACAATCATGCAGGGGACCCGCTCTCCACTGGCAGTCAGGATCTGTCTTACCGGCAGTCAGAGGTGTGACGGACACATGTGCAAACATACTGAGCTAGCTTTGATCTAGCTAGCTCCAATAAGAATATTGTGGAAGCTGCGCCAGCGTGGGCTCGCTGATCCAGGGTCCCAGGGATGGGGGATGAACATGCATGCAGGGCCATCCCTACCCATACACAAACTATGCAGCTGAGTAGGGCACCAGGAAATTTAGAGCACCACATTGTCCCAAATTTCCTGGTGCCCTACGCAGCTGCGTGCTGCATCCAGCTTCAGCAGTCAGCCCGATCCCCCGGATGGCTGAGCCGGCCCCTCGTGGGCTGCGCACAGTAGGGCCCAGGAAAGCTGCCTCTGCCCCTGCCCCACTCCTTCCCCTCTGCCCCTTCCCCCACAAACCCTGTCCCCTGAGCTATGTGTCCTGGGGGACTTCAGCAGGGGTCTGGGTTGGGCTCACCCTGCACTCACTGGGAGGTGGAAAGTGGAGCGACCTGGCCCTGGCCTGCTACACTACCCCGGTTCCCACCCTTCCCCCAAGCCTGGGAGCCGGGGGAACAGAGCGTGAGTGTGGGGGTGGGCCCAACCCCTGCTGCATTCCTGCACTGGCTACTGCTACCTCCCAAAGCCTGTGGGTGCAGCCCACCCCCATGGAGGCCAGGACCCACCCCCGGGGGCGCTGCGTAGGGCACCACACTCTCTAGGGACGGCCCTGCACGCATGCTGCCATGGCTTCACTGCTGTTACCCAAGCTATCTAGATGAAAGCCAGCATGGGATGTCTACACGTGCTGCAGTCACACCTCCGATTGCAGTGTAGACAAAACCTAATCTAGAGCACAGCAGCAGCATAAAGGCACCTTCAGGTGCAACTTAATCTTGAGTCCACTTGAAGGTCTATGTACACTGTCAGAGTGGCCTAAAGGGGCTATGGCATAAAAGAGAGTAAGGCCCAAGTGCAGGGCAAAGGAAAATCAGGCCCTTTGTAGCTAAGGAAACACCCACAAATCTGGCTCTTTCATTTAACCAGAAAATAAAGCCTTGCTCACGCTGACATTTTTGTCTCTGTAGAAAGCACACACGAAGGTTCCCTTCCTGGCCGTACAATTACTGGATTTCTGTCTGAGCATCTTAACTCTTTGTAGTTCCTACATGGAGGCCCCAGCCTACCTCAACTTCCACTCGGCGAACCAAGAGGTAGGTAATAAATGAACGACAGCCATGAGTCCGGACAACGAGTGTCCTGTTGTGCGTTAGCCTGTCAGGGAAACCAGCAAAATCGTCATCCCGTTTTTTCCTGTTATAAAAAATGTTTCTTTAATACTTGCTGTTAGAGCAGCACTCCCAGCTCTGCTTCACTCAGTGCCAAAGGTCATCTCTAGGCAGGGGTGAAAGTAACTTAAGGGACTTACCGGTATGCAGGACAGCAGGGTCCTGAACTGGGGGGGGCTCAACCGGAAGGGGCGGGGCCTCTGGTGGGGGGGGCTGGGGGCAGACTCCCCCAGTCAGTCCTTCTGTTCAGCCCGGTGGCGATTTAAAGGGCCTGGGGCTCCCAGCCACTGCCACTAGCGCTACCCTGGGCCTCCAGCAGCGATTTAAAGGGCCGTAGCCCAGGGCCCATTAAATAGCTGCCAGAGTCCTGGGGCTCCCAGCTGCAGCTACTACCGTTGGGCTCCGGCAGCAATTTAAAGGGCTCGGGGTAGTGGTGGCCTCGAGCCCTGGGCCCTTTTAAATTGCTGGGCCCTAGGGAAGCTGTCCCCTGCCGGTACGATTGGCTGTGTACTGTCTCTTACCAGTACAACGTACCGGGCCGTACCGGCTTACTTTCACCTCTGTCTGTAGGACTTTCTAATCAACATAACTGTGCCCTTCCCTGGCAGTTTGCTTGTGCAGTCATCATTTCTTAAAAGCTCAACTCGTTTTGCTGCGGCAAATGTTGTGGGTGCAAATTAGATTGGCAAAACTGGGAAGCTGGGAATCAGCCTCCCTGAGGACACACCTTGACTATGGCTGTCATGCAGCAAAGCACCTAAGATAGGGTTGTCAACTTTCTACTCACACAAAACCAAACACTCTTGCCCCGCCCCTTCTCTGAGCCTCCACCCCTGCCCCGCTCCTTCTCTGAGGCCATAGCCCCTGCTCACTCCACTCCCCCCTTCCTCTGTCTCTCGCTTTCCCCACCCTGACTCACTTGCTCATTGTCACTTGGCTGGCTCAGAGAGTTGGGGTGCGGGAGGGGGTGAAAGGCCTGATTGGAGGGGCAGGCTCCAGGATGGGACCAGAAATGAGGAGTTCAGGGTGCGGGAGGGGGTTCTGGGTTGGGAAAGGGGGTTGGGGTGCAGGAGGGGGTTGAGGGCTGAGGGTGGGGCAAAGGAGTTTGGAGTATGGAAGGGGGCTCCGGGATGAGGCAGGGGATTGGGGTTGGAGGTGGTAAGGGCTCTGGACTGGGAGTGTGAATTCCAGGGTGGGTCCAGAAATGAGGGGTTCAGGGTGCATGAAGGGACTCTGGACTGAAATAGGGGATTCAGGTATTTGGAGTGTTTGGGCTCCAGCTGGGGGTGCAGGATCTGGAGTGGGACCAGGGATGAGGGATTTGGGATATAGGATGGGGATCCAGGTGGGACCGAGGGGTTCGGAGGGCAGGAGGGGGATCAGGACTGCAGCAGGAGCCTGCAGCGCGGGGGGGATAAGGGATCCAGATGGGGATGTGGTCTCTGGGATGGGGCTGGAGATGATGGCTTTGGGGTGCAGAAGGGTGCTCCAGGCTGGGATCAAGGGGTTCAGAGGGTGGGAGGGGGATCAGGGCTGGGGCACAAGAGAGGGTTGGGATGCAGGCTCCGGGCCACGCTTACCTCAAGCAGCTCCCAGAAGCAGTGACATGTTCCCGGTCTGGCTCCTACAAGGAGATGTGGCTAGGTGGCTCTGCGCGCTTCCCCATCTGCAGGTGCTCCCCCCCCTCGGCTCCCATTGGCCATGGTTCCCAGCCAATGGGAGCTGCGGAGCCAGTTCTTGAGGTGGCGGCAGCATGCTGAGCCCCCTGGCTACACCTACACGTAGGAGCCAGAGCGGGGACAGACCACTGCTTCCGGGAGCCACAGGGAGTCACGGTAGGCAGGAAACCTGCCTTAGCCCCGCTGCACTGCCAACCAAACTTTTAATGGTCTGGTCAGTGGTACTGACCAGAGCCACCAGGGTCCCTTTTCAACTGGGTGTTTCAGTCAAAAACCAGACACCTGACGGCCCTAACCTAAGCATGGGCCAAGTCCAGGCCTGCTCAGCAAACCAATTAAACATGCTTAACTTTACCCACAAGCTTAAGTGCCATTAACTTCAATGGGTTGGGATCAGGCTTTTAGGTAACAAATCAATGAGTTAAAATTAAGTGGAAATTGGGCCAGTTCCAACAGAACTGTTTTTCTTGGAAAACTGAGGTCTTGGTGAAACTAGAACTTTCATGAAAAGTGTCTGCTTTGTGCAAAAATGTTTTTGTTCAAAAATAGAGCATCTGAAAACTGACATTTTGTCAAAAAAAGAAATACTTCAACCAAAAACGGAAATACTTCTGATGCACAAAGGGGACAGCATGGTGCATCATGGGAGATGTAGTCTGACCAGGGAGCCTGGCCTATTGAAGAGAATGGGAGCATGAGGCACCTGAACTATAGCTCCCAGGAGGCACTGCAGCAGGATTTCAGAATCATACTATTTGTTTTTGGCCAAAATATTTTATTTTTTTTGCCTTAATATGTTGGGGGTTGATCCCCTCCCCCACAAAAAAACCCTTGAATTTTTCCATTAAAAATGTAGATTTTGTTTGTTTCTTTCTTTCATTTTTGTTGATATTTTCTGTTTGGGGTGGGAGGGACATTCTGACCAGCTTGAGATCTGCCTTTGCTGATCAGAGCAAGGCATTTTGCCCATAGACCTGCCATTACACATATCCCTGTCAGAGTGGGTGCAATTAAAGGTGGGGGCTAGATCTAGCCAGGGTTAATGAAAGCCCCGATACAGGCCCCGAAGCATCGGTAGACACCTGGTTATCAACAGGAAATGAAAAACTGTCCCCTGTGGATTACTACTCTCTCACTTCAGCGGAACCAGAATGCTTGGTCCTTTAAGCCATGAAAGCTTTCCCTGGTAACGGGGAAAGCAAGGAATGTGTCTCCAAGGAATCAAACCAAGACTGATGTTGGCCCTTCATCTGGCCCTTGATGTTGGAATAAAAACATATGACTATCATGGGCACTTCCCTTTCCTTTCAGAGCTTCCTGCCCAGCCAGGAGAAGTTGCCTTCCGAGGAATATGCCAAAGTGATGATCACCTTCACCATCACATTCATCGCTGTCCTCCTGCTAAAGGTAACCCGCCATATCGCCTGGTGTCCCAGGAAGGTTAAGCAAAAGTTTGCTGCCCCTTGAGACATGAGGAATTTGCTCCTCCTCTCCGGTCCTGCTTAACAAGCTCAACAGGAGCTGTGCGTGTAAAGCAGAGCTTAGATACTGGAGACAAGTGTAGGAAAGAGGGCTGAGATTCAAATGATTCTGTTCCCTACCTCTGCAAACTGCAAACATGAAACAAAATCTCTCCAAGGCTCCCTCTCTCCCCACTCTTTATAGATGACACTAGTGCATCAACATCATGAGTTTGGAACAAAAGATAAGGGGCGGGTTGGTTGGTGTGTGCCAAAATAAATCAGGTCAGGACACAGTGGGTCAGATTCTTGGCTGGTTAAAATCAGTGTAGTTGCACTGACACCAGTGGAGTTTACTCCAGCTCACAGTAGGGTGACCAGATGTCCCGATTTTATAGGGACAGTCCTGATTTTGGGGTCTTTTTCTTATGTAGGCTCCTATTACCCCCCACCCCTGTCCCGATTTTTCACATTTGCTGTCTGGTCACCCTAAGTTCACACTGGCTGTGCTGCGGGGCTGGTGCTACCCCTAAAATGTAATTAAAAGCCCACCAGCTCCTAACTCCCCATTATCTTTTAGAAAATCCTTTTGCAATGGAGTTTTCTATTCATCTCTTGATGGCTCAGAGAACAGGTTTTTCATTGACTAGTTTCAGACCACTTCAGAAAACCCCAGACATCTCCAGCTAGTTCAGCAGATGCTGCCTGAATGAAAATGCTATTTTTCAAGTGGAGATTTTTTTTAAAATTAAGATTCTTCCCAGGCAGCCAGACTAGCCAATATGAAGGACAATGTCTTATCTGATTGCGCTCCTGACATGACTTCATCATATCTTTCAATATTAGCAGAGCAGGGAGTGGGGCCTGGGGGCAGTGTAGAATCGGACTGGTAGGACTGGCATAGCACTAGGCACATTCTAGGAGAAGGCTTAGTGCCCCTGTCAAATAGAACCCCGCTTGAATTTACTACACGTTTAGCTAGATGGATATGTAACATATCATGGATTTTCACCACAAAGCTTTCCTCCTCATATGCTGGAGACAATAGAAAGAAGCGTGTGTGAATGTGACTCAACTCCTCTGAGAAGGAAAATGTGCCGGGGCAGTATAATGCCAGTGTGTGTGTTTGTGTTACACCAGTAAAATCCAGACTTCAATGGAGCTATGCCAATCTGCACCAGGTGAAGATCTGGCCCATATGGGCATGAATAACTCTTACGTTGTGCAAGGCTAGGGCTGTGTGGTGTTTAGATGTTGCTTGTAATTATTAGAACTGGGAGCACTGGTTGTTGGGAGTTTGAAAGGACAGGAAACAGGAAGGCGGAGGGAGGAGTTGAGGAGGCTGAGTGAGAGTTACAGAGGGTGCAGCAGCAGCTTGGTAAAGAGGTTTCCACTGTAAATAAAGTCCTGCTGAAGCTTGTTAGTACCTTGCCTGCTTGATACAACAGGCTGGTGCCCAGTGAGTAGCGGATTTCTTTGCTGGGGGATGTGATAGTAGCAACTGACTTCAACATGGTCACTTGCTCCACGAGGCATTGTGCACAAGAGGAGTCGAAACGCCCTGGGGTTGAACCTCAGCTGGTGCAAATCAAGATTAACTTCAGTGGAGTCTGTAGAGTTACCCTGGTGCTAGTGAGAGGAGACGTGGGCCTACAAGGGGGGTAGGGTCACAAATAGGTTTCAGCGATGTGTGCCAGAATGCCTTTTGTTTACGGCCATATGAGGGAGAATCCTGAAACTTTTGTCTGTTGTAATATGGGGTCACTGCATGTAAGAGGTTGAGAAAGACTAGCATCATCACTACCATGTGGCATGTAGGGGTACGTTGTGCTAGGTGCTGTACAAAGAACCAAAAGATAATTCCTGACCCAAAAAGTTTACAATCGTAGACAAGAGACAACAGATGGGCACAGAGGGGGGACGACAAGGACCTAAGAGATGGGGCTTTTATCACATCCATGTGAGGTTCTCTCACCGCCTGACTGATCTCGCTGTTAGGAAGTAACTCCTGCTTCTCGGATTAAATTCACCTTTGACGGGGCTCTTGGTCGCCATGGCAATGACAGGGAATCTCGGCTACTCCTGTCTGACAGCATAATGCAACTCTGCTCCCTGAAATTGACAAAGACACATCACCTAGAGCTCCACAAGCCAGATGCTGTGGTATTCCCTTCACTTTCCTCTGGTGCATAATGACACTGAGGGCTGGTTGCAGAGGCAGCTGTAGCTATTCAAATAAGGGACAAGTTCCAAGCGATAGAGTTTTGATGAGGACCATGGTTCCAAATGGAAACAGATCTAAAAAGCCATTTGGTCCATTTAAGCTCATCAGTTTCAATTCACTGTCCCCTACCTCCCCGCCCCCTCCCAGGAGAGCATCTCAAGGCCCACTGGGCCAACCCAGTATCTTTTTGCCTCAATTGCCTTACCTAATGGCCCATTGCAAACATTTATTGTCCTTTCATTCCAACATCATCGTTCCTGTATATCTGGTGCCATCTGTTCACCTTCTAACTTGACATTACTGCCCCATAGCTCTGTCCTCTACACTCCACTCCAAAACAGAGCACAGCCTGCAGGAAAGCAAGCTATTGGTGAGAGAAGAGGGGGTCATGACTGGGGCCCTGCCAAATTCACAGTCCATTTGATCAATTTCATGGCCAGAAGGTTTTAAAATTGGTCAATTGCACATTTTCTACTGTTTACATCTAAAATTTCACAGTATTGTAAAGATGGGGGTCCCAATCCCAAAGGTTCCCAGAAGTGGGTCTGATCTCCCACCTTTCCCCCCCCAACTGCCATGCAAGGGAAGGACAAGTCCTATCCCTCCTGAGTCCAGCAGGGACTTGCAGCTAGGAGCACCCTGGATGGGGCGCTGCCAGCAGCAAGGAGGAGATCAGATTTAATGGGGAAGGGCTTATTTCATGGTCTGTGACACGTTTTTCACAGACATGAAATTGGTAGGGCCCTAGTCATGACACATGGGTTTTAGTCCCCTGTATGCCACTAACTTCCTGGGTGACCTGTCGCAAGTTGCTTAACCACTCTGTGCCTTGGGTCTCCCAGGTGCAAAGTGAGCCAGACGGCCCGGTGGTGAAGGCGCTAGCCTACAATGTAGACGACGTGGGTGCAGTTCCCTGCTCTGTCGTAGATTTCCTGTGTGACGTTGAGCCAGTCAGGTAGCCTCAGTTACCCATCTGTGAAATGGAGCATGGAGGCTGAATATATTAAAGACGGGCAGTGCTTTGCAATCTACAGATGAAAAGTGCTACGTGTTATACTCGTCTATCCCTTGGGGCAGGGAGAGGCGATTGTTATCAAGCGCTCTGAGATCCTCAGATGAAGAAAGCTTTAGAGATGCAAAGTGTTGTCAGTATTATTACAATTATTACCTACTGTTCAAGTGACGCTATACAAGCTTTTCTGGAGATTACGGGTGTACGGGAGAGGAGGAAAACAGAGGGCCAGAATTGCAGAGCGGGCCCTTCCAGAGCTGTATGTTTCCTCCCCAGCCACGTAGACTAATAGATACCCGGGTCTGATGAAGACTTAAATATGCTGTATCATAAAGGTAACTAACTTCCGCTCCACCACTCCCAGGAAAAAGGGCAGAGGAGCCCACCACTCCCAGGAAAAAGGGCAGAGGAGCTTTCAGAAACTAATCTGCAGGCCTGGTGGGGAATGGGAGGCAGGTGGGCATTTTTAACATACTTTAGCAATCAATTGTCAGTGTCATTTCTTATGACGATTAGTTCTTGATTAGCATGAGACCAGGCCTGGGCACTTCAGCACCTCATGAGCCTATTGCCAGATTGCTAGCAATGAGAATGACATGACAGGCTTTCACTCCAATTGCTATGCGCCTGGCACGTCTTCCTCTCAATTCAGTCCAATGCTATCTGAGCATGGTGGCCTAGCGCCATGTCCCATTACATCTGACGGCACCTTGGCAGCCCCAAACCGCCCCGGTGCTTGCTCTGTATTATTTCTCCCTACGGCTGGTGCCGTGCAGCTGGATGGGTCTAAGAGACTGGGTAACCAACCAGGACTGTCAGCCTGGTGCTAATTTCACTGCCTAGCAGAGCTACAAGTGGCAGTGAAGGAAATGAGCCGCAGAACCATTTCTCTTTGGCATCCATGCTCTGGGCACCCAGGGGTTCGGCGAATCAGAGCAGGGGTGTATAAACACGATGCAGACAGCTATGCTTAGAATGCTGCCTGGGTTTTAAGATTAAATGCAGGTAACTCCCTGCAACTTTAGCAGGAGTCAGAGCTGAATGAAGTGCTGAAGTGACCGTGTTCAGGCCTTCTAAACATCCCAGTAAGGTCATGAGCAGGGTTTGATACAGGCAGGGGAGAGATACCAGAGAGCTTGTGTCACATCTCCTGTGGAATCCACCTGAAAAACCTCTGGTGTGTCTGGGTGAGAGAGGACATTTGCTTTGATTCTGAAGCTCTAGAGGCCTAGACTGTAGAGATTTCACAGGTTCAGGGCCTGCTCTTATCAGTGCTAGGCACCGTCAGCACCCCAACAGGGTGTTACTGTTTGTCCTACTGCAGATGAACTCAGTTGCCTGAAGGAAGAGTAAGGCCTCTAATACTGGGCCATACGTACAGCTAGAGTGGAATCTTGCCCTGAGACACCCGCACACAGCTCCTGCTGAAATCAGTGGGATCTTCACTCTCCGAGAGCCCTTCTGGAAGGATTCTCAAGCAATTCTGACCTATCTGGTGGGCCCCTTCCCCGCTTCTCTGGGGTGGTCAGCAGGACCAGCTCCAGCTGGTGTTCAGCCGCAGCTCAGACCCTTATGCCACTAAGCCAGAGGCTCCAGCCCGGAGACCCTAAGACCAGCAATCCAGGTCCTCAGTCCCCATCTTTTCCTGAGCTCCTTCCTACCCTTCAGCCTTCTCTATGTTTTCTTGCCTGCTTCTGGGTTTGTCATGGCAGCCTACCCTACTCCCATGGTGTCGTCTCTCCCTCCTAGCCTAGTGTCAGACCCTTTACTCCAGAGCAGGATCCTGGTGCTTCCTCTCCTGCCTGGGCTTTCTCTGGGTGACCTCCCTCCTCCTGGGGAGTAGCTGCAGGCTCCTGTCTTTGCAGGCCTCTTGCTCCTTTCAGTGTCCTGGCTTTATCTTGTACCCCAGCCCTTCCCCTGCTGGCCTTCGCTCTCAGTTAACACTGCCTCTCCCTTTCACAGGTGATGCCAGGTAACCTAATTGGCCTCTCAGGCCCCCGTTAACCCTGTCAGGGCTGGGAGGGGCACACCCCATCACACCATCCAGTTCATCCTCCTCCCACCCAGCGCTCACAACCTCCTGAGTCCCACAGCTCCTAGGACAAGCTCCCCAACCCCCAATCAAACTGCCCAACAGCCACCAGCACCCTCCAGTTGGACCCTCACCCACAATGCAAAGGAGCTTTTAAACTGGGATTTCATAAGTCACCTATGAGAATTAGGTGCCAAAGCACCATTGAATTTGGATGGCAGCTATGTGCCTAACTCCCTTTGGCCTGGCCTGAATGGCTTACATTCAGTCATCCTGCTGTTAGGCTGAAAGATGATTTTAACTGCGTTTCTAACAAGCAATAAACTTGCCTTTTCCCACCCTGCAATTACAGGAGGTAGGTGGCTGCAGGCCTGAATTTAAAGGATCACACTTGGCATTTGGGCTCCATATTGGTTGATCCCCCTTTCAGACTCCATTTCCAAGGACATAGTGGCAGACCTCGAATTTTGCTTCCTTCTTTATTTGCAAACCGATATTCCCCTGAGTGATCCTAAGAACAGATGACCCCAAATTCAGAGCCTAACCTGGGCATACTTGATATTTTTCAGACACAGTCAGCTTTTTTAGGGGAAGATTCTGCTGTCACTGAAACTGACTGAAATTCGGGCAAATTCCATCATCACCTTCAGTGCAGATATCCCAGCTGGGGCTGATATCATGGATGGCAGGCTCTGTCCAATAGGCTGAGATTTGCAATGGAATCTAAGAGATTTAGACACCCTAGTCCCTCCGAATTTCAATGGAGTCTCTCTCTCATCCTCTCTATTTCAGGGTATTGTATTTCCACCCACTAACATGGCACATTCCATGTAAAATCAACAGCAAAGTTCTTAGTGGAATTTATGGTCCTGCTTTGAGCAGGAGGTTGGACTAGATGACCTCCTGAGGTCCCTTCCAACCCTGAGATTCTATGCTTCTGTCTGGCACATTTCCCTTTTTGGGGTAAAAATTCTGCTTGGGGTGGGATATGTGTGTGTGTGTGTGTGTGTGTGTGTGTGGTTGATTGATTTGTTTCAGGGTAATTGTTTCGGTTGGTTGGTTGGGCTGGCGTATCGGGTTGAAAGGGTATCAGTGGTGGGGTTTATGAGTAGGAGGAGGGACAAGGTTATGAAGTGTCATTGTTATAGCACAAAGGCCTTTCCAAGAACAGGGTTTTGCAGCGTTTCCAAAAGATGTTGAGGCTCTGGATTCACCTGATCTCCTTTGGAAGTTTGTACCGCAGTTGGATCCCCTTGACTGAGAATGTTTGGTCTCAGCTCCCATGTGCTTTGGCCTCAGCCAGGGCTGGCGCTTCCATTTAGGCGACCTAGGCGGTCGCCTAGGGCACTAGGATTTGAGGGGTGGCATTTTGCCACCCTCGGCGGCAATTCGGCGGCGGGGGGTCCTTCCACACTCCGGGTCTTCGGCAGCAATTCTGTGGCGGGTCCTTCACTCGCTCTGGGACCCGCCACCAAAGTGCTCCGAGGATCGGGAGCGCGGAAGGACCCCCCTACCACAGAATTGCCGCCAACGACCAGGAGCACGGAAGGACCCCCGCCTAGGGCGCCCAAAACCCTGGTGCTGCTCCTGGCCTCAGCTTTGTGTTCTGCGTTGTCCCAGAAAAGAGCATTTATTTCAGTGGTTTATGATCTGGGCATCTAACTCCCTTAGGCTCATTTGAAAATCCCATCCTTAGTCTTTTGCTGACACTCTGTTTGGGGTTTATTTCAAAGCACATTCCAAAGTGCATTTTAAAGCACACGCCAATAAAAATAAGAGATGCATGACTTCGCCTCACTGCCCATAGTAAAGCAAATGTTTATTTAATATGTTAAGTTGTCTTAGGCCGCGGTCTGTCAATTGATCCATTTTCCTAGAAGAACTCTATTTAATTCATCTTGTAAAACTCTCCAAGGCCAGAGGCTGTTTTACCAGAAAAGTGGAACTAATGAAAGTATAACAAATTGAATAGGCAAAACTTTCAGGTCCATTCCTGTTGGAAAGTATCCTTCATATTTCTCCTGGAGGGCTGAGAGGTAAAGGTTATGGCCCACGGTGCTTTTTCTGGGTGACTGCCTCACTCAGAAAAAAAAAAAAAATCAAAGCAAAATACATTGACCTTCCACCCAATTTTGGGCTCAGTTCTGCTGGCCAATCTTGTCCTTGATCCATCAAAGCCTGAAAGCACTTGCTAAACTCTAACCGCATCACCTTGCAGAATCAAGACCTCTGTGGCAGGGGCACCAGAACAGAGGGTTCCAGGGGGCCATGGTCCCATCACTTTTCACCGTCTGTAAGGGCCAGTGACAGGGGAGTGAGTGGAGGATGGGCTCCTTGGGGGAAGAGGTAGGGTGGGGGCGGGGCCCGAAGGGATGGAGCAGCGCAAGGGCAGGGCTCCGGCACAAGGAGCGGTGCGAGGGCGGGACCTTGGGGGTATGGGCAGTGGGGTGGTGGAGGCTCGGGGATCAGGGAGAAGGGGCGGTGTGGGGGTGGGGCCTCAGGGGAAGGAGCAGTGCAGGGGGCGTGATCATAGTTCAGGCACCAGTGCCCCTCCCACACTTTTACGGCACTTCTGGCACTCTTTGGGCCACTCAGAGGTGAGCATTCAACAGTGCAGAGCTTCTGTGTCCCAGGTGAAGGACCCATGGTGAGACAGCTGTGTCAGAGCCCCAGGGAGTGTGGTGGACAGTACTTAAGGGCCTCCAATTCACAGGAATGGCAGCAGTACAATGGCAGATCTAGGGCAGTATAGCAGTGACTCAAAAACAGTAACAAAATGACAGACTCCTTTTCCCCTTTGATTTTCAGGCCTACATGTTCAAATGTGTCTTGAGATGCTACAAGTACATTAAAGCCAGCAAGAATGAGGAGGTGAAAGTCCTGCCAGAGTTTGCTGAGAAGGTGAGAAGTCCCGAACGCCAGCTCCTGGTGTCCCTCACAAAAAGGGCAGGATGTGTGGATGGAAATGAGGCACACCAGCCCAGATTACTTCATGCAGAATTGAAGCTTCCATTAACCTCTATTAGAGGTCTGATGCACCCCCACATTACTCCAGTTTTAATGTGGTGTAAAACGATTTAAACTAGTGGAGTTACACTGGGATACATGAAAAACTGGAGTAGTGTAGTGCTGAATCATGGCTTCTATATTGCAGGAGATAGAATCATAGAATATCAGGGTTGGAAGAGACCTCAGGAGGTCATCTAGTGCAACCCCCTGCTCAAAGCAGGACCAATTCCCAACTAAATCATCCCAGACAGGGCTTTGTCAAGCCGGGCCTTAAAAACTTCTAAGGATGGAGATTCCACCACCTCCCTACGTAACCCTTCCAGTGCTTCACCACCCTCTCAGTGAAATAATGTTTCCTAATATCCAACCTAGACCTCCTCCACTGCAACTTGAGACCATTACTCCTTGTTCTGTCATTTGCCACCACTGAGAACAGTCTAGCTCCATCCTCTTTGGAACCTCCTTTCAGGTAGTTGAAAGCAGCTATCAAATCCTCCCTCATTCTTCTTTTCTGCAGACTAAATAACCCCAGTTCCCTCAGCCTCTCCTCGTAAGTCATGATCCCCAGCCCCGTCCCCTGATCATTTTCCTGCCGTCCACTGGACTCTCTCCAATTTGTCCACATCCCTTCTTTAGTTGGGGGACCAAAGCTGGACACAATACTCCAGGTGTGGCCTCAACAGTGCCAAATAGAGGGGAATAATCACTTCCCTCGATCTGTTGGCAATGCTTCTACTAACGCAGCCCAATATGCCATTGGCCTTCTTGGCAAGAAGAGCACACTGCTGACTCATATCCAGCTTCTTGTCCACTGTAATCCCCGGGTCCTTTTCTGCAGAACTGCTGCCTAGCCACTCGGTCCCTAGTCTGTAGCAGTGCATGGGATTCTCCTTTCCTAAGTGCCGGACTCTGCACTTGTTCTTGTTGAACCACATCAGATTTCTTCAATGATACTTAGGGTCTGTCTACATTACCTGCTGAATTGGCAAGTAGTGATCGATCTAGTAGGGGTCGATTTATTGCATCAAGTCTAGAAGCGATAAATCAACTCCTGAGCACTCTCCCGTCAACTCCTGTACTCCACCGCTGTGAGAGGCGCAGGCGGAGTCGACGAGGGAGCAGCAGCAGTCGACTCACCACAGTGAAGATACCGTGCAGAGTAGGTCTAAGTACGTTGACTTCAGCTACGTTATTTACGTAGCTGAAGTTGCGTAACTTAGATTGACACCCCCCCCAGTGTAAGTCAGGCCTTGGATGCTTGAATGTGAACCAATGCAGAGCTGTCTTGCTGAATATATGGGTAGCCTGAATCAGGTGTTCTAAGGCTTTGCCCTAGAAAAACACTTCAGCGACCTGCGTAGATTCTCAAAGTTCAGCACTTGCTTAAGTCAATAGGACTATGCTTAAATTCAAAGGTAAGTTCTTTGCTGGACTGACATCTAAGCAAGCTGCGATACATCCCCATTCATTTCAATGGTTGTTAATGCCGAAGCCCAACTGGAATATTTTCAGCTATTTCACTGCTGACCATTTTAGCAGAAACTGCTCTGGGATTGTGTGTGTAGCTGCTGAAAGGCCATTCCAAAAAACATAAGGACACACCATAAAAATAGATTGATAATCAGGATGGTTGAAAAGCAGTAACTCCCCCGCCAGCCCCCACAAAGAAAAACATCCCCCAAAAAAACAGTTGTGAAAAATTGAGTTGAAACATTTTTTGTTGTTTTTATATCTCAAATTGGAAATTTCAACCAATTCTAATAACTGTCCAGCTAGGAGAGTGTGGAGCCCAAACACTGTGGGTCTGACTCTTGTGGCTGGACTATAGAGGCTTATGAATTTGCTGCTGTTGTTGCACTAACAAGCTGGGTCATCTGGCTTAGGCTGTAGTATTTTTCTGTCTTTTGATTCAGAGGTTCTGGGTTCAGGCCTTACCACAGGCTTTCATTTTCCAGTCCTCTGTCCTTCATAAGCCATGTCGCTCCCTTCCCACTCCTTTGCCCTGGGGAAAGAAACACACATGAGGGAAAATCCAATTGACACATTTTCCTGTTTCCAGAGCCAGGCCGGGGGTCTAACGATTTCTTCCTTCCAGGTCATGCTGCCGTCATATGAGGAAGCCGTAGAACTGCCCCCTAAGGAGTCTCCACCGCCCTACTCAGGAGTTTAAGCCCCAGCCACTGAGATGGGACAACATCTCTGCTGCTGTGAATGCCTCTTAGCTTTTGTGCCTCAACTGGCCGATGTTCAGCATTCCTGAATAATGCCTCTGTTCCGCGGAGAGCGTGCTCTGGTTCATTGGACTTGGAGTTCATAACGATTTCAGTTTCTGCTGTGAAAATAGAAGTGTCAGGTCTGATTCTTCTCTCGTGCTGGTTTCATCCCAGCACTGTTCAGTTTGCTTCCAAGGAGCTACTGCCGATTTACACCTCTCTCACTGAGAGAAGAATCGGACCTGCAGAGTAGGAAGTAGAACCCAAAAAAGCTTTTTGCTGAGTGAGCCCAATTCTGAAATATGCTCGGTTACCCAGCAGCTTTTAATGAAGTCTTAAGGGGGAAGGACCAGAAAAGGCAGATGATTCCATGTGAACAGCAGTGCAGCGCTCAGCCTGCCTGTCTATGCTACTGAGTAGGAGCGTGAGATCTGGCTGTCGGAAGTGCTGAGATCCTTACATTATTGCCCTGCTGTTTTGCACCTCCTCGTCTTTGTGGTTTTGCTTTTCGTGTGTGATTTGAAAAAATGAGTTTCAATAAAAAGCTAATGGCGTCAATCCCTGACTCTGTGGCTTCAGTAGAGCGCTGTCCTTGCAGGCGAAGGAATATAGCAAATAAGCAGCTTTCCTCTTAAAAGCAACTCTGTTGAAAATGCCATTGTGGGGTTTTAGGTTTATTTTCACTCACTGACTCCGGATCAGATCGGCATTATTTGCAAGTAAAAAGACTAACTGCCGGCCCTGCAAACTCTTATTGTGAGGCTTCCTCCCACTCCCAGTCAGAGGGAGGCCGCTCAGGCTAGTCCGATGGGGTCAGGACCAGAGTCTGTAAGACAAGCAAATAGTTAATACCGGGCTTTAACCTGGACTGGGATACCTCAGGTAGTCAGCCCTCACCTACAGTCTGTCAGGGCTGGCTGGGCCGAGCAAATAGTCTTTCAGGGGCAGGCTTTAGCCAGAGTGGAGCTCAGGCAGCCAGCAAACACACAGTCTTTCATGTGCATAGTGAAGGAGCTCCTCTTCTGGGCTAGAGCCTCCTTGCACCGGGTATGGGGTCCACCACCCAGGGTAGGGTGGTAGGAGGATGTGGGACCACCCTACTCCACTGCGTCCCAGCCCAAGGCCCTGGCAGAGGCAGGATTGGCTGCCCCTGTGTCCGCGGGGATCCAGCCGCAACACGCCAACTGAGCCGTGCCAGGCTCTGCATCTGGCTGGTCCCTGGGCTACTTCCTGTCTCCCCAGGGTTTGGTACTTGCAGTCTTCAGGCCTCTTCCGGCTCTTCAGGGTAAACTGCAGCGGGTATTACGGGCCAGTCCTCATCCACGCCGAGGCAATCGGGAACAGCCAGGCACAGGTTCCTCTCAGGGCCTTTGGAGAACAGGCTGAGCATCCTCGTCCGTTGTAGGCTCTTCCCCAACTGAGCTGCTGGGCCAGCCTTTTATACTTTCGGCCCCGCCCCAGTACTTCTGGTGAGGGGGGGGTGGGGTGATCTAGGCTCCGCCCTCCAAAGGGCATCAAATGCTCCCTCTCACTCCTGATCAGAGGGAGGCCACTCAGGCTTACTACACCTATACAATCTGAGAGTCTAGCTGGATTCTTTCCTTCCTGCCCATCGTTTCCAGGGATAAAGATCCAGCCAGCCAAATTGTGCTTTTTGTTACACTTTAGCAATCAATTAAAATTGCAGATGAAGAAACTGACCAGAATGCATTACCCAGTGCTGCTGATGATGCACAAAACGGAAATAGACTCTTGCTTGTACTCCCAGAGCAGTGTTAGCTCTGCAGAGCTAAGGGGAGTAAAAACCAGTTAAAATTTGATTTTCCCCCTCAAGTCAGCAAAATATAGAGAGAAGATTCCCCAGGTAATAAGATTCCATTTATAGCTAATCATGTTTGCAAGTAGGACCACAAGCAAGTAATAATGGAATAAAGTAGCTAGACCTGGGTGAATAAACATAGTTTATTTCTCTGAAAAATGGAGTTTTGGACTACCCAACACTATGTGCAAGTTTGACACAAATAGTTTTGACCATTCCTGAATCAGGCAGCGGAGGAGGAAGAAGTAGTCATGGTACTGCTTTCTTCCCCTCCCGTCCCCCATACAGTCTTTAGTCTGGGGGTGAGGGAGACTCAGGCTGGAATCCCCAATCCAAACACAAAATGGATTTCTTCAATTCACCGGACAGTCTAGATTGCTTTGACCTGCACCTTTTCCCCAGCACACTAAAAATTCAACCATTTTCCCAGCTGTACGAGTGACCCTATAAATCGTGCTCATCTCATCTGTGCATTTCCATGGGGAACGTAGAGTCAAAAGATTCCCAACCGGCTCTGCAGTTGTATGACCGGGGGCAAGAGTTACTTCAACTTCACTTCTCTTCCCAGCTTTTGACTTTCTTAGCTATTGAGATTTCAAGCTCTTTGCGGCAGGGACTGTCTCTTGCTATGTGTTTGTACAGCATCTAGCCCAAGGGAGCCCCGATCTTCTAGGCGTTTGTAGACGAGCAGACTCACCTCTGCGGCGCCTCCTGCTGATGTCTTCTGGGAATTAGCTTGATTCAGCTCTGGAGCACCCTCTGCAGGCTGGTGATCCACCTGTCCTCTGGACCCCGTGTCTCTCCCGGACCCGGTGCCTTTCTCTCACCCTCTATCCCCACCTAGCCTCAGTATATGGCTACTGCCAGTCACTGTCTAGCCCCACGCCCTAGGGTAGATTGCAGTATCAGGCACTCATCACTGGCAAGGAGGGTTTGGACCTGCTGCCTTGGCCTACCCCTAGGCTGCCCTCTGCAACCCCCAGGACCTATTAGCCCAATGCTAGGCCACAGCCTGGGGCTTTCCAGGCTGGAGCACCTCAGTTTCTCAACCTTTCCCCAGCCCTGCTCCACTCAGGTACCTTGTGTCCAGCTCCCTGCAGCCAGACCCATCTCCTTTTATAGCTAGAGAGAGACTGTTTGCACCTGGCTTCCCTGACCTCTTTATACAGGCCAGCTGTGGTCTGATTGGGGTGTGGCCCAGCTGCAGCCACCTCCCAATCAGCCCAGCTTGGTAGCTCCCAGCCACAACCTTCCCTCAGGGCTGTTTTAAGCCCTTCAGGGCAAGAGCAGGGGACCACCCTGCTAAAGCGATATTTTAATACTGTTGCTAATAACATCATCAAGGCATCAGCTATAGACAATGGGGTTGCCCATATGTTGGTAGAGGCCCAGTTTGTCCCACAGAGCTCATCATTGGTGAGGATGCATGAGATGGAACAAACCCAGCTTGACTCAAACATCCCAGGAGAACTTTGCAGGGTGGGATTTTCAAAGCACCTTAGGTGAGCAAATCTCATTGGATTTAAATGACAACCCCCCCCAAATTTATGAGTCAAATTCAACCAGCTGCACACGTTTCTGAAAGCAGAATTTAGTCCTCGAACTCAGCAGAGGGGAGGTTCTGGCTCTCCTAGCAATCTGCACGTGGATTGCTGCTTGTTCATGCCCTCCCCTGAAAACTAGATGCCAGTGAGGCTGAAAGCATTCCTTCAGCAGATGTCTATTTGAACTGGCAGTGAATGAATGATTGGCGTGATGCGTATGCCGTCTTCTGTACCAGGGAATTGGCCTGGTCTCCTGGATCGAAAAGGCTCGCTAATGAACCAAGCTCTGCAACTACCAAAGACAAACAGGAAGGAGCTCAGAGGAAAGCAACAATCATGATATAATGCTTCGAAATATCAGATTTAATATTCAGGGCAAGGTGGGAGAACAGAGCAGGTTCAGGCTAACTGATAGTGCCTTATACGATTGGGTCTCAGGCAGGGGTACGTGTGCCCCTGGGGATACACAGAGCTCTTACAGGGCGTCCATCAGCTCATCGAGAGATTTGCCTCGTTTACAACAGGCTACATAAAAAGTCAGTACAAACTAAAATTTCATCCAATGACTTGTTTGCACTGCTCTATAAACTATACCCTGAAATGTAAGTACAATATTTATACAAACAATGAGGAGTCTAAAGTCTAACGGATTTATTTGGGCATAAGCATTCATGGGTAAAAACCCCACTTCTTCAGATGCAGGACTCCTCACCATTTTTGTGGCTACAGATGAACACGGCCACCCCTCTGATACTTGATACAATATTTATAGTCCAATTGATTTATCTGATAATTATATGGTCAAATTGAGAAAGGCAGCAGTTTTTCAGTTATAGTGGGGCTGTGCCACTTTCATATTTCTCTATCTCATTTTGTAAGCAAGTAGTTTTTAAGTAAGGTGAAACTCGGCGGTACACAAGACAAATCAGACTCCTGAAAGAGGTGCAGTAGGTGGGACAGGTTGAGAGCCCCTGCTCTATACAAATACAGGCAAAGAGATTTATACCCATCATACCTAGGCTGGGAGATGGGTCTTTGTCCTACCTGAGGAGGGGCTGTTGTACAGATGGACAATATTGCAGCTGTGCACTGGGAGAGCAGGTCCTTTAGCTAGAGCACCATTATGTGTATTCCAGTAGCCACTAGCAGCCCCAGGACCTCACTGTGCTTTGCAAACACAGCCCCAAAAGACAATCCTTGCCCCAAAGAGCTTCCATCAGTGCAAATGGTCTAGTACTTAAACCCCACGGCTGACTCCAGTAGGGTTGGTTTGCACTATTATTGGCCGTAGACAGCAAAACTAAACTGTCTTCCCATCTATCAGAGGGTTAAAAAATTAAGCAGGTCTGCCAGTGAGTGCACTGTATGATGGACTGTCTGGGCCTCAAGTTTCCCCATCTGTCCAAGGGGATAACACCACTTTGTTCCTTTGCTGAAGTGGCTGCAGGTTAACACCACTGTTGATGTAGAGTAAAATATCCTGCAGCGCCTAAGGGCCAGAGTGTCGAAGGGCTTTAGGCTCCTAACGCTGCAGATTGGCACCTACTGCAATTGAAAAAGCACCTGAGTGGTGATTGAAAGGGGAGTTAGGCACCTAAGCTGCTTAAGGACTTTTGACAATCCTACTAGCTGCCTATCTACATGTGCAGGTGCCTAAAGCCGTTTGACAATCTGGCCATAAGTGGCTTAGGCATCTAAGTCACTTTAGGGCTTTTGACATTACCCAGAGTGCTCTGTGCACCTCACCTGGAGACCCATAACTACCGTAACGACATGGCCTGTTGCTAGGCCGTGCCCCCAATGGAGATTGTCACCGTTCCATGAAGCTTCTGGATGTCCCTTTCATTTCCTGCTGGGGAACTGCCTGCTTGTTGGCTGTCACATAACTGATCCTGTAATAACCCTCCTGCTAGCGTCTACAGTACATGGGCTGTGTCCTGAAGGCCATGCTGACATTTCACTCTGGCCTCACACAGGCACAAACTCCCATTGGCTGCAACTGGAGCTCTGCCAAAGCAAAAGTGGAATACAGCTAGTAAATGTTGGTCCTCTATATGTTCACCAGTGCAATACTTATGGGGCAGGCTGGGATCATGGTTAAGCCCCTGGCAGGGCCGGTGCATCCATTTAGGCGACATAGGTGGTTGCCTAAGGCGCTGGCATTTGGGGGGCGCCATTTTCTTCAGCAGCGATGGCGGCTGCCGGATCCGAAATGGGCCCTGGTTGGGACTTCGGCTAGCTAAACAAAGGCGATTAGGAGTAGAAGATCTTACAGTCTAGCTAATATGTCAAGCTAACGAGAAGCTGGATATGAGTCTACAGTGTGCCCTTGTTGCCAAGAAGGCTAATGGCATTTTGGGCTGTATAAGTAGGGGCATTGCCAGCAGGTCGAGGGATGTGATCATTCCCCTCTATTCAACCTTGGTGTGGCCTCATCTGGGGAACTGTGTCCAGTTTTGGGCCCCACACTACAAGAAGGATGTGGAAAAATTGGAAAGAGTCTGGCGGAGGGCAACAAAAATGATTAGGAGGCTGGAGCACATGACTTATGAGGAGAGGCTGAGGGAACTGGGCTTGTTTAGTCTGCAGAAGAGAAGAACGAGGGGGGGATTTGATAGCTGCTTTCAACTTCCTGAAAGGGGGGTCCAAAGAGGATGGATCTAGGCTGTTCTCAGTGGTACCAGATGACAGAACAAGGAGTAATGGTCTCAAGTTGCAGTGGGGGAGGTTTAGGTGGATATTAGGAAACATTATTTCACTAGGAGGGTGGTGAAGCACTGGACTGAGTTACCTGGGGTGGTGGTGGAATCTCCTTCCTTAGGTTTTTAAGGTCAGGCTTGACAAAGCCCTGTCTGGGATGATTTAGTTGGGGATTGGCCCTGCTTTGAGCAGAGGGTTGGACTAGATGACCTCCTGAACTCCCTTCCAACCCTGATCTTCTGTGATCCTATGATGATCTCTAAGTGTAACTTGGCGCATATGTTAAGGACCTTCCTTCCCCCTTGTGGGCCCCAGGCATGTGGCAATCTTTGCGCCTTAACTGTGCAATGTGCCTTCCTAACATCCTGAGCTGGTGTGGGGGCGAGTAGTCATTTATCACTTATATAGGAACCTGGGGAGGGTCTGTGACCCAGAGCAGTGTCTCTGAAGCACAATGCCTCCCAGGACTACTCTGAGGGTGATGCAGCTTATCTGCTGCCCCGGGCTCTGGGCTGCACCTAAAGGCGCAATCTAGCCCTCAAGCAACCACTCATCATCATATGAGTACAGGGTTAAAGAATGCATCCCAGCACTCCAAGTGTGGAGTGTCTTCGCCAGTGGATGTTCTTCTAAAAGGTGCGCACTGCTTGGAATCATTCTGAGGCAGGTCTCTGGGCTGTGCTATTCAGGGGTCAGACCAAATCTGGCCTTTGGGTCTATTAATCATTCTTCCAAAGGAGCATGTTCCCATGGGTCCATAATTTAAACGGTGCAATCTCCTACCTTAAATTATATCACCACTAATTGTGCTCCCGACTATTCATTTACTGAAAGAGGGTTAAGAGTTCCTAAACCTCTTGGCTTAATTATCTGCCACAATAAAGCTGTTCAAATCTGCTGGCCGTATCACGCATGCAGAGATAGATTTTGTTGCACAGCCTAACAGGATTCAAATGTTCAGGCCCAGACCAGAGCACCTGACTTTATAAATGGACCTGATGTTTGGTGGGTTTTAGGAAGCCAGACGGTGGCTCTACTTTGAATAGTAATTTATATTCAGAACTGAAAATAGCCCCTCATGAGAGCCTGCCTCAAAAAAGCCACAAAATCTGATAAAATGCATAGATTTCTTGTGCATTTCCAGTCAGGGCAGGGGCTGGGGTGCTAGACAGGAAATGATTTTGGGTTTTGTGAAATGTTAGATGATTTGGCCAACACAAACTAAATGTGAGCTGCCGTGAGGCTGCTAATGAGTCACACTATGGTGCCCTCAGAGCTGTATTTGAGTCTGATAAAAGGGTCTTTTTAAAGTGCATCTGTTGTTTTGTTGTTCAGTACTGATCTATTTCTGAACTCACTGCCTTCAACAGGCAGCGCGAATGCAGTTCAGAGAAAAGCACATCGCTCTTAAGCTGGTATGTTCATACATTTTTCTTCCGAAAGAAAAGAAGAACGCGCCGCAGTTCTCCAGTGCAGAGGGTGGTTTAGCTGATGGGGCATGAGATTCTTTTGTTAAACAAAGGAAAATCAATCAATTTCATAAGCAGGCTAGACCAGAGCTTGGGAGAGCTAAGTTCAGTGCTTGATGCTCCCACAGTCTCTCTGTATGACTTGCAGCAAATCATTTAATCGCCCTGGGTCTCAGTTCTCCACCGGCAAAATGGGGATTTTTGTAAAGAGATGGCTCAGTTCAACAAAAGCAACACTTTGCTTACAGGACTGCAGGCTGGGAACCTGCTGTTTTATCACAACAGAGTCTATGTCTCAGCGGAAACTCCCACTTTCAAAACAGGAAAGAAGAAAGGGGTGGAGCTTGGCTCCGTACCATAGGACTGTAGGTGCAATAACCTCTGTGGAGCATGGGCTTTCTCTTATATAAAGAAAGAGAGATGAGAGAGACGAAGCCTGAGTGAAATGAAGTATCATTATCCCTCCCTAGCCAACAGGAGATGCTGATGACAGGGGTGCGTGAGAAGCCCCCACCCACATAGAGTTCAGCACCAAAATCCAGGCTGCAGGCCTGCAAACGGGAACCCCACTCTTAGAGTCAGGTGGGTTAGACAGCTAAGCCTTGCCAAACGGAGCCAGGCACCTGCCCAGTTTCACACACAGTGATGAGAAGGCATTGGAGGCCTCCCTGGTAACTTTTAGCCCTGGGGTCAGGGCACCCCCTGGGGTGAGGAGACCCCAGTTCTAACCCTCTGCCTGTTTGAGAGGGCGGTAGGATTTGAACAAAGCTCTACTCTCTCTCAGGCGAGCGTGCTAACCTCTGAGCTATGACAGATTCTGACCCAGCTCTCCCTCAGTCTCCCTGGTTGAAGCTGTTACACTTTAATTGAATGGTAATTAGGCCAGAGAAAAAGTGAGAGACACTCTATGGTCCAGTGGCACTCTCTTGAGAAGCGGAAGATCTCCACTGCAATCCTTTCTTCCCCTCAGGAAGAGGGATGACTTGCATATGTGCTGGAGCGAGGGGTACTGGGGGTGCTGCCTCACTCCCTAGCTTGAAGTGGATTCTGTTATAAACAGGGTTTACAGTTTCATTCAGTGGTGGTCAGCACCCCAGCTATAAAAATTGTCCCCTGGACTGACTTGAACTGTGGGGGTCTTTCATAGCTTGCATGGGTACCTCAACCATGGGGCTAAAGACTGTAAGCCAAGCTACTGCATCCTCCCCTGCTGCTCAGTTTTGTGTGGAGTTAGGCATCCTCTGAGAATGCCTACTGGTTCGGGCCCGACACAGGAGATGGGGGCTCCTCTCCCATCTTCCCTTGATGGCTGGCTCACTCTGGGGCTGAGGTGAGAGACAGACCTCCAGGTGCCTAGAGTAAGGCACCAGCGTGCATGCCCTGAGGCAGAAACAGGGAATTTTTACCCTAAAAATTGAGGCACCAAGTGAGTTGAGGCACCTACACGGTTTGGCAGCAGCTGAGCGGGAGTTTTGTCGATTACAGAGGTGTCTAAAACGGCCTTGGGCATCGAAGTGCCTTTAGGAATCCAGCGCTGAGTCTGGGAAGGCCATGAGTGACTCCTGGAGGTGCTGTGCACCCTCAGTTCCCAACAAGGGGCTCAACACCTTACAGGATCAGGCTCCTAAACCTTTATCCTGGTCATCTTAGGCTACCCCCACAGGCACAGAGGGCCCAAACGACGGAGGAAGGGCTGTCGTTCAGCTGTAACAGACAGGGAGGAGAGGAGAACACACAAGCTTATAAATGTCACAGAGCACTGGCTTGCCAGGGTTTGAGGGATTGGCTGCATGGCCAGTGGATTGAGAACTGCCTCACAATAGAACTGACACAGCCATGTTACTAATAGTAATAATAATATTAATATTAAATAAAACAGGAAATCAAGCATTTCTTAAAATCCCAAGCAATAGCGTCTGCTCTGTGAGAAGGGCTGAGTTGTCCTAAACCCATCTGTTCACCTGGGCTTTGAAGAAGGCTGAGGGTGGGCGACCCAGCTGCTGAAAGGTGGAGTTTCTGGCTTCTGATTCTTGCTGACATAATGAGTTAATGCTGCTGGGGTTTTAGTGTGTTATTAATGACGTGTCAGGGCACTTAGAGCCTTTATTACTAGTTACGCCTAAATCAATACAAAAAAGGGTTCTACCTTCACCCTGCAGCTAGGCCCAGTAGTTGGGTTAACCATATTTCCCTCTGCTGAGTATGGGCCACCAGGTAAAATCACTCAATACAAGGTCAATGGCAACCAATCACAACTATGCAGTACAAACATTCAAATTAACATCAAGTTGACTAAGTCCATGTTAAAAAGAAAGCCTGCGTAGTTGGATTATTTTTATTTATCTTCTTATCTTTAAGGTTTTAGGGTTCACACTGAGAGGAGTAACATGCACACACTCCCATATGCCTTTCTCTCAAGGGAGGCGTGTGTGACTGACTGACCCGACCCTCTCTGCCTGACTCTCTCTGCCCTCTGTGCCTGGCTGGGCCCCAGGATGGACCCACCTCTCCTTGTAGCTGGTGCAGCATCTTTCCAAAGGCAACACGTGGAGGGTAGGGGACAAAAGGTCACATGCCCTCCCTTACCACATTTCTGCCATGGTTCACACCAGAATGTGCCCAGCAGCATCCTTTCAGCATTGTGGGAGAGAAGGGATGGGAGCTGCTTCCTGCCACAAGGGAGGAGAGCTGGGGAATGGATAACCTCGTCCCTGTCTTTGCATACCTCATATGTAGCCATCTATGGAATTTCTATGGTCCCCTTTGCCAGAATGTGCATAGACAATTTCTGCTAGTGGGTAATGAATGATGACGTAGAGGAACAATGGGTTCACTTTAGCGATGTCCGCTGAGAAACTGCTACATCTTCACTAGAACCAACAGGACCAGGGAAACAAGAGTGGATATAGCCACACACATGGAAACTGATTGAAGAAAAAAAAGCCTTAAAAAGGAGGCAAGCACAGGTGAGACAAGTCGGACAATGGATCCTGCTATGGGAGTATGCAGAGGAAGATATAAAAGTAAAGAAGTTGTGTTAGAAAAATAACAGCCCCTGGCTTGACAAAAAATGTTAGAGAAGCCAAAGAAGTGAGGAGTGACTTGAAGAAGCCATTCCAGGGTGTGCAAGCATTTGTCATCGCCGTTCCAGAGTCACAGTGGTATCATAAAAACTAAAGATGGAAGATTGTTAACAATGGAAGCAGAACAAGAAGCGAGGGCCTGAACATCTTAATGACACCCCCAACCAACCAGAGCCAACAGCTCCAGTCGATGGATGTGAAGAAAAAAGTGTAGAAGTACATGTCTCCCTGATCGGCATTTCAGAAGCAGAAATAGAGGAAGCAATCAAGCGGTTAAAAATGGCAAAGTGCCTTGTCAAGATAAGATCGCTGCTAAAAGGCTTTAATGCCGGGGAAGAGGTGGCAGTACATGAATATGTCAACTTTGTAATATAGTCCGGGAGAAGGAATTCTGCCCAGAGGAGTGGAAGAAAGAAGTGGTCTGTAAATTACCAAAGTAAGGAAACTAGCTCGTGTGTGACAATGTCAAGGCATAACTTCACTTTTCCATACCCAGAAAAGTGTTCTTCAGTGTACTACTGAACAGAATCAAACTGGTTATAGATGAAAAACCACACACCGAGTAAGCAGCCTGTAGTTTGAAAAATCTGTGTATAGATCACCTCTTTACACTGAGATGAATGACTGGGCTTGCTTACCAGTGAAGATTTGTCTTGAACTTTATAGATTTTACCAAAGCTTGCAACTGCATTCACAGAGGGGCTCTAGGGAAGATCTTGTGACAACAGAGGCTTCCAAAATAGACAGTGTCACTAGCTAAGATGCTGTAAGAAGGTTCAAAATGCTGTGTAATGACAGAAAGTGGAGAGACCGACAGATTTGATATTGTCACTGGAGTGCGACAAGGAGGCATTTTATCACCTCTTCTTTTCTGAATTCTGATAGATTATGTGATGCAAAAAGCAACATCAATGGAAGATAAAGGGATATGGAATAGAAGAAAACATCAAGTTATGGACTGTGCAGATTACATTGTTCTATTGGACACAGATGATTAAGCTATGAAAAACACCAGTATCAAGATCAAACATTAGGGCACAAAACTAGAGTTAAGAATCAGCCAGAAGAAAATGAAGGTCATGACTGTTGAAAGAAGAGTCAGCAATGAAGGTGTATATGTGATTGCCAGTGAAGAATGCGGCATGGCTAAAGTTTGTGTATCATGGAAGCACAATTAGTGCCAATGACCAACTCAAAAAGAAAGTGGAAGCAAGAATTGGGAGGCAAGTGGAACCTTCTTGAGACTGGCAAATCTCTGGAAAAGTAGAACATGCACACAAGAGCCAAGATAAAGTCAGACAATACCATTGTGATACTCACATTGTTATAGGCTTCTGAGTCTTGGCAAATGCTAGGAACCCAGGAAGGAAACAACACATTTCATAGGAGATGCTTGCGAAGAAAACTTTGTGTTTGCTGATAAGATAAAGTATCTAGTGCTGATGTGTTACAAAGGACTGGCCAGCAGACTGTAGAGACAAAGATTTGTCAGAAAACTGTCTTCCTAGACAAGCCCTGGGTGGGATGCTTGCTGGTGGAAAACAGAAGAGAGGGAGAAAACAGATGACATACAAGAAAACCACTGAGACGCATGCTGCCGTCCTGGAAACAGACTAATGGAGCAAGAAAAGTGGCATATTAGGCAGATGGAAGTGGACCTGGGCTGCCACATGTGTCATAAGGAATGAGAGCATATAATTAATTCATTAATTAAAATAATAATAATGCCCCAATGCAGGTTAAAGGGCATACATACAATGGGGCATTTTCCTGCACTCAGTTTGGAGGTGAGCTACCATGTCTGTGGCAGCATGTTAATGAATTATGTCAACTCCTGTGTCCTTATATAGCTCCTCTCATCCTAGTTTCTTGGTGGCTAAGGAGGAGTGGGGACTAAGGAGGCAGCATCCTCAACCGGGGCTATCCAGCAACAGCAGAGCCTCTCTGTGGCAGTACCCCATGCAGACCCTCCCCTTCATTGGTGGGGGGAGATGACCTATGGATCTGTATAGTCATGGGTCGACCCCCAGAAGGCAGCCTCATTCCTCCCCAGACTGCCAAAGTGCAGAGAGGATATGACCATCCGACACAGCTGTCCTCAATCTTGCCTTCTCTGTGCAATGAACCTGTACTGAGTTCACAAAATCCAAGGTTGTCAGTGCACCTATAGAGCAGGTGGTGGCCTTAATTAACCTCTTAAAATAGACAGGCAAGTGTTGCCATTGCCAATTCACAGATGGGGAAACTGAGGCCCAAAGAGAGGACTTGACCTCCCAAGGTCATACAGTAGGTCAGTGGCACTGCCAGGAATAGAACCCAGGTGTCCTGTTGATTCCTAACCCCCTGGTGGGGATGTGGTTAAACTGAGGATATACAAGAATTCTGGTAATTAAAAATTGATCCCTTTGAAATGAGCGTGACCTATAAAATACATATACAGTTGTTAGCTGTAAAAAGCATTTCCCATTTATAGCATCAGAGATCAGTAATATTTACCAGCTATTTAAAGCATAAAAAATAAACTTTCACTCACTGTTTCGGTCATAAAAGTTATTCAAAAGGTCTGTATTTAAGGCCATACATTTCTCCCCAGTTTCCCGCCTTTCCCACTGTTTGTTTAAGCCTTATCGAGCCCACCCTGTCAAAAACAGTATTAATTTCCTCAGGAAAGTGGTTTGACAATAAACATTCTCCCTGATAAACAACTAGACTAAAAGTGGCTTCTCCACTCCCTTTAAACCAGCAGTGAAAAGGGGAGAAAACACTGGAATTTGACTTTGGGTAAACAGAAGCATCGGACACAAAATTTCCCCGTGCATTTTTGAGGCTGAGTCAAGCTCAGTAACACTGAAATGAGAACATCAAAGGAAGCCTTTTTTAAAAAAAATTAACTGTTAAAAGAGTGCTAAGGTAGTTTGCTAAAACTGATACGTTTTTCTGGTGGCTTGCGGGGAAGAAAGTTATGTTTACCAGAGGAACCATATTTATTTTGACTAAAATAAAAATCAACAGTAAACTACTCAGTGTTTGGCTGGCTTTCCCAACTGGAGCCTTCTCCTTTACTCCACGACTTAGGTGGCCAATTAACATGACTTTAGCCACATCTCCGGATTCTTCCTAGAAAGTATTTATGTTTGAGGACTCAGAACACAGGCAGCCATGTGTAAAATCTAGCTCTGAGGGGACAGTTCCCTAAACATAGGGGAAGTTTGGATCCAAAAACCTACAGCTTGAGCCAGTGCTTCTCAACTTTTTCAGCTTGATGGTGACCCCTTATTTGAAGTAAAAAAATATCTTGGTGCTTTTACATTTACTGTAAAAGAAAAATAACATAAATGATAACAGTGCTAAGCCTACACCATGTATTTGTGTGCACATTTCAAAAGGGTGACTGAGAAGTCTTAATCTTCGAGTCAGAGTCTGTGGAGAATGGGAAAACAAGATTTTCTTTGCTTAAAAGTGTAATAAAATATTCAATGCCTCACAGCTAGAGCTGGATGGAAATCAGAAATGTCCATTTTATGGAAAATTCCAGCTTTTTGAAAACAGATATTTGGTCTGAACCAGAACGAAAAGCTAAATTTTCTTAATTTCCAGCGAAACAGACCTTGAAAAAAAATTGATTTGAGACCATCAAAATATTGTGTTTCAACTATGTCAAAATGTTTCACGTCAACGATGGCAAATCATCTCATTGCAGTAATGTCTAAATGTTTCATTTCAATGAGGTAAAAATGTTTTGTCATTTTCAAATCAGCGGAGTCTGATGCGATTCACCTGCGGGTATAGAAGGATTTCGCTGAAGAAATCTCAGCGCCACTGGCAATAATATTGGCAAACTCATGGATGAGAGGAGAGGTCCCGGAAGACTGGAGAAGGGCTAACGTGGTGCCCATCCTTAAAAAGGGTAAAAAGGAGGACCCAGGAAACTCTAAACTAGTCAGGCTGACTTTGATATCTGGGAATCTACTAAATCAATGTATAGAATATTCCATTTGCAAATACCTGAAGGATAAAGTGGTGACCCCTAGCACCCAGCATGGATTTACCAAGAACAAATCATGCCAAACCAACTCAATTTCCTTCTGTGACAGGGTAACTGGTTTGTGGATAGGGAGAATGTGGTGGACTTAATATACCTGGACTTCAGCAAGGCTTTTGACACAGTAAACTGGAGAAATGCAGGCTCAGCAGAACTGCCATTAATGGTTACATAATTGGTTAAACAACTGCAAAAAAAGAGTAACTATTAATAGAATGATGTCTGATTAGAGGGAGGTCTCAAGGGGGGGTCCACAGGGATCTGTTCTGGGTTTGGTGTTGTTTAACGTCTTTATTAGTGACCTGGAGGTAGGAATAGAGAGCACACTGATCAAGTCTGCAGATGACACAAAACTGCGGGGGAAGAAGGTTTGCCAACACTTTGGAGGATAGAGCTAAAATTCAGATGGATCTTGATAAATTGGAGAACTGGGCTATAGCCAACAAAATGATATTCAACAGAGAGAAATGTAAGATGCTACACTTAGGGAAGAAAACCCAAATGCACAAATACAGAACAGGGAAAAACTGGCTTGGCAGTAGCACTGCTGAGAAGGATCTGGGAGTTGTGGTGGATCACAACCTCAACATGAGTCAGCAATGCGATGCTGCTGCTGCAAAAAAGCAATGGCATAGCATGAAAGTCAGAGGAGGTGAGAGTACCACTTGGCCTGAGCTGGAGTACTGTGTCCAATTTTGGTCACCAAAGTATAGGAAGGATGTGGAGAAACTGGAAAGAATCCAGAGGTGAGTGACAAAGATGATCAAAGGGATGGAATGAAAGTCAGATACGAGCAAAGGCTGAAGGAGCTGGGTATGTTTAATTTGGAATAGGGCAGATTAAAAGGAGACAGGACAGCAGTCTTTAAATACTTGAAAGGCTGCCATACAAAAGATGGAGGAATGTTGTTTTCTCTTGCCACAGAGGGCAGGACAAGAGGCAACGGGTTCTAACTACAGCAGAGCAGATTTAGATGACTGGAAAAACTGGATTCATTGGCACGTCTCAAGGAAATTGGATGGCTGAAGGAAACGGGAGCAGGTCAGAAACAGAACTGTGTAAACGAACTAATAACGATCATACTTACAAAGCTCTTGTGCAGCGTTTTCCATCAACAAATCTCCAATGCTTTACCAAGGAAGGGGAAGTATTGTTATTCCCGTGGCGCAGATGGGGAGACTGAGGCAATGAATGAGTGAATAAAATCCAGGTTTCTTGAACCCCCCCAAGCTAATGCTCCAGGCTTTGGGCCACTGTGCCCCGTGAAGCTTATTCTAATTCAGTCTCCCATTCACTTGTGAGAAGAAATCGTGACAGTGATTCTGGAGCGTGTGGGATTGCTGGCTATGGACATGCCTGGGTTCCACAGCCTTTCTAGGAACTTTTCATTATTATTTTTATTAACGCGGCATCTGGGAGTCTTAGGATCACGCTGTGCTAGGCGCTGTTTAAGCACAGAACAATGACACAGCCCCTGCCCAACAGAGCCGACCATCTAAGTATAAGGGAAGAGACAACGGATGAAAACAGGCAGTGAAGTACAACGAAACAAGAGTCTGCATGATTGACTGTTGTCTCAGACCACTGCAGGCCTAACCGTTGACAAATTTTTTTATAGACATCACGACAACGGAGAGTTTTAGAGAGGGATTGGAAGGTGGAGAATGAGGTGGCCTTGCAGATGTTTATGGTAAGCTCCCCCCACACCCCATAAGTCCCTCGGCCCGCGCTGCTTCCAGCAGCTCCCATTGGCCTGGAGCAGTGATCCGCGGCCAGTGGGAGCCGCGATCGGCCAGACCTGCGGACGGGGCTGGTAAACACACTGGCCCAGCCCGCCAGGGGCTTTACCTACACAAGCGGCGACCCGTGTTTCAGAAACCCTGATCTACAGGGACCCCTAAGACTGAGCCTCTGGGCAATGTATTTCTCTTTGCCATTTCCCACCACCTTCACACTCTGCTTTCCTTGGTAAAGAGGGGCTAGTGCACATGACCTTTGCTATTTGCTCTAAACAGTTGACTCCAGTGAGGGCAGGGTTGATCCTGATGTAGTACCTTGATTCAAAGCTTCTTAGAAATAGAAGGAATGAGCCGGATCTAGTACTTAAAACAAGTGCTTCTTCAGTAAAGAGGAGTGTGTGTGTGTGTGTGTTTGAGAGGGAAAGAGAACAATCTTCTATGCTCCTGGGAACACGAAGCTACAATAGCTGCCCTACAGAATGGGGCCAGCTTAATCCTTTAATAGTTTGTCTGTTTGTGTTGTGAGTGGCCTTGGGAACAGCCCTAAATGCATATTTTCCTCTGGAAATATTGGCTCCAGTGTTTTAGTTTTCTGAGGCCTAGGCAAAAGTTATGGTTCATATTTTAAAAATAAACATTTCTGTCAAAGATCTATAAATGCAGATGTAGGGTATCCAAATGCCTCTGCCCTCACCCTGTTTTCAAAGCTTTAATGTCGCGTGTGTGCCTCGACCTCTGTAGTGAAAAGTTTCACCTGAAATGTATTTACCTTTCTTTGCTAATTAGCAGAAAAATGACACAGAGAAACTTTATATTTTCTTCAGCAAGAACGGCCATAGAGACTTCATTTATGGAGGGATCTGAATGATCCCCATTCATGGCCAGCAATACTGTCTGCACCAATAGGTCTTTGTGTGTCGAGCAGAGCAAAAGGGAAAAAAAATCCATATTTTATATATATAAAAATGGGGGTGGAAGCAAAAAACACATCTTTTAATTCCATTTTGTTCCCTGACGCTATTTGTAGTTATGTGTGTGTGTGTATATGTGTGTGTGTGTAGGGGAGTTATATGTGTGCGTCTGCAAGTGTGAATGTATATATGAGTGTTTAAATGCATTTGTGTGGATGTATATTTGTGTGTGTGTGTATAATACCTATGCTTTGTGTGTGCATACATATATGTATGTGTGTGTTTTCCCATGATAACCTGCCGCCAAATTCTCCTGCTCTTGCTCATCTTAAATGGCAATTCCTCCGTGAGTCGGCCTCATTTATCTCAATGGCGCAACCTGTGAAGTAAGATGCTACTTACCACGAGCAAGAGCAGCAGATTTGGGGCCCCGGGGTACTGCCACACTGAAAATAAAAAGCCCAAAGCAGCAAGTTTTGGAGCATGGGCCAACTGACTTGGGCTCACGGGGATTGTCCAGGGTGGCTAAAAATAGCAGCGCAGATGTTCAGACTGGTGCTAAAACCTGCCAAGATGGGACGATCTCAGAGCCCGAGCTCCCTCTTGTAAAATTTTGTTGGAGAGTTTATCCATTTCTCATCAAGATGTTGATGGCTTTGAAATGTTCTGGCCAGCTCTTCTAAGGCCAGATTGTGCTTTCCTTGCTCACGACTCACTTGAGTAGCGTCTTGTTCTGTGTGATTTCCCATTGACTTCGGGGCGGGGTACACACTTGTGGAGTAAAGAGCGACTCAGCATAAGGGTGGCGGAACTGGCCTCCTCTGGATCTGAAGGTGGTTTGCTGAGGCTTGGGGTCATACAGTGCAGGTGAAATGAACGAATGCTGAAGGACATGAATGGATGGCTGGATAGATGAGATTGGCAGATCACTTGCAGCCTAAAGGCATTTATCAGCCAACACGGAAGTATTGTTATGTTACTTTGTGATGAATGCATCTACTTACTATTAACGTATTAACGCAGCCCGCTAAATCTGCATAGTGCTTTATAGATACTGAAGACATCTGATTCCTATTCACCCAATGCATCATTGGTTTTATTTGTCTATTTAGATGGTCAGCCGCTTGTGGCAGGCACTGTATCTTCGTCTAGGTCTGGGCAGAATGGTGCATCCTGCTAAAAACAATAACTCATACAGTATTCTAATCTATCTATTTATCTAGGTTTACTAAGCTATCTATCCATCCTTTGCTATTGATATCTCCTGGTTTGCCTCTCTCTCTCTCTTCGGTATCCCAGAGGGTACAATTTTTGTAATGGATGTAACAATTTCCCCCTGAAATTAACTCCTATTTCACATTACTTTGGGTGTGTCTCACTAAGCTAATTCCAGTCCTTTCATTCCCCTCTGCTCCCTCACTCCTACCTTAGCAGATGGATATTTTTGCCTGCTGATTATTAAAAAGCAGTGTGTGTGGTGGGGGAGGGGGGAGCCCACCACAAGGCAAATGTTTCCTAAATCCTGAGACCTGCGTTTCATGTGCCGAGCTGGATGTCTAAGGAGTGGTTTGTGTGACCTTGTTCCTGTCCCACTCTCCCACTCCCTCCAGTCTCAGGCTCAGGAAGGATGCTAGCTCCTTACACCGCAGACTGTTTACTGAGTTGAGCAAACATCAGGCTGTGCAGATTAAAGACAGTGAATGACAGCTTAACCCCTTTCTCCAGCCTGGTTTCACTGGCCCCACTGTCCAGGTCTCAGATTCTCCACATTCCAGGCAGTAGCGGGTCCTCTTTCTTACTTCCCATCCCCTACCCAAGCAATGAACCCCTTGTGGAAAGCCCCAGGGGCGGGACAAAGCCAGGCAAGCCTTCGTGTAATTCAAAGTTTTCTTCTGCTTTTTCTCCCTCCCCACTCCCAACCTTGCCCTCCCCCCAGATTTATCACACGTGTCAGAGGCTGGCCTGCTGCCTCTCCGAGGAGCGGCATGTTAATACTTCTGGCCCAAGCCTCTTGCCTGTCACTCTGCCTCCAGCTTCTGAGCAACCATGGACAGGATTTTCTCTGGCTTCTTGCTCTCTGTGCTTCTTCTCTTCCAGGATCATGGCATTGACGGGGCTTCCCCTCAGCCCAGAGGTAAGTGAAGAGGTCAGTTTGGTTGCGGTACCTTCTTGTCACCCGAAGCCATCCTGCTAGGGCAGATGCGAACATAGGGAGGAGAAAAGGAGAAAAATGACACCAAACAGATTGCAGGACTGTGCAAAGAATCTTTTGTAAATAGTTGACCAAGGCAGCAAAATCCTGATGTCTGTGCTGCGTTCTCCTGTTTGCTTCATTGCTTAAGAATTAGAGCCATGTGAATGGCACAGACACCATTAACAGAAAGTTGCTTCAGTATGTCTTAAGCATAGTATCAGGTCCAGTTCCTTTTAGCTGGAGGATGCATTGCCATTAAAGGAGCTGTCCTGTGCCACTTTATCTCCTGAATAGAACTTGCTTCTTCTCTCAAACCATTCCTCAAAGAGCTGGTTTTGTTTGGGGAATTCAAGAAGCAAATTGGCCTGGATTGATCAGACATTCCTAGAGCTGGTTCACCTTTCCCAGTAAAGTGGAATGGATTGGTTTTGAGGTTGGTCCTTCTTAAGGTTTTAATGTAGCCCTTTTTCAAGCAAACTTCCAGTGAATTCCCTTCAGTGTGTTGAAGTCAATGGTAGATTTTGCCTGAATTGGGATAACAGGATTTGCCTTAGAGACAAGCTGCTGAAGAGATACCCTGCGAGCAGCCTCAAAGAAGGACGGTTAATTTTAATGTCTGCAAATCCCCATTTCCCAGCTACAAAATACTTGACCATGGTAGGTAGCCAGTGTGCTGAGTTCAGTGCCTATCATGCTGAACAACACTGTCATGTTGTTTTGTTGTACTCCCAGTCTGTCCGTCTGCACCTGTTATCTCTGGTCTTTGGGGCAGGGGCTATTGGCTTGTTCTGTGTTTGTAAAACACTTAGCACCATGAGGTTCTGGTCCATGTTGTCGGCTCTTAGGCACTGAGGTATTACAAATGCACGAGTGTTGAATTCAAAAGGAAAAGCAAATAGTGAAAGAGGTTTGTAAAAATGGTAAAGAAATCAGTCCACTAACTGATCCAGTAGGAAGTGGATGAAGTTACAGATGACAATTAATGGTCAGCCAATCTGCGGAACTCATGGCTGCAGGAGGTGGTCAAGACAAATATTGGGGCTGGATTTCTAAAAAGGTTGAGTGATTTTGGGACATTCTAAAACACTTATACCTGTGCAGATCACAGCAATGATAAGGATGATGTGACTACATGCTGCAAGGCATAAGATAGCCACTTAGAGAAAGGAACGTTCTTCCCAGACTGCCCAACTGATCAGCTTTGTGAAGAGATGGTATCTCTACACCTGAACCATCCAGTACTAGACATTACCAGAGTCAGGAAATGACAGATGGACCATTCATCCAATCCACTATATTTCTGGTATGATTGAAGGTGGCTTGCAATATAAACATGTTTTAATTCTGAGTTATCAACAGTTTTCTGTTTCTTCTAATTAATACAGCACCATGGTGTTTCATTGCCATAAGGGTTTGACTATTATAAAAGTTATTACAGAATAAGGTAGACAGTGGATTTAAAGTGGAGTATCTACTCTGGAATAAGTCCACATGTGGCCATTCTTATTCCAAAATGAAAGTGCTGTTTTTGGTTTAATTTAATCCACTTCCAGAATCAATTAAGCTATTTTAGAAAAAGGCACTCTTCTGCCAGAATGAAAGTGTCCATCCGTGGAATTATTCAGGACTAATTGTTCTGGAATAGCTCTTCCTGAATAGACTAGGGAGCCTTCTGGGGCTGGACACAATTAGCTAGACTTGCTTTTGATTTTCCAATACTCTCTCTTTATTTCCCCATAAATACATTTTAATTCCATAAGAAGAGATTAAAAAAAAATTGTTTGGGACAAAAATACAAAAGCGTTTTGCAAAAAAGTTGTTTCTAAAATCTTTTGTTGCTCAGTCAGTCCTTATCGCACACTTCAATGCTTTGGTACCACACTTCTTTCTTGGCAGCAAGAAATTAATTAAACAAACAAACAAAAAAACAACAAATGGTGGTTAGGTCACTGGAGTGGGAATCAGGAGACCTCTTGTACATTCCTTGATCCACCAGGGACATACTGCATGACCTTGGGCAAAGCTCAGTGCCTCAGTTTCCCTACCTATAAAATGGGTATAATGACACTTCATAAAGTTCTTTTTTGGTCTAAGAATTAAAGCACTATGTAAGCCTGATTATAAACCGACATTTTCTATTTCCTTCAATGAAATATGGAAGTGAAGTGAAACCAACCCCCTGAGGTAAATGGTTATCTTTCAATGGCAAACACTGTGTCCTACTGACTAACTCCTCCTTGAATCCCTCCTGCACATTGTGTTGTTTAACGATAAATTATTCAGAAGCCAGTGTCACATTCAGCCCTAAATGCTTTCAGGAAACTCACCTGACAATCTGTCTTCATGGATGTACAGCAGGATATTTGTTTTCATATGTCTAATAGCGTGAGAGATCAGTTGCATTTCACACTGATGACCAACTTCTAGATCTATGTCTTAACTTTAGACAGACTTGCTGGTCATAAAGCTTGCGTGTAACAATTTGCCTACAAAGTCTGACAGAACTTTCCTCTGTATCACAGAACCCGTATCCTCCCCCTGTGTGAAAATGAAATATTAACAGAGCACAGGAGAACAGAACCTCACAGAGGCAGGCTAAATGGGGCAATTTGGGAAATGTTCATAAAATATCAACGCTTTTTATTTTTATTTTTTTGGTCACAGTTTGAAATGTTAATGAAAAATCTCATCAAAATGGTCAGTTTTGAGAAATTCCACCCAGCTACACCCCAGAGCATTTTGACCACCAATAGTTTTCTCCACCATGTTTATGATTGATCTTACCAAGGGAACATAGAAGTTACATGGGAAATATGTAGTCTTAGGTCAATCTATTTTACATTTTCACACCGATTCGCTTGTCTAGTGCAGCTTTACTCTTTACAGTATAATCACCAGTGTTTTGTGATGTGATACCAATAGGAAATGTTGTGCTTTAATGCAGTGGCTCTCAACCTTTCCAGATTACTGTACCCTTTTCAGGAGTCTGATGTGTCTTGCGTACCCCTAAGTTACACCTCACTTAAAACTATTTACTTACCCAGACATAAACATACAGAAGTGTCACAGCCACACTGTTATTGAAAAATTGCTGCTTGCTCATTTTTACCATATAATTATAAAATAAGTCAACTGGGCTATAAAAATTGTATTTACATTTCATCGTACAGTGTATAGAGCAGTACAAACAAGTCATTGTCTGCATGAAATTTTATTTTGTATTGACTTCGCTAGTGCTTTTTATGTAGGCTGTTGTAAAACCAGGCAAATATCTAGATGAGTTGATGTACACCCTGGAAGACCCCTGTGTACCCCCAGGAATACATGTACCCCTAGTTGAGAACTACTTCTTTAAGTGTTATACCAGGGGGTTGTATGAGTTAGGACTCCTGGGTTCTATTTCCACCTCTACTGACCCCCTGGAGCCGTGAGGTAGTTATTTAATGCCTAGATGTGCCTCTGTTTATCTATCTCTGTAATGGGAATAATAATACTTATTGCACTGACTTGTTGTGGGAATTTATGTGTTAATTTTTGCAAAGCGTTTGCAGGGCATCTGAGAAAGGTGCTTCAAACAATTGGTCTGCTCCACTGCTGTTTTACTCCATTGCGACTGCACTGAGTTTCATCAGCATAACAGCATAAAACTGGAGAGGTGAATCCAGCCCCATAAATGCCAAATATTATTATCTCATCATCTCTGTGCTTTATAAGTACACGCATTTGTACATGGTGTTATGTTTTTTAACCAATAAAAATACTTTTCTTGTACACAAAGTAAAAGAACATTGATTAATTAGTTCCCACTTTGCCCCATGAGATAAGTAAATATTTATCATCATCCTACTGGTTTTACAAATGGGGAAACTGAGTCACGGGGCGGTGAGGTGACTTGCCCAGTGTCATGCAGAGCAATGACCCAGATTTGACCCACTAGATCTCACTCTCTGTCATCTACAAAGACCCATGCATAGGAGCTAGGAGCCCTGATTCATAATCCTCTGTTGTAACCTGCATCGGTCTCGCTTATCCTCTTCTCTCCACTTTCCTGCCCCCTCACCTGCCTGCTCTCCAGTGTCCCCTCTCCCTTCACATTTCTTTCTATTTAGAGGATTCCCTTCTAACTAAAACCAGCCCCCCTCCAAAAATTGTGGAACTAAGGTGCCATTTGCTGCTGCCACACTGTTCATCCTGCTGGTGTGTTCTACTCTCCCCCTACCCCCGGATCTGTCTGATCTGTATCGGTTGTAAGCTCTCTGGAGCTACAAATAGGACCTAGGCATCCTGACACCCAGGTCTCTGCCATAACTCAGTAGAACCCTGTCTCCCCACAAGAACCAATAAGTCTTGACTCCCCAGCATCCTGCTCTGACCCCCGAACCTCACTATTTTTTTTCTGTAGCCTTATTTCTTCATCTTTCTCCTCCCACTTCTCTCGTGCAGGTGCTCTGTGTAGGACAAGACCCACCGACCTGGTGTTCATCATAGACAGCTCCCGCAGCGTGCGCCCCAATGAATTTGAGCAGGTCAAAGTCTTCTTGTCCCAGGTCATCGAGTCCCTCGATGTGGGCCCCAATGCCACTCGGGTGGGGGTGATCAATTATGCCAGCACAGTCAAGAACGAGTTCTCCCTCAGGACCCATTGGACCAAAGCCAACCTGCTGCAAGCAGTCCGCAAGATCAAGCCGCTCTCCACGGGCACCATGACGGGCTTGGCGATCCAGTTTGCCATCAATAGGGCATTCAGTGACTCAGAAGGGGCCCGTGTGAGGTCTCCTGAGATTAACAAGGTAAGTGAATTATCTGCTGAGCTGCTGCACTGGGAGAAGTCAGTGTCACTCTCCCTATCCCACAACCCCGCTTCCTTCTGTCTAATCAGAGACTGGAAATTTTGAAGAAAATGGCCAAAGCCCCACACACACTATTCGGGACAGGGAAAAAGTGATTGTTATCTCTGTGGCAATGGCCGTCTTTACTAACATCCCAGCCAAGATGACACTAAAAGACTTTTAATTTTGCAGTGGCAAGGAGGCTGGTTTTCTAGGCAGACAGAGCAACTGGGGACTCAATTCTCATTGAAAGTCAGTGAGATCTTTGTCTCAGATCCTCAAAGGTATGTAGGTGCCTAATTCCCATTTATTTCAATGGGAATTAGGTGCCTAACTCACTTTGACAATCTGGGCCTTGGTGCCTCACTCTTCTTTTTGCCTTTGAAAAAACCCCACCTCGAACTCACAAGATAGGAAATGTCACAATTAATGTTGCCCTGGAAACCTTAATTCCCCCATCCCTCCAGCTCACTCCTTGTCTGTCTTGACTATTGAGATGGTGAGCTCTTTGGGGCAGAGACCACCTCTTTCTCTGTGCATGTAGTGAGTGTGGGGCAGTGAGATCATGGTCTAGGTTGGTATTTAACATAAGAACGGTCATACTGGGTCAGACTAAAGGTCCTTTTAGTCCAGTATCCTGTCTTCTGAATGAACAGAAGAGGTTATCACGAAGTAATTCATCCATCCTCTGTCGCCCATTCCCAGCTTCTGGCAAACAGAGGCTAGGGACACCTTTCCTGCCCATCCTGGCCAATAGCCATTGATGGACCTGTCCTCCATGAACTTATCTAGCTCTTTTTTGAAGCCCTTCCATATAACAACAACAGCATCTGCTTTCCCCTGACTCCTCACCTTTGAATTTGGCTACACCTGTCTCAGCTCAGTAACAGTTAGGGGAAACCTCTCCCTTCTGTGCATGCAGAAAGTTTGTTTCATTAGCAGCTTGTGTTCTAACTAAACATGAGTCATGACGCAGCCTAGGCCCACATGCCCAAAGCTGGCTCCTCAGGCTCTCTGCTAACCAGACAGGAGCAGAAAAATAAGCAAGGGCTTAACGTGGACAGCCAGAGCTTCCGTCCCAACCAATCAGGAAACCAGCTGTTTGAAGAAGGTTTTCCCCCCTCCCAACTCTAACATTTCTGGAATGTCAGTTTCTTTCCTTTTTCCTCTGCTGCTAGCAGAGGAACGGGGAAGCCGGCCATGTGGAAGTGTGTGCAAAAAGGAGAGGGGACAGAAGCCAAAGGCAGCAAAAACAAACAAACAAACAAACCCCCAACAACCAGCAAAGCCTAAATGCAAGAAATGCATCTCGTAAAAAGGTGACCACACCCGGAAAAACAAACAAACAGCCCGACACTAGCATTTTAATAGTTGGAGTAGCCAGAAATCAACCAGACATTACTGAACAATGGTGTCAATAGGTGGGGATCAGATCTCTCCACATACCTACCGTCTATGCCCCTCGTCACTCTAGCATCGGCATAACAAATATGAATGGATTTACCTCACATCACTCTTTTATCTCCAAGTTCACAGAGGGGAAAGTAAGGCACAGACATTGAAGGCAGGGCCAAAACTGAGAACTTTTGAAAATCTAACTTTCCCAAGGTCAGTCTGTGGCAGAGTTAGGTATTGAACCTTTATCTTCTGAAGCTCAGTCCGGTGTCATAATCACAAAAACATCCTTCCTGTGAAAGTGAGAGCAGGGGCCTGGAATGGCTTCTTTTCTCACTTTTGCCACTGGCTGTGTGTGACTTTGGGCAAGGCACTTAGGGATGAAGTGTGGCCAGGTGTAAAATGGTGTAAAGTGTAATAACCTTGTACTCCCACATAGGGGTGTTGCCAAGCCTAATTTGAATGATACTTCATGCCTAATGTAATGACACTCACCTCACCAATGGATATAAGGAAGTGCATAATAGTTTGGTATTATGATTATTACTGCTATTATCATTATTAATAATAATTAATGTTTGTAAAGTGCTTTGAAATCCTGGGATGATCCTGGTTGTGATTCTGGCCAAGTTTGTGCAAACAGAATAAGAATGGACTCAACTTTAATCTTTTTTGGAGATTCAAAATTGTTCATTCTGTCCCACAGGTATATTTTGCCTTTCACTGCTTTAAGGTGTTACTCATAGAAACAGAAATGGTAAATTACCCAAGAAAGGCAGTCTGGGATGATGTATCTATCCCTGTTAGAAACAGGACTGCTATCTAATGTGTTGTGTTTATACAGTTCCCTCACTGAAGCATAGTATCTAGGTGCTGATTCAATGGTATTTGCAGCCCAAGTCCCAAATGGCTTCAAACTCATTCAGACCCAAACTGTCCTTCAGGCCTTTTGGAGTGTGTCCATCACTGGGTTAAAAGAGGAGATTCTAGAGTCTTCCTTCCTTGCCCCCAGGCTGGATTAAAATGAAGTAAGACACTGATCCACCAGCAGTCTGGAAATGAACAAAACCCATTGATTGCATCTCCCATCTCATCATCTCTGCTTCCCTCCATGAATGGAATTTTCTACCCTGTGAGCTTTTAGAAGCCTGTCACTCCTCCAGTCCTCATACCTGTGAACACTTTTGAGAAAAATGATTTTTTTTTCCTGATTGCCCAACATTTTTCATGTTTTCATCCAGACAAGCAAACTCCCCAAATTCTTCAGTTTAAAAATGTAAAATTTTATTTCCAGTGATTGAAAATGGCCCTGTTTTGTCTAAGAAAATCCATTCAAAATGTTCAATCCACACTCCATGCCTCTGGATGGGGCATGCGGGCCCTTGTCACTGAATGTAGTGCTGTCCACACACATCATCTGACTCGCCGCTACATGTCTAGCATTGCCAGCTTCCAGGCCAACAGGGGTGATAAGGAAACTCCTGCATCTCAGAGAGCAGCTCCTTAGAGCCCACTGCTTCTTCATCCCACACTTGAAGGATCCTTCTGAATGCAGAACCTGAGGCATCAAAATTCCTGCTTGAATCTGCTAGAGAACTCTCCTCCCCTTCCCTAGATCTTTATTCCCTGAAGCCAAACAGCATGAATGAATTGGCAGTGGTCCTGTGGAACTGGGAATAGCTTCAGAGGGAACTTTTCCCCTCCTCTTTGAACCTGACTTACAGCTCACCCCCTTAAGAGCAGTTCCGCACGTGCACGGGAAACTTTATCTCCAGCAAGACCTTTCCAGGGAGAGACAGTAGTAGCAGTGGGAGCAGGGGATGATGAGGGAAGGATATTAAAGTTTCCCGCAAAGCCCTCCTGTCAGTTAGCTAGTAGCTCACTGCAGGTTGAAGGTGACAAACTAGACGGAAAACTCAATGAAATAGGGACAAAGACAGGGCCTCCCTTCAGCTGGGTCTCCCAAGCTCTCTAGCAAATACAGTCGTTACTTCACTGAGAGATGGCTGGGCATATTTCAAACTCCCAGGTAGCTTTGTGCTCAGTGTAATATGATTTTACTTTATTATGTGCTAAAGAACAGGTCACTCTATTGTCTGATACTGGCCTTTGGGAAGAGAATGCCAGGAAGATACATTCCTCCTAACCTGTCTACAATGGATAGTTCACAGTGTAACAATAAAAAACAAACAAACAAAAAACCCAAAACCCAGCAATCACATGCTACAGGATTTTTTGTCAGGTCTTAGGAACAGCCATTGCAAAAACCCAAAGCAGAACAGAAAACAATGGACTAGATTCCTTCCTGGTGTAATTCAATGGGAGATGCTCCAAGACCCTTTATACCAGGGATGGATTTGGTCTAATTTTTGTGATAAGGAAAAAAGTTAGTGACTACCTATTTATTTATTTTTGGCTCTATCACAAATGATACCAGCCTCCCCCCACCCATTTTTCTGAGAAGCCATTGCGTAATAATGATGATGCAGGACTAAAATGGGGTCAAAATGTTTGTACTTAAAACATTTTTTTTAAAAAAGAGAAATGGTTTTGCTGTCCAAAGAAACATTTTTGTGGAAAATTTTCATTTTAGTCAAAATGGGCCTGTTTATTAGCACTAAAAGAGCAAGCACATTTTTAACAAACATTTTACATTTTTGGAAAATAAATTAATTTGTGCTTTTTAAAAAATAATAAATTTTCATTCAGTTGAAAGTTTTCAGTTTGGTCATCTTAGTGAGAGAACAAAACATTTTAATTTTTTTTTTTTTTGTCTTCTGGCAGAAAAAAATATATTTTTTTTGGATTTCAAAGCTCCCATATAAATATTTCATTTTTTGGATTTGTTTATTCATTGAAAAAGAAATGAACAAAAGAGTCTGGGAAATATCTTTAGAAAAATCAACCCTTAAAGAACATCACACAAAACATTAGCATTTCTTTCTCTGCTGTCCAGCAGACCAAGTCTCACTCAATGAATCCAGATCACAAGTGCTCTGATTCAAAACCAAAAGCTCCACAAACCCCACTCAGCTGAACAATCCAGCTTGACTTGTCCTGCTTCTTACACCTCCATTGATAACCAGGAAGCTGCACCTGGAACCAAATGGGCAGGGTGAGGTTGAACAGAATCCAGCTCCCAGAGCTTCCCAGAGCTGCAGCAACTCCCGCTGGAAAGTGGCTAGATTTTCGTTCCTCACGTTTCCAGAGCTAACTGTGAACCACAGCCACTGGGAGCTGCGCGTCCGTGTCTGCGGATGATCAATGTAAACAAACTGTCTCGCGGCCCGCCAGCGGATTACTCTGACTGGCCGCATGCGGTCCCCAGGATGCAGGTTGCCCACCACTGATCTAGACCATCCCTGGCATGTGTCTGTCTAACCTATTCTTAAAAACCTCTAATGATGAAGATTCCACAATCCCTCTGGGTAATTTGTTTCAGTGCTTAACCACCCTGACAATTAGGAACTTTTTCCTAATGTCTATCCTAAATCTCACTTTCTGCTATTTGAGCACATTAGTTCTGGTCCTGTCCTCAGTGGATAAGAAGGACAGTTTATCACCATCCTGTTTATAACAATCTTCTATGTACTTGAAAACTTAACATGGCCACCCTCACTCTTTTCCTCTCCAGACTAAACAACTCCCTTCCCCCTTTTTTTTCCCAATCTTCCTTCATAGGTCATGTTTTCTAGATCTTAAATCGTTTTTTGCTCTCTTCTGGATTTCCTCCAATTTGTCCACATCTTTCCTGAAGTGTGGTGCCCAGACACAGTACTTCATTTGAGGCCTTATCAATGCTGGGTAGAGTGGAAGAATTACTTCTAGTATCTCGCTTACAATACTCCTGGTAATACATCCCAGAATTATGTTCACTTTTTTTGCAACAGTGTTGTATTGTGGACTCATATTTAGTTTCTGACATAGTATAACAGTACTCCTTCCTAGGCAGTCAGTTCCCATTTTGTATTTGTGCAACTGATTGTTCCTTCCTAATTGGAGTACTTTGCATTTGTCCTTATTGAATTTCATCCTATTTATTTCAGACCATTTCTCCGTTTGTTAAGCTAATTTTGAATTATAATTGTGACTGGTTAGATCACAGAAACCTCTTTTGGGACTGCCACCTGATGTGCCAAGACTACCTGTGAGCCTGCTTTCCCTGCCAGCTTGGGACTTCAGTGCCCTGCCTGGTTGTGCCAGACATGCTAGCCTGCTACAAACACAGACCCAGGTCTGAATCACATTCCCCAAAAGCTGCAAGCTTAACTGAAAACAGCTTAAGAAGTGTTCCTGTCTCCAATACTCAGATACCCAATTCCCAATGCGGTTCAACCCCCAAATAAATCTGTTTTAGCCTGGATAAAACTTATACAGGGTAAACTCATAAATTATTCACCCTCTATAACACTGATAAAGAGAGATGCACAGCTGTACTCCCTCCCCACCCAGGTATTAATACATACTCTGGGTTAATTAATAAGTAAAAAGTGATTTTATTAAATACGAAAAGTAGGATTTAAGTGGTTCCAAGTAATAACAGACAGAACAAAGTAAATTACCAAGCAAAATAAAATAAAGCATGCAAATCTAAGCCTAATACAGTAAGAAAGTGATTACAGATGAAATCTCACCCTTGGAGATATTCCAATAAGCTTCTTTTACAGACTAGCCTCCTTCTAGTCTGGGTCCAGCAATCACTCCCACCCCAGTAGTTACTACCCTTTGTTCCAGTTTCTTTCAGGCATCTCCTTGGGGTGGAGAGGCTATCTCTTGAACCAGCTGAAGGCAAAATGGAGGGGTTTTCCAGGGGACTTATATAGTTTCTCTCTTGTGAGTGGAAACCCCTCTTTCCCCCTGTGTAGAATCCAGCTACAAAATGGAGTCTTGGAGTCACATGGGCAAGTCACATGTCCATGCATGATTCAGTTTTCTACAGGAGGTTTCCAGGAAAGCTCAGATGTGGATTGGCGTCTATCAAGTTTCCCTTCACACAGTGTGCACACTGACCAGACAGCTTTCTTGACTTGGCCATGAAAATGTCAGGATCTTTATCCCACTAATCCATTCCAAGTAGTTTAAAATAATTCCTTCCAATGTGCATTATTGCCCTGCTCTGGTCTGCTCTGCCATCCATATCACTCCGGTTCTTCTGAAATTCTTCACTGTTCTCTTTCATTTTTACTAGCCTAAAAAATGTTACCCCATCAGCAAATCAGGCTCACGCACAGTTCATCCCATTGAGCTACAGCAATTTACATCAGCTGAGGACCCAGCCCATTAAGTCAGTTACCTAATTCGTAGCCCTGATTTCTGAGCACACCGCTAGTTAGAGAACTGGCCATTTCCCCCTAGTTTTATCTTCTTGTTTCTGAACCAGATCTTTATTCACTGCTGATCTTTCCATTTCTTTTTTGTTCTCCACTGTTACTGAGCTTCCTGGCCTGTTGTGGGAGGGACTTTATAGACAACAGACATTTTGCACTTTTTACTTCCTTTTTAAAATGCTTTGTTCTTTTTAACATCTTCTTTCAAGCCCGAAGGTCACGTTTTCCCATCTTGTGAGCCAAACTCCGTTCCTGGCTACACTCACTGTAGTCAGTGGGGCTGACCGGTTAGGAATCTAAACCTGGAAGGTGCTGGGCCAGTCCTGCTTCTGTTAAAGTCAATAGAAAAACTGCCATTGACTGCAGCGGGAACAGAGCAAGGCCCAAACCTCATGCTTTTGAAAATCCACACCACTGTTTCCAGATATCTAGGAGACGTGCTAGTAGGACCCTGAGAACATTGGCCCAGCAGTGCTCCCAGAGGGAAGGGGCCCAAAAAGACCAAGGTAAATATATTTGTTTTACGTCTTTCCTGTAGCCCAAAGCTGGCTACTCCACCAGCAAAGGCTGCAGGGACTTTGGCCTATTACTGTCTTCCTTTAGGAACAGCAAGAAGTGGATCATTATATTGCAAAGAAAATTACAAAAGTGAGGAGGGTATTCACATATCCACTTGCCTCACAAGGTGTGGGGACTGCATTCATTGCTACAGGAGAGCACTTGAAAACATCCAGCTGTGCCTTCAATCATTAGATATGCCTGCCTCAGAATCCACAGGATTGCCTCACGTCCCTATACTAATGCGGAGAATACCTAGGAATTGCTGCCAAAAAGGGCTAGATTGTACCACTAGAGCATAGGCCTTGAGGGGCAGAGGACAGCTGCACACCACAGGAGAAGTGCGAGGAGGAGTCTGGAGTTGGGAAAGTCAGAGACTGGTAGAGAAAGTGGACCATAATGGTGGAAATTTTTGAACCTAAAAAATGTAGGGTTCTGTTCAGAGTCAGTTGGGGGCTAGGATGACGATTCAGCTCAGCTATTTTATCAAACCAGTTTATCCATCCCTAATGCTTCTCTGATTATGACCCTCTGAACTTGTCACAGGCTCCCCTCACTATATACCCTCTTCTCAGCCCACTCAGCAAGGCTGCCATGTTACTATTAGCACAACATCACCTAGTGGCCCTGGTGTGTCTTTGGCTCTTTACCCAAGAAAAACACTGCGAAGAAACCACACAGGCTCAGTGTTTCATGTGCCTCATCATGGGCAACAACATCAGCAACTCCTCGTTTGTAAAACAAAACTAGCTCTTTATGAAGAGAACTAATGACAGAGATGCCGCAACTCCTGCAGTGTTCCAGCCATGTGCACACAGACTGACTTCCTGGTGCCTCCTCCAAATGCTTCCTCCTTGCAACCTGTGCTCCTCCCTCCAAGTTCATGCAGGTTGCTAGATTCAGGTGGATCCCAAATATACACGAACATGAGGGCCTAGTTACATATAAATTGCTGCTCTTGTTGGTTTCTTACCATTTTTCTACCACATAGAACATAGTGAGCACAGCTAAAGAACTTAGAAAATATATTCAAAAGGCTATTATCCTATTCCTATAAACTAGAGGCTCCAGCTGAGGCCAGGACTCCATTGCACCAGGCACTGGAGATACACAGAGTGGGACGATGCACCTACACATGGAGCTGGAGGTGTGATTCCCAGCTTGTGTAGACATACGCACCCCAGCTCCCATTGAGCTAGTCCACTAAAAATAGCTGTGCAGCTGGAGCATGGGCTAGCTGTCCTGAGTACAAACCTACTGGAACCCCACCGCTCACTGCTACTTGTACTATCCCACCGATGCTGTTTTTTAGCATGCTGGCCCATTGGAGCTAGCATGGGTATGTCTACATGAGTGCGGCTCACCCCCCTAGCTCCAGATGTAGATATAGCCACAGACAGTTCCACCTTGCCAGAGAAACACTGGGGTGGGGGGAAGGAGAAAGAGACACACTGATTGGCCCATAGTCACAGAGCAGGTCAGAGGCAAAACTGGGACAAGAACACAGGTGTCCTGCTGCCCAGCCTGAGTTTTAGCCACCGCGCCATGCTGCATCCCCACTGTGCAATGCCGTCCTAAAACGTGACCTGCCCTAAGCACAGGCTCAAGCAGCAAAGCTCAGGAACTGATGTGAATTTTGGGTCCACAGCCGCTTGGAGCTTGAGCCCAAATTTCCATTGGATCTAGGCTTCTGGTTGGATATCAGACATCCCCAGAGATCAGGTCTGTGGTTTTGGTTCAGGCCCATATCCGATCTGTGCAGGTTGTCAGTGGGCTTAAAGAAGTGGAATTACTGATTAGCCTGGGCACTTCACTTCACTTCACTTATTTGTCTCAGACAAAGAAAATGCAAGGAATGCATCCAACCGCTAGTGATAGATCCTGTTAGAGAGACGTTTAACCACTGACAGAACCCTGTTCATTGGGTGGTGCCCCTCACTAAAGCTAGCTGATAATGCATTGTGTTGCTAAGCTGTAATCAGTAGCACCGCATGAAAGCATAGTTATGCTGCCATTTGCTGAGTGGCATTTTTCATGCAAAGTTGCTGAATCAATGGCTCTCTCTTCTGGCAAAAAGAATGGATTGCATGGGTGGTTTCTGCAGAAACAGAAGGAAGGGGAGCCCTGCTTGACTTTGGCTGATATTTCTATTGAAGCTGCAAGTCAATAAAGGAAGAAAGAAAGTTACATCTCAGTGGAATGCTATTTCTCTCCTGATAGCGACTAATCGCACAGCATACAGTGATGATTTTCACAGATTAATCTTTTTCACACCCACATTTCCAGAGTCTGGCCAGAAGAAGAGTTGAACCACGAGAGACTGTGCTTGCAATATTTCTGTCACCACTGGAAACAGCAAACGCCAGAGATCTTGTGCTCTTGTTAGGTTTCAGATAGAGCTGACTGGAAGACAACATTTACCATTTAGCAGCAATGTGGTAGAGCTACTTTGGTGCAGCTGTGCCAATGCAGCGTTGTAAGTGTAGATCTACCCTTAGAAGGATCTGGGGTGATAAACTCTACTCTGAATAAGGCAGAACAGGGACTTGAAGATCTCCCACATCCTTGCTTAATGCTATAACTACTGTACCAGGTTGTTGAGCGTGAGACATTCTGTTTCTGATGAAAAAAGCAATATCTATGTCATTGCAAAGAGGAGTGACGAAATAATGTGCTTTTAACGAAATTTCATTTCAACCAAAAATGTTCCAATCAGCTACAGTTTTAACTCCAATTTCTACAGCTCCCAAAAGGTTAAGGTCATTCCACTAAGCACATGAATTTATGGGCACTTATCAGAATAGAAGGCCCATGTCTTTTGAGGTTTGCTCATCTTTGATATAAATCAAGGGCCAGATCCTGGCATCAGATGAGATTGCCCCCACAGCAATGGAGGGCAGCCTTAAAGCTAAAGCTACCCCTAACTAAGCAACCGGTGAGCCCTCCATCCAAGTTCTCTCTGATTAGCCCTGAGTGAATAATAGATTGTTTGGTTCAATGGCCAAATTGAAGATATGGCTCAACATTGGTTTGTTTTAAACTGAGCGTTTTTTGTTTTTTTCTTGCCAAAATGAAAAACTGAAAACATTTAATTTGGGTCAAAAGGAAACATTTCTCAAAATGCCATCACCTTGCACAACATTTTTGACATTTTCGTTCTGAAAACGTCATTTGGAGTCAACATTGTATTTCAAAACTGTCATTTAAAAATGATAGTTTCAAAAGGGCTCTTTTTTCATTTTTTAAAATTTCTGACATTTTTGTTCTCATTTTTTTTGTCTGAAACAATTTATTGGATTTTACCCAAATCCATGAATAGTTTTGATACCCTGAAAAATGCATTTTTTTGGTGAATTTACTGTTTGCCAAAAAGATTCCCCCTGCTCTACTTGTGATTTCTGTTGTATAAATGTGAAGGTGAATAATACACAAGCTTAACCTTAAGGACCTGTGTGTTGATGGATCACTGAGAATTCTGCTGTTGCGGTTCAATTAGCTATTTCTTGCATTTTTCTTCTCACATTTCTTTATCTTCTCTATTATCAAGGGTATTTGCCTGTGAAACAGTTTTGATTTGGCTTAGCAGTTCACTTGGCGGGAACCTAAGAGTCAAAAATGTTGACTCTGTCACTAACCTTAAGCAAGCCATTTCTGCTCTCTATGCCTCAGTTTTCCCATCTGTAAAATGGAGATAAAGCTTAATCACTTAATGTTTGCCAAGTGCTTTGATATCCTCTGATGGAATTAAAGACACTGTTATTGGGCCAACTCTCTCCTCCAGCCATTACTTAGTCAGAACTTCCATTGACTTCAGCAGGAGTTTTGGGTGAGCAACGACTGTTGAGTTTGATCCAGTGTTAATGCTGTGTGTTAAGAAGGCTGTCTTTACTCTGTTTTCCTTAAATCTGGTATCATCCAGCCATTCCCTATTTAAGATGTTTAAGACAATGTCAATTTAACCCCTGCAGCCCAGAAATGAACAAACCACGGGGGCAGACAAAACAGACCAAGGGTCAGCAACCTTTCAGAAGTGCGGTGCCAAGTCTTCACTTATTCACTCTATTTTAAGGTTTCGCCTGCCAGTAATACATTTTAATGTTCTTAGAAGGTTTCTTTCTATAAGTCTATAATATATAACTAAACAATTGTTGTATGTAAAGTAAATAAGGTTTTTAAAATGTTTAAGAAGCATCATTTAAAATTAAATTAAAATATAGAGTCCCCCAGACCGGTGGCCAGGACCTGGACAATGCGAGTGCCACTGAAAACCAGCTCGCGTGCTGCCTTCGGCGCGCATGCCATAGGTTGCCTACCCCTGAAATAGACTATGCTGATGTTCTGGTATGTTATGGGGAAAGGAAATCATGGTTCCACTTTGTACTGGGCTTTAACTCCACAGATATGAAGACGTTAGTTATTGAGCCAGATTCCTCCCTGAGCAAACATTTTGCTCACATCCATGTTGTAGAAAAACTATTGTGCTAGATTGCACGGAGACACTTCATCACCTATTCTCTCCATTTCCCTCACTCTTCTCCTCAGGTGGCAATCATTGTGACAGATGGACGCCCCCAGGATAGTGTGAAGGATGTATCAGCGAGGGCAAGATCCCTTGGCATTGAGCTGTTTGCCATTGGGGTGGGCCGAGTGGACAAGAACACTCTTCGGCAAATGGCGAGCGAGCCTCTGGACGAGCACGTGGACTATGTAGAGAGCTACAGTGTCATTGAGAAGCTGGCCACAAAATTTCAAGAGGCCTTCTGTGGTAAGTCCTAAAGTAGCAGCAAGAGGCTCTGAGGTAGGGGGCAGACCTTCTTTGGTGAACAGACAGGAACAAAGGAACATAGCAATTACCAGACTGAATCCAAACAGGAATCCGTGTAGTCCAGTGTTGTGTCCAACAGTGGCCATTATCAACAGTTTCAGAGGAAGGTGGAGGACATTCTTGAGGGGATAATGGAATAATTGCCCCATAAGGGAAATCTCCTCCTAACCCCCAGTTATGAGGTTTAGGAATCAGGAAGCTTCATATCCCTTCCATTTTTAAATAGTATCTAATAGAATTGTGGGTGTTCTATTTCCTCTGTAATCGTTTTAAAAAAATCCTGCGGAGGTCTTGGTTTCAGTGGTGCCTATTGGCAGTTAGCTCCACAGGTTCGTTATGTGTTCTTTCAATAAAAGTATTCTGAATTCTCTAGCTGGCTGAAAAAAAAATGAAAAGGGAAACGCTGACCTTTCCCCTCAAATTAGAAAAAATCCAAATTTGAAAAATCTCTGCCAGACAGGCAATGGAACCAGTCCAGAAAAAAAAGGGGGGGGGAGGGAATGTCACAATGTTGTAAAAATGTATCCCCCCCTTTTTTTTTCTTAAAATTTCAACTATTGGTGAAATTTCAAAAATCTCTAATCTTAGGTGAAATCTTCATTTGCTTCAGAAACTTCCATTGACTTGAGTGGGGGCAGGATTTCACCCTCAAGGTTATATCTGGATGTCCATTCCCTTAGTATCTGAACACCTGCCCTGGTTTTCAATATTGTATGCACAACTGCATCTGATTAAAAGACACCTGTCTCATGTTAGATTCAACATTAACACTGCCCACACAGACTGCAGAAAGACTGAATCATGACTTGTTACGCGTCAGTCTCAGAGCATCTCACAGTTCTGACTCTACTACTGTGTGTCTCCTTCAGTGCTTTATTGTGTCACACCTTTCCCAAACTGCTGCCACACATCAGTGCTTGGCAGGAAGGGTGTGTGAAATCCCTGGGCCTGTTCAGTTGACACGGGAAATGAGTATTTTTCACCTCCGACAGTCTTGCAGGTTTTGTTTGAAATAGCAATACCCTCCCGTGGGGTTCAGTGTTGTGTTTGGTGATCACTCCGGACCAAATCCTTGAAGGCTCCTAACTTCCAGTGAAATCAATGGGATTTAGGAGACTAAATACCTTTGAGGATCTGGGTCTCAATGCTTGCCAGAGATCTCCTTTATTTTGTGTCCAGATACAACACCTGCGCATGACAACAAGAGTTTCACAACACATTCCCCAGGCTCTTGGCCTGGGAAGCTCAGCCCTTAATGGCACAGTCCCCAGCTACCACAAATGTTACTTGTAGGTATGAACAGGAATTTGCAGGAGAGTCATACTCTCATAATATGTGTTACAGTAGATCTAAGAGGCAACATCCAAACACAAGAAGACAGTCCTTGGCCCAAAGACCTTACAATCTAACTACACAAACAAAGTCTAGGAACAGACATGGGAACCAACTTATCCGAAGTCAAATGCCCTCTGACTTGTTATGGAGACCGTATCTGCCTCAGTTTCCCCAGCTATAAAATGGAGCTAATATGCAGCTGAGCCAGCAGAAGCTAGTGCATAGAATAGGGGCTGGGAGGCAAAAAACTTAAGTTCTGTTCCCAGGACCTTGGGAGAATCACTTCACCTCGCTGTGCTTTATTGTCCCCAACACAGAGACGATGATACTTATTTCCCTTTGTGACGGTCTTAGAGATCCACAAGGGAGAGGATTCACCCTGGTGAACCAGGACAGCTCATGGCCTTGGCAACTTAAGGCCTATTTTGAGCACTTAAGAGGGACGTAAATGGTGCATAGTTCTTGTCTGTATCCTCTGCCCAGGATTGAAGTTCCCCTTTTCTACATTGGAGATATGCTAACCCACTCATTAAGGTAGGGTTGCTTATAAATGTTAGAGGTTAACACTGCTTTGTTTAGAACAATTAGAAGGCTTGAGCACATATATACGGACCAGTTGGAAAGTTTCCCACTGACTTTAACAGACTTTGACTCAGGCCCTGTGGTTGTGGCAGAGCCAGGTAAATACTAGCATACACTATTTCCTGCAAATACTCACCTAATTTGTAAACGAATTGGCTTCCACCAGATTTGTTACACCCTTGTGTTTCCTTTCGACCAACATTGATGCACTGGGGCCTGGTTTTCAGAGATGAGTACTGGATGTGCCCATTGACTTCAATTCCAGTTTTGTTTGCTCAGGCCCAGGTCAAGTTCTATCGGCGCTTATGTTCACAGACAGCAAATGTACAGCTGAATGTGCAAGCATTACTGTAAAATGAACTTTAAGTTTGCTTCCACACTAATCTAACCAGAGAACAGCAATGATCCCATGTGATTTATTGGACTAATCACAACTAACCCATACTGCCAGAAGAGTGAACGTTGGCTATTCACAGTTATTCATGATCAATTCAAAGAATAACAAAAACTGCAAAATTCTCATTGAACAACATTGAACAGTGAAGTAAATTGTGATCTGCTGCTGTGGGTGTTGGAGAAAGAGTTGTCCAGTAAATAAGGTATTGCACGTGAACTGTGGAGACATAGGCTCTATTCCTGACTCTGTCACCGAGATGCATGACATAAGAACATGAGAACGGCCGTATTGGCACAGACCAAAGATCCATCTATCTCAGTATCCTGTCTTCTAACAGTGGCCAATGCCAGGTGCCCCAGAGGGACCTTGAGCAAGTCACTGTCTCTGTGTGCCTCAGTTTCCCCATCTGAAAAATCAAGATAATAACTCTTACTTGCCTTGGTGTTTTGAGATCTGCAGCAGAAAAGAACATTAAAACAGCCATGCTGGGTCAGACCAATGATGCATCCAGCCCAGTATCCTGTCTTCCGACAATAGCCAATGGCAGATCCTTTAGAAGGAATGAACAGAGCAGGCAATCATTGAGTGATCCATCCTGCTATGAGCAATGTGTTATTAAATGAGGACTTATAGGAGGATTTTATAGAAGGGGAGAACATTAAAGCACATGCTATGCAGGCAGATAGAGGAACACAAGTCTCCTGCTGTCTTTGGTCAAAGTGGCCTTGACACTTTCTTCTTCAGGGTCAACATGTTTTTATTCTCTATCTTTCCTTACAGATCTGTCAGACCTCTGTGCCTCTGGAGACCATGACTGTCAGCAGATCTGTGTCAGCACACCTGGCTCATACACCTGTGCTTGCAAAGAGGGCTTCACTTTGAACAGCGATGGGAAAACCTGCAGTGGTAAATATCATTGTGCATCCCTGATATGAACGTGGCAGTGCGATGATATGTCAGGGGGTTGCTGAGATATCAGAGGCACTGCCTCAGAAAAGCAAGAAGCTAAAAGCAGGGTAAAAGAATGGTACCTTCACCCCAATCCCATGGGTTGCTCACTACTGAGAATTTAACAAAGTAGCTCTCCCCTAGGAAGGATCCTTACGGACTCAGGGCCTAATTGCAAGCTCACTGATGTCAGTAGAGATCTTTCCATTGACTTAAACATGCTTTGGATCAGGCTGCTGGACTAATTTAAGCTCTTAGCAGAGATATCTCCTGGAAGGCACCCAACGCCCTCCAAACTGGGGCAGATTAATTATGGGCCCCATTGATCTGTGGGTCTGAACCCCAGCACGCAGAGTCCCAAGGCCCAAATGAAGCCATAGACCCATGTGGGACTCTTTCCCTGGTAGAAGAGTGGGGCGCTGGGAGGGGCAGGAGGTGGATGCTTTGGTAGGGGCTTGGTTGCCATCTCTGCAGTTAGCTGGCAGCCGCACTGTGCACTAAGTGTGGGGCATGACTGGAGGCAACAAAGGGGATTTACGATCACTCACTGTGTCAGGGTCCAGTGACTTCATGGCTCTGAGATTTCCAGCAGAGCAAAAAACCCTCTGGTGTGTGCTCCATTCAGTGCTCCCTTTTACTCCTCATATGGTCACTGCCGGTTTGATCAAGAGACCGATTGAATCATGTGAAATAAGAAGTTTGTTAGTGGCAGAGATGAAACCTGCCCTTGGAAACTTTCATGCCATTCTCATTGGCTAATTTTTCTGGACATACCCCTGAGGGGACATAATGTGGCCCCAGGAATTATGCCTCCTCCAGACTCCTGTGCTCTAATCACTTCCTCACCAAGCATGCATTTTGGGAGCTGAGGTTTTGGAGGGTCCCATGACACCAATTCACAGATTAGACCAATGCCCTTTGTTAAAACTCCCCAGTGCACACAGATTAAATGCTCCTACCTCATCTATTCCCCTATACCCAATACATCCCCCTCACGGAAAGCCTGGGAGAACAAACAGATTTTGCAATGGGTCTTGAGGTTCAGCCAGTTGCATTCTCCAGCCTACCGCAGAGGCTCAACCCATTATTGGCTTCACTGGGCATGGAGATCCCAAGACGAAAAGCGCTATGGACCTGCCAGTGAAAAGCTTTGTTGTTATTGTTATTAATTATTATTCAATTCTGAAGCACTTAGAGGAGAGGAAAGTGATCAGGAACAGTCAGCACGGATTCACCAAGGGCAAGTCATGCCTGACTAACCTAATTGCCTTCTATGAGGTGATAACTGGTCTGTGGACGAGAGGAAAGCAGTAGATGTGTTATTCCTTGACTTTAGCAAAGCTTTTGATACGGTCTCCCACAGTATTCTTGCCAGCAAGTTAAAGAAGTATGGGCTGGATGATTGGACATATTAGCGGATAGATAAGTCTGGCTAGATCGTTGGGCTCCATGGGTAGTGATCAATGGCTCCATGTCTAGTTTGCAGCCGGTTTCAAGCTCAAGGTTGGTCCTGGGGCTGTTTTGTTCAATAATCTTCATTAATGATCTGGAGGATGGCGTGGACTGCACCTCAGCAAGTTTGCAGATGACACTAAACTGGAGGGAATGGTAGATATGCTGGAGGTAGGATAGGATACAGAGGACCTAGACAAATTAGAGGACTGGGCAAAAGAAACCTGAAGAGGTTCAACAAGACAAGTGCAGAGTCCTGCACTTAGGATGGAAGAATCCCATTCACTGCTACAGACTAGGGACCAGTGGCTAGGCTGCAGTTCTGCAGAAAGGACTTAGGGTTACAGTGGACAAGAAGCTGGATATGAGTCAACAGTGTGGCCTTGTTGCCAAGAAGCCTAATGCATTTTGGGCCGTATAATTAGGGGCATTGCCAAAAGATCGAGGATGTGATCATTCCCCTCTATTCAACATTGGTGAGGCCTCATCTGGAGCACTGTGTCCAGTTTTGGGTCCCACACTACAAGAAGAGTGGAAAAATTGAAAAAGTCAGTGGAGGCAACAAAAATGATTAGGGGCTGGAGCACATGACTATGAGAAGAGGCTGAGGAACTGGGCTTGTTTAGTTCTGCAGAAGAGAAGAATGAGGGGAGATTTGATAGCTGCTTTCAACTATCTGAAAGGGGATTCCAAAGAGGATGGATCTAGACTGTTCTCAGTGTTACCAGATGACAGAACAAGGAGTAATGGTCTCAAGTTGCAGTGGGAGAGGTCTAGGTTGGATATTAAGAAAACCTTTTTCACTAGGAGAGTGGTGAAGCACTGGAATGGCTTCCCTAGGGAAGTGGTGGAATCTCCTTCCTTAGAGGTTTTTAAGGTCAGGCTTGACAATTCCCTGGCTGGGGTGATTTAGTTAGTTGGGGATTGGTCCTGCTTTGAGCAGGGGGTTGGACTAGATGACCTCCTGAGGTTCCTTCCAACTCTGATATTCTATGATTCTATTATTATTATCAATAATTATTAGAGTTGGTTTAAATTTTTTGTCAAACTTTTTGTTTTAGGGAAAAATGAACTTTGTCCAAAATGAACAAAAACATTTTTTGATCTATTTTTATTGTTAAAAATGGAAACCAAAAAGCCCAACATTTTTCAGTACACATTTTTGGATTCCAGTAAAATAATTTGGATTTTAAGTTTTGAAAACTGATTTTTTTTAACTAAAACCCAGAATTTTAACTGAAAACAGCTTTCAAAAACTGGAAAAAAAATGTTTTTTGGTTTTTAAATAAAAATTTTCATGGGAAATTTTTAAATAATATTAAACAGTTGTGTGGAAAATAATTGTCCTTTTTGGAAAAGCTATTATTAATTATTATTAAATGATTACCAAGGAATGCTGTTACACGGTCAGACACCACATGGTCACTAAAAGCTTTGGTGGTGTGATAAAATCACTAGCAATGGCATAAACTGAATACTTAGCCAGACCAACTTAAGGACGTAGGTCGAGATTTATGTCAGCAATGCTATATCTGCTGGGAAGCAACAAGCTTTTGAGATTTACTATGATGTTGAGTTATTATTATTAATAAAGCCATACTGTTTTTTGTTTTCTTTCTCTCTGGTTAATTGGAAGATGAACTTCTGACCTATTCCCTGTACCCTGTTCTCTTGTTTCTCCCCAGCCTGCAATGGTGGATCTGCCATTGACCTTGTGTTCCTGATTGATGGCTCCAAGAGTGTGCGGCCTGAGAACTTTGAGCTTATGAAGAAGTTCATCAACCAGATTGTGGATTCATTGGACGTCTCCGATAAAAATGCTCATGTGGGCCTAGTCCAGTATTCCAGCTCTGTCAGGCAGGAGTTCCCTCTGGGACGGTACAACAACAAGAAGGACATCAAGGCAGCAGTGAAAAAGATGTCCTACATGGAGAAAGGAACCATGACAGGCCTAGCATTGAGGCACCTCACTGAAAAGTCTTTTGATCCCTCCAGTGGAGCCAGACCTGGAGTCCCCAAAGTGGGCATTGTCTTCACGGATGGACGGTCACAAGATTACATCAGCGACGCTGCCAAGAAAGCCAAGGATTCAGGTAGGCCTCCACAATTCAGTGGCATTGGTTTTCCTTTGGGTCAAATACTGGTCTATGTATGATGCTGATTGGCAGTCCCGGAAACCGATGTCCTCCATTCACCATAGAACATGGGCATCAGTAGAGCAAAACGTTGGTCTACATTGCCTCAATCCCTGCCCATGTGCTTCAGTGCCGACTTAGAGGGCCCCTGATGTGGGCAAAGGGGATTTTCAGAGGGGCTTTGGCTTTCAATGAGAGCTGGGCAGCTAACTCCCATAATCTCTTTAGAAGGCCCATTCCTCTGTCTCTATTCTGTGGCAGTCATGGGCCTCTTTCTGAGGCTACCAGCAAAGGAGCCAGTTAGCCAGGGGCGACTCTACGTATTTTGCCGTCCCAAGCATGGCAGTCAGGCGGCTTTTGGTGGTGCGCCTGAGGGAGATCCACCAGTCCTGCTGCCAAATTGCCGCCGAAGCTGCAGGACCAACGGACCTCCCGCAGGCGCACCGCCGAAGGCAGCCTGACTGCCGCCTTCACAATGACTGACAGGCCGGCCCGAGCAGCTTACCACCCCATGCACACGCTTGCGGCACTGGTGCAAGGAGCCGCCCCTGCAGTTAGCACCTGTCTGATAGAGGTTATGTTCTTCTGAGCCTTTTTAAATGGCGAACTCTTCCCTCTCTGGCTATCAGAACAGTGTCTTAATGCAAAGTTAAACTAAGCTCTGCAGGCTACACTCTTCCTCAGTGTAAGACCAGAGTAACTGTGATAACTTCAGGGGATGTACTGGGGGCCTGTTAGTGTGACTTAGGGGAGGGTGTGGTTCGGTGCATTTGTTATGGAAGGAATTTGCTTCAGAGATTACTGACCCCCCATTTCACAGGGAGGATGGAAGCTCTGTGGCTCAGCTTTTACTCCAGGGACAGCACATCATTAGACATGAGAGCAATCCTCTGCAGTGCTGGGCTTTGACTTCTTTGCTTGTTAGGATTGTTGGTTTCTTGCTGTCTCACATGACAGTTGCACTTCCTCACATGTTCAGTTCCCACTCAGTGATGGGTCTAGGGGCAAAACTGGCTGACTCCTCAGTTCTGCTTAGTGCTCTAAACCCTCCCCATTGCTGGGGATGCACAAAGGCCAAACTGGCTCATGGCACAAACTGGAGCAGCCACAGGGCAGCTCTAACTTATGACAGCTAGCGTGCTCCCGTAGGGCCATTCCACCCACCTAGGATGGGGGGAGGCATCACGATCCAGGTCTGCCCTAACATGCCCTCAGGATAGCTCTTTACTGTAACCCCAACACTCCCTGTATGCCAGAGGGGTGAAAGCAGGTGGTATTAAGATGCACCCACTGGGTTTATATCAGCTGAAGATTCCCTCTGGCTGGGGAGAATGCTCAGCAGCCTATTTCATGCTGAATTAGAGCCCCTTCATGCCATGCACAATGCAATCCTGTGGGTGACTGAGGATCTGCCCTATATTTGTAATAAAAGTCACTGTCAGCATCAACTGCCTTCATGGTGGGGAAAAATAAGTTCATGAAGGATAGGACCATCAGTGTCCCTAACCCTGCAACTGCCAAAAGCTGGGATTGGATGACAGTGGATCGGTCACTCAAAGTTGCCCTGTTATGTCCATTCCTTCTGAAGCATCTGGCATGGGCCTCTGTCAAAGACAGGATGCTGGGCTACTATAGCCAATGGCCATTAAAAGGAAACCCACAGAGAACGTATTTAAGGACAGCAGCACTGAGAACTAAAAAACGTATTGGGGGATAAATAAAACAGCCCCACAGATTAAGTATCAGCGTGGTAGCCGTCTTAGTCTTTATCAGGAAAAAGAATGAGGCACCTTAGAGACTAACAAATGTATTTGGGCATAAGCTTTTATGGGCTAAAACCCACTTCATCGGATGCATGCGGTAGAAAATACAGTAGGAAGATCTATATACACAAATAACATGAAAAAATGGGTGTTGCCATACCAAGTGTAATGAGAGTGGTCAATTAAGGTGAGCAATTATCAGTAGGAGGAAAAAAACACTTTTGTCCAACAGTTGACAAGAAGGTGTGAGTAACAGTAGGGGAAAAATTAGCATGGGGAAACAGGTTTTACTTTGTGTAATGACCAATTCACTCCCGGTCTTTATTCAAGCCTAATTTAATGATGTCCAGTTTGCAAATTAATTCCAATTCTGCAGTTTTTCAGTGGAGTCTGTTTTTGAATTTTTTTTCCTCCAACGAGAAACTGCAGAATTGGAATTAATTTGCAAATCCAAATGAACTAAGGCAAAGCCACTGGAAAAAGTTAGCGATGCTTGAAACTAAATAGGGTCAGAGTTCACACAAGCATCCTGTAGTTCAGGGGATAAATCTTGGCCTTATTGAAGTCAATGGCAAAACTCCCATTAATTTCAATGGGGCCAGGTTTTCACCCAAGATGTGGCTTCAGACAGTTTACATGAGACCCTGGAGACCACCCAAGTACCTGCACAAATGCTCTCCCCTCACAACAGGATCTGCTGTCCCTAGTGAGTGACAGGTTTTCCTGGGAAAGAGACCCAGCAGCCTGTTACTACGACATCTGGTCAGGATATGGTTTTTCCAGCCTGCAAAAAATGTCTGAGATTTCAAAAACAGTGTCCCATCCAAACAGGGTGACCAGACAGCAAATGTGAAAAATCACGACAGGGGATGGGGGGGTGGTGGTGGTAATAGGAGCCTGTATTAGAAAAAGATCCCAAAATCTGGACTGTCCCTATAAAATCAAGACATCCAGTTTTGGATGTAGTTACCCTACATCCAAAACTGGGACAAAAAAGTTTTAAAAAGTTGAATTTTTTTGTGGGCAAACAAAAAAAAAATCAATTTGGGTCAATCAAAACATTTTGTTCCTATTTCAAGCCTCTTTTTTATATCATTAGTTTAAATTTCAAAAACCAAAAGTAATTTTGAACTGGAAAACATGAATTTTTCATTTTGAAAAAGTTTAAATGAAACATTTCAACAATTTCAAAATTTTTTTACCCTTCAGTTTTGTTTCTGAGTTGAAAAATTGATTGAAATCAACCTTTTCACTTTTTATGAACTGCCATTTTCTGACAAAAAAATATTTCATCTAAAAATTTTTGACCAGCTCCTGTTACTCCCCTATTCCAGCATTTGGTCTGCTTTACAGTGGGTGACCTTGTCCTCTGGATATAAGTACTGAGAACATGATGAGTTGTTTTGTGCCCTGTTTCAGAAACTTCCCCTAGAGTACCTATTAAACCACAGGTTCTCAGCCAGCGGGAGGTCATGACCTCTGTGGTGGGGGCAATGAACAAGATTGAAAGGAATTATGACATCCTCCTTTCTAGAAAAGGTTGAACAAAGGCTGAGACAACTTTTCTGTGATGCTACGTGTGAGGTGCCCAGAACCATAAGCCACTGTGTCATCCCTCTGCCTCAGCAAGAGATAGATGGATTTTTTTTTTTCCTGGAATTGAAACTGTGTGTTAACTCCCTGATGCACCAGTCTGTCTGCATTACCAGCAAACTTCTCGAGACTTGACCAGTCTAAACTTTGCCCTACAGATAATGTTCTATGAACCCCAGTTCCCAAGTTCCCCCAGAGACGTCTCTCTGTAGTGTCCAGTCCCTCTCACTGGACACTCACAGAAATTATTAAGTCTGCTGCTTCCAAGGAGACAGTGCACGTACCAGTCTGTCAGTTTCGCTGAGGTCCCACACTTCAGTTTAATATACAGCACTGAGATGGCTTTGAAATAAAACAGGGATAAGTGTATTAATAAAGAACACAGATTTGTCATGCTAAGCAAGAATAAAAGAGAGAAAATGGGGTTACAAACAAAACAAAAATCACACGCTTGTTAGTGCCTCAAACTTAATTTCAACCAGTTATGTCTTTGCCTAAAACAGTTTCTTACTTACATCAAGCTACTAGCATCTCCAACACTCCAGGAAAGGGGATCCAACTTTCACAGAATCAAAGGGCGCTGGCTCTTTTTGTCCTGCATGCACACGTACCTCTTTACACACTAGCCATACACACATCATGCAATAATATTAATGACCAGAGGGTCACCAGCTTTCATAAAAGACCTTAATGTTCTTTTATAGTGCAATACATATTGAATAAAGTCAGTTGATTCAATTGCTTATTCTTTGGCATTCAGACCCCCCCGTCCTCCCCCTTGGGTGTCTGGACTCTGATTGTCACAGTTGCCTGGGACAAACATTTCGGAGTCATTTTGGGGTGATAGTTTAAAAGGGTTCTTCATTTTTTTCCTTATCTTTTCACCCAACTTCTATATATATAAACTCACTTTAGAACCTTTGCCAGTGGATATTAAATACACCCGCCTTGGGAGATGAAAGGCAAGTGTATTTACCCACCTGCCTCTGCCCTATGAACAGCCTAGAGGTGGATCCAAAATAAAATTCAGATCTAGTTTCAGCCTTTCCCAGAGTTCAGCAGTTTGATCCACAGTTTCGGCATGGCCCCACTGTAGAGAGAAGCTTGGATACAAATCCAGAGCTGCGTTTTCCCAGATGTACAGGGATTTTGGTCTGAGTTTGTCCCTGTAATACATAAACATATCAATGCTCCCTTGGGGTTCTGCGATGGCTCAATACATGCGCTTGTAGTTTAGGTGGCCCATTCTCAGGATGCACGCTCTGCATTAAATGGCCATAATCACACCCATTCCACAAGACCCTACAGCTGAGGGATTTGAAAGCACAGTGACTCCATGTGCAAATGCTGTGGGTGTTCTCCGGTGTCCATCTTTGAGTGTTTGGGGGCATCCTAGTTTGTACGCAGCACATCACATGCTAAATGCGAAGAAGGATTTACAAGCTGGCTGGGTTCTTTTGCTGTTCCAATGAGATGGTCGCAGTAGGACTGATGCTCCTCATTGCTTGCAGGCTTTGAGATGTTTGCTGTGGGAGTGGGCAATGCTGTTGAAGATGAATTAAGAGAAATTGCCTCAGAGCCAGTAGCAACACACTACTTCTATACTGCTGATTTCAGTACCATCAACAAGATTGCAAAGGAACTGCCTACGAAAATCTGTGCTGGTGAGTGGGGGAGAGGGCAGGAGGATGTTTACAAGTGGAAAACATTGACTCCTGAAGCAAGGGGCAAAAGTACATCTAGAGGTTTCCACTCACAGATGTGAGGTTGTTATTATTTTTTTGTTTCTGTGTAGGTGTGTGGTTTAGTTGGTTCTCTCTCTCTCTCTTTCTCTCTCTCTTTTTTTTGTCGAAATTCTTTGATTGAAAAAATGTCAGTCTGTCCAAATTATAGCATTTTGCACTTCTGCCGTAGTGTTTTTCAACCAAAGGTCTCAGCACGCTTCTAAACCAGTAATTCGTTAAAACATCAAGCCTTCCTGAATTGCACCACCCACAATTTCTCTAGGGGACTCCATCACTGGCCAGTTAAACTGGCCCTCTCACCCCTTTTGCAACCAGAGTGGCACAAAAAGACTGGATGACAGCCAAGCATCTGACTGAGGTCTGTTAATTGGCTCCACATTCAACTTGATGACATTTCTGTCTGTCTGTCTGTAGCACAGTCACTTTAAACACCGCAGCTGATCAGTTCCAAAATTGCAGGGATGGTGTAGGCATATGTGATGAAGTGGGAATGTTCTTGATGTGTTATGTGAATGCTAAGTGAGGAGTATTAACCTGGGAAGGTTGCAGGGGAGTTTTGCTGGGACTGCCGGCATTGGGGAAGGGAGCACACCTGAGCATGTAACATGAGAACCCAGGAGGGGGGTTGGAGGCCAAGTAACACCTCTGCCTGGGAAACTGGACAACGGACACAAAGGCTGGGGGAGGAGCCAGGGGGAGGCTGAGTGAGAGGCTGGAGAGAGTCTCAGTTTGGAGCTGGCTGGAAAATGGAGAGGGGAGCCCCGATGGGGCTTGGCCTTCCCAACGGGGATGTGGCCTCCCTGAGGCCCCCAGATGGACCTAACTAAAGGGGGTTCTGTTGTCTGTACCGGCAAGACCTGTTTTGGACTGTGTTCCTGTCGCCTAAATAAACCTTCTGTTTTATTGACTTGCTGAGAGTCATGGTGAACCGCAGGGAGCCGGGGGTGCCAGGCCTAGTCTCCCCCAACACTCCGTGACAGCCTGGATGAACAGAATCCTGCTGAGAATCAGAAAAGCCATATCTGGGTAATCAGTATTAGGTAAATCATTGATGAAATACAAAAATTTGGATAACACACAGAGCTTGGCCTACATAAGCAATGAAGTGTGCGACCCTCTAGTTAGTTTAAAGTTAAACACAGCAATAACCATTCAGAGAATCTCGCTGAATGATGCATTGATTTACTCCAGACCTCTGACTGGAGAAAAGGCTTTCGCTTTATTTCACTTGTCCCCATGGTTTAGGTTTTGATATATTCCTTTCTTGCTCTGTCTGATGACTGATTCATCATCATTTTTGTTCTCTTATCCACAGAGGAGGACCCATGTGAATGTAAAGCCATTGTGAAGTTCCAGCAAAAAGTAGAAGACCTCATAAAATCATTGACACAAAAACATATCCTTTAGAAGCAGCTCATTTTCACAATGTCAGGTTCCATTTTCTAGACAGCAGATTAGCCAGACCTTCCAACCAGGGAGACAGATTAGTGCAGTGATCAAGAAACTGGAGTAGCAGTCAGGAGACTAGGTTTCAGTGTTGAGATTCATGGCATGCACACAGAGAAGTTAGATAAAAACATTAAATATGCTTGCCGGAAGGCAGCAACATAACACTGTTTTATTACTTAGAATTCAGCACAAGAACACACAAGAACCACAAAACAGAGAGAGACAAAGCAGGCTGCTCCCTTAAAAGTGTGTGGCACAATTCAACCCACCTTGCTCTAGGCTCTCTGCAGACTGACTCTGATCTCATGCTTTCCTACAGAGCCCCCTAGACTGGAAACTTCGCCAAGAAACCCTTTACAAATTAAAGAGACAGCCTACAATTCCAACACTGTTTTTAAAAACACCACATTCTGTACCTAGATTCTGTGCAGACATTAACAAAGAAAGCAGTCCCTGCCACAGAGAGCTCACCTTCTCTGAGACAGGCAAGACACAACAGGAGGGCAAGACAGGCAAATAGATTGGCACTTGCCGAACCAATGCCAGCCAATAATGATGTGGAAGCACCATAGAGAAATGGGTTTTAAAGAGGGATTTGAAGGAGATTATGGTGGCGGCTTTAGGGATACTGATCAGGAATTTTTCCCATTCATGAGAGGCATCAGCCCAAAAACAGGAGCAGGAAGCAGTGGAGTGGGAGTTAGCCTGGAAGGCTAGACAGTCAAAGGGAGTTTGAGGTGGGACTTGAAGGAGGACTAAGGAATCATAGAATCATAAAATATCAGGGTTGGAAGGGACCTCAGGAGGTCATCTAGTCCAACCCCCTGCTCAAAGCAGGACCAACCCCAACTAAATCATCCCAGCCAAGGCTTTGTTAAGCCTGACCTTAAAAACCTCTAAGGAAGGAGATTCCACCACCTCCCCAGGTAACCCATTCCAGTGCTTCACCACCCTCCTAGTGAAAAGAATTTTCCTAATATCCAACGTAGACCTCCCACACTGCAACTTGAGACCATTACTCCTTGTTCTGTCATCTGTTACCACTGAGAACAGCCTAGATCCATCCTCTTTGGAACCCCTTTCAGATAGTTGAAAGCAGCTATCAAATTCCCCCTCATACTTTTCTTTTGCAGACTAAACAATCCCAATTCCCTGTTTCTCCTGCCACGTGGGTAAGTAAAGAAGCACACAGGAGTAGGGGAAAGAGACAGAAGAAAGCAAGAGGCAGGGAGTGGGCAGAACAGAAAGCTAACAAGAGGCTCTGCTGCAAGGTGCATGCTTAATACAAGTCTACCAGCACTTCATCACAAGGAGATGCTGCTTTAAGTATGCAATAGATGCCTGTTCCTACTGAGTCAATGGCAGAATTCCAGTTCACGTCAGTGAGAACAGGAGCATTGCACTGCAACACAGGGAGACCTTCAATTTAGCAGACAAGGGAGAACAATAGCCAGTGGCTGGATGTTGAAGTTGGACAAATTCCAGCTGGAAATAAGTGACAACTTTTTAACAATAAGGGTAATTGATAAATCACTGGGAGAACTCACTGAAGGATAAGGTAGATTCTCCACCGCTTGGTGTCTATCCACTGAGCTTGGATATCTTTCAAAGTCAGATGTTATAGGTCAGCTCCAAGTTACCAGACCCATAGTGTCACTTATGGAATAAATTCCCTCCTCTGTAGGTATCATTGAGTGAAATTCAAGGGCTGATGTCATGCAGGAGGTCAGACTATATCTGAGGTCATCAACATTTCAGAAATGCTGTGCTGAGTCTTCATTTATTCACTCTAATTTAAGGTTTCGCGTGCCAGTAATACATTTTAACGTTTTTAGAAGGTCTCTTTCTATAAGTCTATAATATTTAACTAAACTATTGTTGTATGTAAAGTAAATAAGTTTTTTTAAAAAATATTTAAGAAGCTTCATTTAAAATTAAATTAAAATGCAGAGCCCCCTGGACTGGTGGCTGGGGCCCGGGGAGTGTGAATGCCACTGAAGATCGGCTTGTGTGCCACCGTTGGCACATGTGCCATAGGTTAGTCACCCCTGGACTATATCAATGTTTCTCAATCACTGGCTCACAACCCCAAGAGGGGACACAAAAAGCAATCAGAGAGTTGTGAGACATTGACAATTTTATGAGAATCTAAAATAAAGAATATCTCCCTTTGTGCTCCCCACAAAACCTTATCCTTCTAGGTCATCATCTCAAAAACACACACACAGATCATTGTAACATTTTTATTCTAGCTTTTTATAGTAAATGTAAAGCAGTTGTGAAAATGTTTGACTTCAAATGCAGGGTCAGCAACCTGAAAAGGTGGCGAAACCATGGACTAGATTATTGTAATTGGCCAGATCCTCAGCAGACATACATTGGGGTATCGCCATTGACTTTGTGTTGTGCTAGTTGAGGATTTGGCATGGGAATCATTGAAATGCACTGCCATTTTTTCCCTTAACTCTTGCTTACTGGAAGCTGTGACAAAAAGGATCGCAGCCTTGGAAAACAAGATCATCTAAACACCTGGAGCACTATTATATTTCTCCTTCATAACGTAACAGAATTGTGCCAGAAGACCTTCATGCATACGCAGGAGCAACTCCGCCGCAGCACTACATCCAGCTTTCTACTTAAAATAAAAGAAAAGAAGGAAAAAAAAGTCTAGTCTAGCTGCATTCTTCTAAAAAGGAAACATTATAATGTTAGAGCAGACATCATATTAAAGGGCAAAGCACTGTGAATCACTGCGCGCCAAAATATGTTAATGTCCCTTGCATCCTATAGTATACAGATATAAAAACCCAGAAATATATTTTTAATCTAAAGTTTAATATATATATATATTGTTATTAAGTACTTGATTATGAGTTCTGTGAATCCTTGCTGTGTTCTTCTGCAGCTTTTGTTTCTGGGCGTACTGTAATTTTATTTAAGAATCAAATTGGATTAAAAGCAACTCGGATCCTGAGTGTGAAAACCTGCCCTCACAAATGACCAATGTATTATTATAAGCACAGAGCATTTATCAGTAAGTAGGTGAAACTAAGCAGTGATTGCTGAGTGTGGCATTGAAGATGTGCTAGGATGGGACACTCCTGCAGCCAGGTACAACCCACAGCTACTGTACAGTAGACGAAAGTAAGCTCAGTTCTCCTAGTCAACTAATACCCGTGCAATGTTTTGGCTAGCCAGCACCTGTCCCATGTTTGGCCTTCCATGATGAAGAACTGAACTGTACAATGAACCCGCCCATACACAGCTTTATGTCACCCAAGGTAGTGCTACCAACACCAATCCCATGGGATATGTCTCTACCCAGCTGCTTGGCTCTGTGGTTCCTTCTATCAACGGTCACAAAAAATGCAGTTATGGTGCCCTCTCTGCCTGCAGGATGCCAGCTCCCTCTCCAACCCCATGTCTGGAGACATCTCTGCTTTTCTTATTTTGATCATTTCATCTTAATGTGCCAGACTTTTAGATCCAGACCGTTTCCCTTCCCGGCTGGTGGTGACCCAGGCTATACAAACAACCAGCACGGTCCAGAGGTGTCTGACGTTGTGTGCCACACCCAGTTGGAGTCTGCATGGCAGATGCTGTTAAGCAGAAAGTATCCGGTCTCAGCAACGCATGCCACGTTACCCATCCCTCCAAATGTGAGCATGAGTGGTTGGGTTTGAGAATTATTTTTTTCCTATCAGAATATTTATACTTGAGAGTATGTAAAAAGCTTTTCAGAATAACACAAGCCTGTTCAGAAATGTCACCATAGAAGATGTTTTTGGATGGAGGAAAAAATTAAAAGTTTGCTCAACAATTTGAAAGGCTGGTTGTTTTGTGTTACTGGTTGTAATTATTTGGTTATTTATACTATTATGTATTTATTCAGTGCCCAAAATGTGCAGTTAAATCACATAGACAGATTCTCCTCTCAGATTTATATCGACATCTTGGACTTTGGTGTCAACCCAGCACCAATGGGAGTCAGTGGAAAGGCTCCCCGGAAAGGCTCCAGTGTGGGAAAGTCTATAGATTAAGTCAGGTTCCTGTCCTGAGAAGCTTGCAACCTAAAGGACTAATTCTGCTCTCAGATATACCGGTGTAAATCTGAAGTAACTCCACTGATTTCATACTTTAGTATTATACCCATTTAACCCAGCCCTAATCCTGTAACCCCCTTAACCACATGAGTAATCCCTATCCATTGCTTTCAATGGGGCTACTTGCTTGGGTAGTATTTTATATAGCACTACAGACTGGCTTAAAGAGGAGTCATTTATTGTAGAAAACAGCTACAATTGCAGCCAATCAAACAGGCTTTCACAGTATTTGAGTCCCAGCTTTGACTCTTTTGTTTACCATGGACCCCACCCAGCTTGGGTCTCCATACAGCAAAGAGTGACATCTAGTAGTTAAAAATTATACTGCAACTAAATATATCAGCACTGGTAGAGACTACTTAGGGAAGTAGGGGCATTCACTGTGTTAGACGTCCAATCACCACCAACCTTCTTGATGAAAACCGAAACAAAGAAGTTATTAAGCACCTCCAGCCATTTCCACATTTTCTGTTATTGTTTTTCCCCCTTCATTGAGTAACGGGCCTACCCGGGGTCTTCCTCTTGCTTTTAATGTATTTGTAGAATGTTTTCTTGTTACCTTTCATGGCTCTAGCTAATTTCCACTTTTTGTTTGACTCTTTTTTGACAATGATTTTTAGGTCATTTAGATCATTTTTAGATCCTGGTTAAGCCAGGGTGGTCTCTTGCCATACGTCCTATCTTTCTTATGCTGTGGGATAGTTTGCTCTTGTGCCCTTAATAATGTCTCTTTGAAAAACTGCCAACTGTCTTCAATTGTTTTTCCCCTTAGACTTTCTTCCATGAGATCTTACCTACCAACTCCCTGAGTTTGCTAAAGTCTGCCTTCTTGAAATCCATTGCCATTATTGTGTTGTTCTCCTTCCTACCGTTCCTTAGAATCATGGACTCTACCATTTCATGACCACTTTCACCCAAGCTGCCTTCCACTTTCAAATTCTCAACCAGTTCCTCCCTATTTGTCAAAATCAAATCTAGAAGAGCCTCTCCCCTAGTAGCTTTCTCCATCTTCTGAAATAAAATAAAATTGTCTCCAATACATTCCAAGAACTTGTTGGCTAATCTATGCCCTGCTCTATTTTCCCAACAGATATCTGAATAGTTGAAGTCCGTCATCACCACCAAGTCCTGTGCTTTGGATGATTTTGTTAGTTGCTTACAAAAAGCCTCATCCATCTCTTCTTCTCAGTTAGGTGGTCTGAAATAGACCCTTACCATGACATCACCCTTGTTTTTTATCCCTTTAATCCTTACCCAGAGACTTTCAACAAGTCTGTCTCCGATTTCCATCTCAACCTCAGTCTAAGTGTATATGTTTTTAATATATAAAGCAACACCTCCTCCCTTTTTTCCCTGCCTGTCCTTGAGTAAACTGTACCTTCTGTTCTAATATTCCAGTAATAAGTGATGACAACTATATCATAGTTGTATTTATTTACTAGCATTTCGAGTTCTTCCTGCTGATTCCCCATACTTCTCACATTAATATACAGATATCTAAGATACTGATTTGATTCCTGCCCCCCAGTTCTGACTTGTCTCTCTCTTGTCCCTGCTATAACAGCCCATGCTCCCCCCAGATTCTAACCCTTCTCCTGGGTCTCCATGTTTTTGACTTACCTGTGGGCTTTGTTCACCTGTCCCCTTCAAACTTAGTTTAAAGCCCTCCTCACTAGATTAGCCAGTCTGGATCCAAATATGCTCTTCCCCTTCCTCGATAGGTGGACCTCATCTCTCTGTAGCAGTCCTTCTTCCTGGAACAGCATCCTGTGGTCAAGCTGTAGCCCTCCTGGAGACACCATCTTTTCAGCCAGGCATTCACCTCCAGGATGTATCTGTCTCTGTTGGGCCCCTATCCTTGACCGGAAAGATCGAAGAGAACACCACCTGTGCTCCCAACTCCTTCACCCTTACTCCCAGAGCCTTGGATCACTTCTGATCTGCTGAGGGTCATACCTCGCAGTATCATTAGTGCCCACGTGGATGAGTAGCATGGGGTAGTAGCAAGGGGGCCGCATGATCCTCAACAATCCCTCCGTAATGTGTCGCAGTTGGACCCCTGACATCCTCCCGGGATGCCATCACAGATAGGTGCCTCCATCTGCCTCAGAAGAGAGTCACCAATCATCACTACCCTATATTTCTTTCCAGTAGTGGTGGCTGCAGTCTTCCCAGCCTTGGGGGTACATGTCTTCTCCTCCTCTTCTGGGGGAGATTCCTCATTGCTCATTGCCAGGGCAGCATATCAGTTTTCCATCATCATGGTGGGTGGGTTGGGAGGACGGATGCAGCATGACCTGCTGTCAGAAGTAACCAGCTGCCAGTCCTTGTGACAGAGACATATCCTCCTTCCCCAAAGTTGTGACAGCAGAGCTTTGTAGCTCGATAGCCTCCTCAGCCATGGATATCTCCATGTAAAATACTCTCGAGGAATTCCTCATGGGCACGGATGTTCCTCAGCCTCACCACCTCCTCTTGCAGCTCTCCCACTTCCTTCCTGAGAGATTCCACCAGCAGGCATCTCACGCACTGGATGGTGCCCCAGCCTGGCTTTCTGTGAGTGGGAAATGCAGGCCACAGTCTTGGCAAATCCACACCAGGATCTGAGTAGAGGCATCCATGGTTAGGTTCTTTCTGGATACAGGAGCAGGTGGTGGAGACAGGAGTAGCATTGGCACTGGTGATGTGGCCCTTCCTGCGTGTGTGTGTGTGTGTGATTCCAACAAAACCAGTGTCTCCATGAAAGTTTTGGCTTTGACAAAACAGCCTTTTGGGGATTTGAATGACACAATGGTGAAAATATTCAGCGCAAATCTCTTTAAAATCCCATTGGTTAATCGTGGTCACATGACTAGTGTCTAAACTAGCTGTCTTCCCCGCCAGCATGGGGGATACACCATATGGGGGAAATCGTACAGGCTGGCAATGCAAAGCCTCCCTTTTACAATAGGACAAATGAACTTGGCTTTCCCAGCACCGATGTGGTGGCTTTGCTGGCTCCTCCCCGGATCCCTGCTCCAGACCATCCATTAACAAGCTAGAGCGTGCTGCCCCTGTGCCTTTCCAAGGCCAGCTGTGGTTTCCCTTCGGAAACACCAGTTCCTGTCATGAGCCAGTGCCTGTCCTCCCATGTGTAGGGATTGGTAGACAGTATCTACCTATCTGTGCCTCCTAAGAGGCAAAGCCCAGGCTGGAGGTAGAAGCACACAGGTGGCTTTATGCCATCTTTTGTCCTTGTGGATTCTGGATCACAGTTGAGCAAAATCCTAGAGGCTTCTCCAACCAGCAGTAGCCTCCCTCAGCTTCTCAGCAGCCCAGAACTTCCAGAGCAGAGACCATTGACCACTCACCCTGCCATCCCCTAGCCTGGCTCCCAGCATGCTTGTTTGCCTGGGGCTGAGCAGAAGGGCAGCACAGAGTTGCAAACATCATCCGTACGTTGATCCTGCATCACTGCAATTTCCCCTTAAAAGTCTCTTATTGTGTGAGAGTGTTGCAGAGGCAAGAATCTGACCCATAATATTTAACTGCATGACTGGAATCTGATATGTGACTGATAGTTGATTCATTCCAAGGAAATGGGCCCTTTCATTTCCTGATTCCCCTACCTATTATTTTTGTGCTTCTCTTTTAACTACACTTTTCCCTCTGTCACATGATTGCTGTTTTTCCTTCATTCCACCCGTGTGATCAAAGGCAATTAGCTCCTGCTCTATAATTATTTTTTTGCATAAACAATAGGATTGCAGCTCTCGCTAGTTAGCACCTTTATTTACTTCTTAAATCACTGGATGTCTAATTTTAACACTGAGAGATAAAAGGTGAATTTGGCTTGAGTGCTGCAGCTGGAAAAGCCATTTGAAATGGCTTATTGAGTGCTGCAGGCACCGTTGTCCCTATTTTACAATGTAAGAGGTCATTTACTCCTGATAGTGGGTAATGTTTTCAAAATGCCCAACGGCCAGATTTTTAAAATTATTTAGGCACCTAACACCCATTCCTTTAAATATCTTGCCCCAAGTGACTTAGGACCCTACATACCATTTTCAAAGGTGGAACCTGGGCAAAGAAACTGCCTCCTACTGTTTGATTCCTCCTAGGTTTAGGGAAACAGAACTTTGTACATGCTTTGTAAATCAACAGGATTGCATCAGGGAAACCATCTTACTCCAGCATCAGTTTTTCCTCCTAGGAAAACTGGAAGGGATCTTGAGAGGTTATCTAGGCCAGTCCCCTGCACCCAAAGCAGAACTAAGTATTACACCTCTACCTCAATATAACGCTGTCCTTGGGAGTCAAAAATCTTACTGTGTTATAGGTGAAACCGTGTTATATCGAACTTGCTTTGATCCACCAGAGCTCTCAGCCTCGCCCCCCTGGAGCGCTGCTTTACCGCGTTATATCTGAATTTGTGTTATATCGGGTCACATTATATCGGAGTAGAGATGTATCTAGAATGAGCTGCAGTACCCCAAGTTTTGGCCAATCGCTCAGGTGAAAAAGGGGTAACAGTATAATTCATCAACATACACAGGGCAGTGACTACAGCAATGTCAAGTTACCCATGCTCACCTTGAGAAGAATTACATGCCAGATGAGAAATCTTTCATTCTGGGCAGAACAGATCTTGGATCAGTAGTGGGAGGGATCAAATCTAAACCTTCATAAAGGCTCAGTGATCAGGCTGGCTCTTTGCTTTTTCCCAACTGGTTCAGCCATGCTACCTCTGAGTTAATCAAATTCTGTTGGACTTTTCCAAACATCTCCAAACTATATTAAACCATTGCCCCATCTCATATATATGTCTAAACAGTGCAGGTATGCCTGGGACTTTATGGGTATGGCCATGCAGAACTTCATGGGGATAGAACTCAGATTTGCTAGTTCTGAAAGCACACAATGTATCATATAAGCTAAAAGAGAAGATGCAGTTATTCGATGCAGAAGGCCTATGGCACACACTGCAGCAGATTCAGTTCCATCCAATGGAGGGCAGTGCTGCTCAAACACATTATGTCAAATGGGAAAACCAATGGGAACTAACCTTAAACTTGAACCAAACTTTTGTGGAGGTTTCACCAATTTTGGTGAACCTTTTTCTCACCATTCATTTTATTTTTCTAACACCTCTGTACTGGATTAAGCAGGGACTGGTACCCAGTGGTATCCTTAGGCGCTAATAGCCATCACATTCATAGAGGGCCTTGCTATTCTAGAGCCCTGCGTGTATATATACACAACCTGCTAGCTGGATCAAAAGCTCTGATTCCACATCCATGGTCTTTTGTGACTCTGATGCCCACCGACTCAACACCCTGCCTATGTACTGCATCTCCCTGCTTGGAAAGGTGTGTTTCTACTCCACCACCTTTACTCCACTCCAGATGGGGAATTTCCAGAGGCCATAGAACTTTTCGCAGACAGAAGTGATGGGTTTGGCACTTGAGGGCACCACAGGAAGCCAGAAGTGGGTGGAGGAGAAGAGTCATGTTACTTTGATCAAGGTCCTGCTGATCTCCCTCAGGCCAACAGTTTTTACTCTTCTCAGTAGCCTCACAGAATTAAGGGACTTCTGTGTGAGAACTACTCAGACGGGGACAGATTCTGGTCCTTTGTACAGGTCTCCTTGGAACATGGGACCATCGATGCTGTATAAGAAAGGGTTGGAACACCATGAGATTTTATCAAGTATTCTTAGCCCAGCTGGGAGCAGGACATTTGAGACAGGGAACTGTCTGAAACTGTGACGTTCTGGTTTCTGCGTAGCGCTCCTCTCCGTTTCTGAGAACTCGGCCTGCATGCAGAGCTAACAGCCATTGGGGTCTCGATGCTGCTGAATCTTGTTAACAGAGATGTCATCTGTCTATGGCTGGATTCTGTTTTAGATACAACCTGGCTTGCTAAAGAAAAGTGTCTGCATAGAGGATGGAGTCCCTGGGAAAAATTCGGAGTGAGCAGATGGACCAGTGTCAGGCAGAATTGTGAGTCAGACACACGCCCTGTTGGTGCACACCAATGTACCACGGCACAACTCTTGCAAAGGAACCACCCCATCCCCATCACAGAGGATCTATGCAGAGATTTAGGGCTTGGGAAGCCAACATGTGAATTTCCAGGGCACTAGCTTGCCAGACATGCCAGAACCTTGGGGTATGTACCCTACATGGCTCACCACATATCCAAGCAGTGCCTGTCACCTCTACACTGCTAATTCTAGTAGCTCAGTATCCTACTGTCTCCTCGCTAGTGGAGCCTTTCCCACTGCCTCCCCACCGGCAGAGCCTTTCACTGACCCTGGTAGCTGCAGTGTGGACACAGCTTTCTTTTCACTGTGGAAGGGTAGCTGCTGCCACCCGTCGTGTGCAACATAGACATAGCCTAAAGTTCCACAGGGTCCTTCAAATGGGAGTGGGTCAAAGTGCACGAAGGACCTTTTCGTGTGCTGTCGCAGGTCCACCTGGCCAGTTAGTGAATGGCAAGGCAGTGCACTATAGATCCACCCCCTGGCATGCTGGGCGCTACGTCCCCATGTAGACACGATCAGACTTCAGACATTCCAAGGCCAGGAGAGCCACCGTGATCATCTAGTCTGACATCCTGCATAGCACAACCCATAAAACTCCCCCCAGATAACTCCTAGAACAGAACTTTTAGAAAAACATCCAATCCTGATTTTAAAATGGTCAGTGATGGAGAACCCACCTTTAGCCTTGCTAAATTGTTCTAGTGGTTAATTAAACTCACGGTTAAAAATGTAAACCTTATTTCTGGTCTGAATTTGTCTAGCTTCAACTTCCAGCTATTGGATTGTGTTAGACCAGGGGTTCTTAACCTTTCCAATCTACTGCACCCCTTTCAGGAGTCTGATCTGTCTTGTGTGCCCCTAACTTTCACCTCATTTAACAGCTACTTGCTTGCAAAAGTGTCATAGCACTCTCTTACTGAACAATGTTTACCTTCTTATCTTTAACCATATAATTATAAAACAAATCAATTGGAATATAAATAGTGTACTTACATTTCAGTGTACAGTTTATAAAACAGTATAAACAAATCTTTGTCTGTATGAAATTTTAGTTTGTACTGACTTCGCTGGGGCTTTATATGTAGGCTGTTGTAAAACTAGACAAATAGCTAAGTGAGTTCACGTACCCCCTGGAAGGCTTCTGAGTACCCCCAGGGGTACATGTAGCCCTGATTGAGAACTACTGTGTTAGACCTTCCTCTGCTAGACTGACAAGCTCATTATTGAATATTTGTTCCCCATGTAGATACTTAAAGACTGTGATCGAGTCACCTCTTAGTCTTCCCTTTGTTAAGCTAAATAGACCGAACTCCTATTGAAGTTTAGCACATGAAGGTTTTCGATCCTTTAACCATCTCGTGGCTCTTCTCTGATCCTTCTCCAATTTACACATCCTCCTTGAATTGTGGACACCAGAACTGGACACAGGATTCCAGCAGCGGTCGCACCAATGCCAAAACAGAGGTATAATAACCTCTCTGCTCCTGCTCGAGATCCCTGTTTATGCATCCCAGGATCACATTAGTTCTTTTAGCCACAGCATCACACTAGGAACCACATGTCCTAGCTGACTTGTCCATCACGACCCCCAAATCTTTTTCCACAGTCACTGCTTCCCAGGATAGAGTCCCCCAGCCTGTCAATCTGGCCTGAGGGCTGAGGTCCTAGATGAATACATTTACATGTATCTGTATTCAAATAAGTGGAGCTCCAGCGTGACAGACTGTGCAGTGGAAGAGGTGAAGCCAAGGCCAGGCCTCAACTCCACCCCTTTCAGACACCTTCAATCCAGAGGGACTAGAATCAGTGTCTGTAACTGACTGCATGTCCTGCCACACGGACCCTGGCAGAATCTGCCCCATGATCCATGATCAGTGAAGTTGCAACGCCTCAGCTAGTATGCACAGTTAGTGCAATACAGTGTTATAACCATGCATAATTTTGTTGACATAGGGCCCAGATCTCACTTCCACCAAATTCCTGGATATGTGGGCAAAGTCCATCCAGTGTGCAAAAAACTCCTTGTTCATCTTGTTCTCCCAAGAGGGATTACTGCTGTTTTATAACCTTTGCTCAAATTTTAATGGAATAAAATAACCCCTGATAAGGCATTTCCCCTAATGGCCCTACATTTTAACAAAGGGTGGTCCCTTAGTTCCAAATTTTCTTCCACGCCCCACAGGTATCTCTCTCCCACACACCTTTCGCCAGTTTAATATAATTACCTTTCCTTATACTGCTGCTAGCAGGACTACTATATATATATTTGAAATTGATCTTTTATTTCCCAAATGTAGCCCTGGCTATCATTCATACTACGTGGGAACTCAAGTAATACTTCTGATATAACTAATTTGAGGTACGCTGATGAAAACAGAAGTGTCGAGTGATTAAATTGAAGTTTGACCTCCGAAAGGTCAGAAAGTCATCCCCATGTGCGGCTGTGTTATTAGTTTATGCCTGCCTGAACGCTCCAGCAACAGAATCTGTGAATTTCCAAAGGCACTGGACTCTGCAGCATGTGTGAGTCCCTAGTGCACATTCCCTTTTTATTATATTTGCAGACTGCCGTGCTTGACATGTTTGAATTCCCATGTACACTTCTGACTGCTCATATTGTGCAGGCGTGTACCACACTTGTATAATGTGTCACACGTCCCTGTGCGTATGGAGTGTAAGAGCCAGCGTTGATTATTATGGAGCATGCAGAGACCCAGTCGGGACCACAGCCTCATTGTTCTAGGAGCTGACAAAATGCAAGTAAAAGACGATTTCTGCCCAAATGAAATAAAGAGTATGAGTGAAGTGACTTTCCCAAGTCACACAGCAAAACAGTAGCAAACTACGAATAGACCGCCTCCTTTCACTGTCCAATGCAACTACCTAGCACCAGGTCATTGTCATAAATAGATAGCTAAGGTTAATGTTTCTTTTACCTGTAAAGGGTTAACAAAAGGGAACCAAACACCTGACAGGGACAATCAGGAAACGGATTTTCAAAGCTAAGGGAGGAATTTGTGGGGTTTTTTGTCTGGGTCTTTGTCTGTTCTGTGCTATCTCAGCTATGAGAGGATCTATTTCCAGTCCTCTAATCTCTGTTTCCCAGTTGTAAGTACAAGGTAGCAAAAGTAGTCTTTTAAATTGTTTTGCTGTATTTGCATCTGTGTATCTGGCTGGTGGAGTCCTTTATGTGTATGGCTATAAACTTTAAATTGTATTGTTTCTGGTAAGGCTGTTTATCCTTTTTCTATTGTTTATTCATTTTCTATAAGTTGAATCCCTGTATCTAACATCTAGGTTACACAGACGTTATTCTATTCTTTCTTTTCTTTTTTATTAAAAGTTTGCTTTTAAGACCTGTTGATTTTTGTTTTTAATTGACCCACCAGGAAATTGGTGGAGAAAGGAAAGACAGGGGGAGGGAAGACCTACTCTCTGTGTTTAACTCTCGTAGGGTCCAGGGTGGGAAGAAGCTAAGGGGAGAAGAGATAGAATCTTTTTGTTCCTTGTTTGGTTTGTCTCTTAGTGGAAGAGAGGAGACTGCTCTGGATTGTGATGTAAGGGGTTGCATCAGTAACTCTCAGTTAGCCCAGAGAGGAAATTCTGGTGGAGAGGAGGTGGGGGAATGGTTTAATTTCCCTTGGTGGTAGACTCACAGCCTCTGAGTCTTGGGGTCCCCCAGGGAAGGTTTGGAAGACCAGAGGGAGCCAAAACCCTGGAATTTTTGGCTGTGGCAGCGATATCAGATCTAAGCGGGTAAAAGTTAGAGAGTTCATGCTAGCTTCTCAGTTTAGAACGCTAAGGTTCAAATCTGAGTGGAAAAGCTATGACAGTCATAGAATCATAGAATCATAGAATCTCAGGTTGGAAGGGACTTAGAGGGTCACCTAGTCCAACTCCCTGCTCAAAGTAGGACCAATTCCCAGCTAAATCATCCCAGTCAGGACTTTGTCAAGCCTGACCTTAAAAACGTCTAAGAAAGGAGATTCCATCATTTCCCTAGGTAACCCAATATTACCAGCTGTGCTGCTGGAATTACCTGCATAGGTTCCGGAACTAGGGGTGCATCTTAGGGCTTCTGGAGTCCTTGGCTCTGGGGCAGCCCAACAGGTAGACTGCCCCACAGCTGGGACTCCATTCCCTTTCACAAAGAATTTCAGAATTTTTGGTTTCATTCCATTTCAGAATAACTAAATCCTTTGTGAAAATGTGATTACCTTTCTCTGTTCAGCTCTGTTACCTCTGCCTCTGGTCTAATATACAGAATAAACTGTAACAGTGCCACAGAAAACTACAGTATCAGAACTGCTAAAAACATAAGCGCTGCTTAAAAAACAAATCCAAATGATAAAGTCATTCTAAATGTAATGCCAGAGCTCTGACCCTTAGAAAGTTCACCATTAAAATAATTGCTTATGGCAACAGAGGGAAATGCAGACTAACTTTCATTATCATTTTCAGGCTGTTGAATTTATCTTTCCAGATAACCAATCGGATATGAAATGACATATGGCCCCTTGCACAACATACATTTATTAGCACCTTAAAAGGTGAAATTCTGCTGAGGACAGGGATAGGCGAAAGATGCTGCTTCTTTTATAAAGGGACAGTAAGTTAATGGCAGTTCTGGGACAAGGCCACTCATTTGAGAAAAATAATAATATTGCCAGGTTTCAGAGTAGCAGCCCTGTTAGTCTGTATCTGCAAAAAAAACCAGGAGTACTTGTGGCACCTTAGAGACTAACAAATGTATTTCAGCATGAGCTTTTTTGCTGCCAATAGCTCGCCATTTGTTAGCGGCAATTAGAAAGCGTTAGTGTCAAGAAGTGTTTTTGAAAGATGCTACCGAGCCAGAAGCTTTTACTTTGAATTTTTAGCTGGTTTGATTTGATTGCTGCCGGCCTTGTGTTATCATATAAAAATCTTGCCTGGGAAAAGCAACTTCAGGTGAGGCATCTTATTGGTGTTGGTAATACTAGTGAGATTTTTCACGTAACCTTTTGGGGATGGTGGACATTTCTGTCTGTGTCTATCAGCCCGTACTGCAGGTGCAAATGTGAAAGGATCAGTTAAGACCAACGAGATTTTTTTTTCCTAAATAGATAGTTCCAGTGTTGCCAACTCCCGTGAGTTTATCACCAATCTCTAAATATCTGATGTTTTGTTTCAAGGCCCAGTTGCAAGCATGAAGGACCTTGGCCCTTTGATTTACTATAGAGCAGATCAGGCAGGTTGGCGTAGGAACTTTGGGGCAACTTTTCAGAAGTGACGAGTAATTTTAGATGCCTGTTTTTCAGGGCCCAGCTTGAGACACTACTGTGGATGGTTGCCCAGCACAGGCCTCATGTTGCACCTATAGGATGGCAGAAGTTGGGCACCCAAAAAGCTGAGACACCCCCAAATCCAGTGCAGCCTTTGAAACCCTTAGCCTTTGCTCTACACCCCTTTCATGAAGGGCCGCATCCATCTGAACAGGTGGCAGGTTAAAATCATGCTGGAACAGTACGAACGACTTTGTGGTGTCACTCTTCTGAACATCATGCAGAGTAAATTCCAGGGTCTAGCCACTCATGCAAGACAAATTAAACTTTTCCAACCATCAGAGGCTGGTTAAGCTTAAGGGGTGACTTAATAAAATGTGCTGCTTGTGAAAGATGCTCCATTAGCAGCCCTGGCCGTTGAACTTCCCTATTCATCCACAGGGTGGGCAACCTTCCCCCACACATTGCCACCCACCAGTAGGCCTCACACCTAGACTAGAGGGGCTGGACCCAGGCACTTGGCTGCAGGGAGGCCGTTCTGTGCCAGTCTCAAATGGGGGACACAATCATGAATCCAGCGAAGTATGAGATTGGTTTAGATATCATGGGTTTTTTTTTAAAGCAATACACGTGTAGGTTCTTTTTCTTTGCCCTCTGGCTTATGAGTCTTTAGGACGCACTCACTTCATGTTTCCAAGCTTTTCTCTGCAGCGATGTCATGCCAGGATGCTGGAAGGCTGCCCAGGATTCGGGAGTCAGGCCGGATCCAGTAACAGCAGGTCAGAGTCCAGAGGGGGGAAACCAAGAGTCAGGCAGGAGGCAGGCAGAGTCGGGTTACCAGAACAGCAGCAGGCAGTAAGAGCCCGTATCGCAGTGGAAGCAGGCAAAAGCAGGGAGAATGCAGCCGCATGGACAATGTACTGTTCCTGCACATGGGTTAAATAGAGGCTAGGGACCAGTGAGATCTCCAGGGTTTCCACCAATCAGATCCCAGAAGTGGAGTCATCTGTCAGAGTCCAGCTGCTATTCTACCAGCTCTCAGGGCTGAGAAATCTTGAGGGCTACAAACTTGCTTCTTTTTTAAATGAGCACCTGAGATTCTTATGTGTCCGGTCGGGATTCGAGAAGCTGGGACTTCAAAGAAAATTCAAACACTTATGAGACTCACTATACAATCATGGGAGTTGACAATGCTAGAAACCCTTTGGGTTGTTTGCAGCTGGCGTAACTGATAGCAGCTAGTAATATATTTTGATTAATGCACAACTGGACTAGGGTGACCCGATAGCAAGTGTAAAATATAGGGGCGGGGGTGGGAGGTAATAGATGCCTATATAAGAAAAAGCCCCCAAAATCAGGACTGTGTCTATAAAATCGGGATATCAGGTCACCCTAACCTTGACAGGGTTTGCATCAATGCCCCAATAGTGACTATCTCTACAGAAGTGTAAAGCCCTGTGCAGATACAAAATTTGTATCTGCTGCCAATCCGCAAAAATGGTCTGCGGATATGAAGTGGATATCTGCAGATTTGCAGGGCTCTACAGATGTGCTTTGCACCACTTACAAAGCCTGTGGCCATGGGCTGATGGCATTAGCACCACTGGCGACAAGGAGAAGCAGCTCAACAGAGTTACAAGTGACACTGTCTAGCAGAATAAGCATAGTTCTGATAGTATAGGACTCCCAATACCAGCTCTGACACTGATTCTGTATGTATGTTAGCAGTCTACCTTAGTTCCTTCTTTATAATGGTGGTGGAGTCAGGTGGGGGTGTTTGGTGGGGTAGGATTTTCTGATAATTAAGTAGATAATGTTTGCACAGGGTTATACATGGAACCACTGTACACACAAACCCCACCAATGGTGGGGAGTCCAGTGGCCTTCAGACTCTCACTTTATCTGGATAATTGCAAAACTCTTTAAAAAACTGGGCAATCAGCACAAGTGGCTGGACTGTAATTCTCCAGGAGGAGGAACCTAAGTAACCCCTCCCCTACACTACTACTCAGGCATGCAAACACTTTCCACATATCATGAGTCAGCTCCTCAGCTGCTGTAAATCAGCATTACTCCATTGATTTTCATTTATGCCAGCTGAGGACCTGGCCCATAACAAGACCATTATGTTTGGGATATATCCCGAAAAAATCATGTCATGGACCTGCCCTCTAGAACCTCTGCATGACCCTGGACAGAGAGAATCTGTGACGGGGGCATATGGCGGATGACAACTTGCTGGCATCATTGTGGAGGAGCTGGTGATGTTTAGCATGTGGGATGGGGCCGGTGAAGAAAATTAGCTCCATTGGCCTGTCTGAAAATTCTAAGGCCATCTTGGAAGCATTGCAAGAGACCAAACTCTGCCAAAGGAGCACCATTTTGTAATCCACATCATTCACTCCATAAATTGGCTTCACAGCTGAAGCATCTGGTGGAGGTCACCGTCAGTGTCTGTACATAGCAGAAGTAGCATAACTTAGGCTGACTCACAGCATTAGAGTAGACTAGCTCTTAGTTACAGAAGCAATTCTGTGCCTGCTAACATGTTGCTCACCGAGACAGCGCGCCTCATCCATGAGCTGGCCAAGTGCAAGGTCAACACCCACAACATCATCGTCAACCAGCTGGTGTTCCCGGACCCTGAGAAGCCTTGCAAGATGTGCGAGGCCTGGCACAAGATCCAGTCCAAATATCTCGACCAGATGGAGGACCTGTACAAGGACTTCCACATCGTCAAGCTGCCCCACTGCTGCGAGGAGCCAACAAAGTCAACACCTTCTCCAACCTCCTCCCAGAGCCCTACAAGCCGCCCAGCACCAAATAGAGATACGCAGCCGCTGCTCCAGTCTGGATCATTCCACTTAGTAAGTTACACACCAGGACCCCGCCTCCCCTTTCTCCCACCCCCCCACAGAGCACAATCCTTCCTGCCCTGTATGTCACATGATAGGGAGGCTTGCAGTCAGCAGGGCTGGGGTTCACTAGATGGGTTCCTTGTCTCTCCCCTCTCGTTTTTCTCCCAGAGTGCTCTCCTGCTCTCCACCTTGGTGGAGGGGGTTCTCCAGGCCCTGGGAGGCAGAGGGGCTGTGCCAGGTGTTGTACAAAGCCTAGGCCCCGAAACTTAAGGAAAAAAAACATGTAAATAATAATAAAATACCAAAGGATAGTAAAAAAACATGTTCAAGCTATTCTCCTGGACTTGTGCTCATTTCAGTGGTAAGTGCTTGCACTGCACTCAACTTGCTGCAGATTTGTACTTGCAAATTGTTTAGAGACTGCCTCTGCAGCTCTTACTTCGAATAGGAATTGACTTTATGAGTCAGGCCCAGTGAAACCAATCGGCTCACTCTTGGAGTGAGATCCTGCTCGCTATAAGTAATGGTGAACTTAAAAGCTCACAAGCTTTTTTAAGTGTGGGCTGGGGAAAAGCAACACTGGTGGGCAAGCCTTGGAAGCATCAGCAGTATTTGGACATTATCGAAATAATGTGAACCTCACAGCTTTGCAGGACGGGGCTGAAACTCTCTGGAGAACATTCTTTGGTTTTTTTGTGAGATTTTGGGTAAAGGGTTTCTTGATCTGCTGCACAATGAGCAGTCTGATGATTTCAGTCTGGAATTACTTTCATCTTAGCTGACAGGAAACCCAGCAGCAAGAAAGAACAAAAATAAAGTCTCCATAAGAGTTGACTGTATGTTGTAGGTATGAGCATTATAATACTATGGTGATAAGCACGGGGTAGACAAACAGACGTGAAAGGTACAGTTTCCTGTGCTCTTTGGTGCTGTCTTCATCATGCTGCTAATAAAATTTTTTTTTTTCCGGACAAACAAACCAACAGACACTTTTTCCTGTGAGAAGGGCCCTGGAAACATCTTGGCAGAGCTGGTAGCAAGAAAGCGCGTTCCTCAGCCACCCCCAGCTGAGCAGTTGATGGGATCAAAGACATGGTTTGGTTGTATCTGAGCGGACTGCCTGTTAGGTGCCCATCTGACAATGAGCTGCTTCGAAGTGGGAAACCTGGTAGACGCAATCCTCAGAAATACTAGATCATGGGCTGAAGGAACAAGGAGCCCTGCCCCAGAACTGTGGACCCTAGAAGCCGGGCTGCTGAGGAGCCAGGCAGATGAGCGGCAGGAAATCAGAAAGGTAGGTTTCCTTTTCAGGGATGGGGAACTGTGTGCAGTGGGGATGGGGGGAATGCTTGCACTCCAACAATGGAAATATTGTGGGGCTCCATCCCTACATAAATGCCCGCGTGCTGGGGGCAGAGGGGCTTGGAGGTGAGAGCAGGACCCGGAGGGGGCTGGTGTGGTCACCGCAGGGCCCAGGACTGGGCCGGGGAGCAGGGAGCAGGATGAGGACCCGGACAGGCTGGAAGCACAGAGGAACCTCAAGGACCCTCCTTCCCAGCCTGGAGCCAGCTGCTCTCCCTCTCTAGCTGAGTCTCAGTACTTCCCTCCCACCCTCTCCTATGCCTCAACCCCGCTTAGCAGGGAGCTTCCAGCCCCTCTGTTCTTCAAATCCCTGCCTGGTTGCTAGAGGAGCTTCATCAAAATCAGACCATCCCTGTGAAACATTTTAACTTCAGTGAATCAGCAAATTCCAACAAAAAACCTGTTCCATCCCCGTTTTTTTTTTTTTGACCAGCCCAGGTACTGGCCTCCTTCACTGGCCAGCTCATCACCATCTGGGTACCTAGCAGCTCCTAGGGGCTGAATCTCGGTCCGGCCCTTGCCTAGCAGAGGACTCCTCCTCACCTCGGTCCCTGGTGGCCTTGGACAAGGGCCAGACATCATGGGGCTTTACATGTTGAGCACAATCTGGAGCTCTGCGACCTGGGCCCTGCTGCTCTCTTGTGATCCATGGAGCGAACTGGCAGTGGGCTAGGGCTGAGCTGGCTCATCTCAGCTGGAAGCAACTCTTCTGCTGTGCTGCCCTCTGAAGAATAATACGCTGGAGGAGAGAGAGAGAGAGAGCACCCATCAAAGGATGGTTCCCAGGCAGTGTCAGAGGCCCTATAAAAAACGACTCTTCTAATTCTTCTTTTGACAATACCTTGTCTTTGCAGCTGCTTCCTACTACCTGGCTCTGGCGCAGTGTGCAGCCGTGGACACTAGATGTCCCCATTTGCATGCGAATGAGAGGTGAGGCTACCTCAGTCTGCTGGAGATGGCAGCAAGCCCGGATCCCCCCAATTTGCTCCAGCGTTTGCCTTGACACTGACAGTAATTAACAAGAACACCGTTTAGCCTTCTGTCATTTGCAGGGGCTCAGTAATGTTTGATTTGTTTAACCTTTGCATCAAAAAACAAACAAACCAACAACAACAGCAGCAAAACCTCCGCAGTGTGTGCCGTGCTCTTTCTTGTAGCCACCAAACAAGAAATCCACAGCTGCCATGGATAATATGAAGCTACAAGAGGGTCAGGCCAAGGCCATGAGTATGAATGTTTACTTCTTGTTTCCAATTTGTGCCCCATTCAGTTTCTCAGAAAATCCCAAGGCCTTTCGAAATCAGCCCCTTTGCTTTTAATTCTCTGAGAGCTAAGCATTGCGGTTGGCAGCTCCCTGGGAGCGTATGAAGCTTGCTCTTTACAGCTCTGCATTGGTGTATAACTGGTGTGTAATAATACTGAAACTGAACTTTTCATGCTCAGAGCATTATTTACTCACTGGATTAATTAGGATTTTCGTATTTACCTTTGGAGGAATCCCATGATTTAGGGAAACTGATAGGGAAAAGGTCAGATAGGGAACCTGAGGCAAGGAAGTTAAGTGATTTCCCCAAGACCACAGAAGGAGGCGATGTCAGAGCCAGGAATAGAACTGAGCAGTCTGTAGCGCTGCCACTGCCGTTCTGATCATTATGCTACTCTTTTGTCTGGCTGTCATCCTTGTGAAATTTTGCCTAAAGGGTCTTGCAAGAGGATTAATGGTATTACAATGTTCTCTGTACTCCCCTTGACATAGTGATGACATCAATTACTTGTATAATGATCCTTGTCGTGGGCCATCAGCAGGAAATAGACACGGGGTTTTCAATACCAAAGCACAGGGTTTCACCACTTGAACTAAACGTTATTAGCAGACAATAGTTGTAGACGTATATCCTCCCAGTGGGCCAGCCCCTAGAGGAGAACACAATCAACGCATGCAACCAGTGTTAAACCTGCACAAGCAAAACTGCAGAGATGTTGACTGTGACAGGTCTAAATTATCTCTCACCATATGTCCCCCTCTGTCTAGCTAATGAATGTTTGCCTGTCTATCGTAAGAACATAAGACCAGCCATACTGGTCCATCTAGTCCAGTATCCTGTCTTCCGACAGTGACCAGTGCCAGGTGGCCCAGAGGCAATGAACAGAACAGGGAATCATCAAGTATCAGAGGGGTAGCCGTGTTAGTCTGGATCTGTAAAAGTAGCAGAGAATCCTGTGGCACCTTATAGACCAACAGACGTTTTGGAGCATGAGCTTTCGTGGGTGAATACCCACTTCGTCAGATGCACGTAGTGGAAATTTCCAGGGGCAGGTATATATATGCTAGCAAGCAAGCTAGAGATAACTAGGTTAGGTTCAATTCAAGAGGATGCGGCCTGTTCTACCGCATGAGGTTGTGAAACCAAGAGAGGGAGAAACTGGTTCTGTAGTTGGCAAGCCATTCACAGTCTTTGTTCAATCCTGATCTGATGTGTCAAATCTTGCAGATGAACTGAAGCTCAGCAGTTTTTTTGAAGTCATGGTCCTGGTAAATTTTTGCTGCAGGATTGGCAACTTAAGTCTTATAGTGTGGCCAGGGAGGTGAAGTGCTGTCCTACATGTTTTTGTATGATTGCCATGTCCTAATGTCTGATTTGTGTCATTATCTCTTTTCCGTAGTGACTGTCCAGTTTGGGCTGATGTACATAGAGCAGTGATGGCATGCTGCAATGATGATGCGTATATTACATTGGTGGCGTGCAGGTGAAAGAACCGGTGCATGGTTGTGGCTGATCTGGTAGGTCCTGTGATGGGTCACTAGTGTAGATATGTGGCAGAGTTGGGATGAGGTTTGTTGCATGGAATTGGTTCCTCAGCTGGAGTACTATGGTGCGGTGTGCAGTGCTGGGTGAGAATACGTTTAGGTTTTGGCACGTCTGTCTGTGGGCGAGGATTGGCCTGCCACCCAAGGCCACGAAAGCTCATGCTCCGAAAACATCTGTTCAGTCTATAAGTGCCACGGGAATCATCAAGTGATCCATCCCCTGTTGGTCATTCTCAGGTTTGAGCAAACAGAGGCTCGGGACACCATCCCTGCCCAGCCTGGCTAATAGCCGTTGATGGACCTATTCTCCATGAATGTATCTAGTTCTTTTTTAAACCCTGTTATAGTCTTGGCCTTCAAAACATCCTCTGGCAAGGAGTTCCACAGGTTGACTGGGTGTTGCGTGAAGAAAAACTTCCTTTTGTTTGTTTTAAACCTGCTGCCTATTAATGTCATTTGGTGGACCCTAGTTCTTGTGTTATGAGAAAGAGTAAATAACACTTCCTTATCTATTTTCTCCACACCAGTCATGATTTTATAGACCTCTATCATATCCCCCCCTTAGTTGTCTCTTTTCCAAGTTGAAAAGTCAAAGTCTTTTTAATTTCTCCTCATACGGCAGCCGTTCCATCCCTCTAATCATTTTGTTGCCCTTTTCTGTACCTTATCTAATTCCAATATATCTTTTTTGAGATGGGGTGACCACATCTGCATGCAGTATTCAAGATGTGGGTGTACCATGGATTTATATAGAGGCAATATGATATTTTCTGTCTTATTATCTATCCCTTTCCTAACGATTCCCAACATTCTGTTCACTTTTTTGACTGCCACTGCTCATTAAGTGGTTGTTTTCAGAGAACTATCCACAATGACTCCAAGATCTCTTTCTTGAGTGGTAACAGCTACTTTAGACTCCATCATTGTATACGTACAGTTGGGATTATCTCAGCCTTTCAGTATTTTCCAGTCATGTAAGATGTTTTCCCCCCCGGAGACAGACATCTGAGCCCACATCCAGAGGTGACGCATGAAGGGGGCATGCGGGGTCACGTGACCTCCCAATTTGCTGCTTGACTTGTACTGAGCATGTTCAGTAACACTGCTGAAGTCAGCTGCCCTCACCCTGTTCTTCCACTATCAATGGGAGCAGGTCTTCTCTACCCACACCCTGAGATAATAAGCTTTTTGGACTTCGATCTCAGAGTCTATTTACTTAAGTAATTATACCACTTTTGAGCCTCTAGATCTCAAAATGCTGTACAAAGGAGAGCAAGTAACATCGTCTCCATTCTCAGAGATGGTAACTTGCCCAAGGTCACAAAGCGAATTAGTGGTAAAGATGGAAACAGTCCCAACATCTCCTGATTCCTGGCCAGGTGCCCTATCCTCTGGGCCACACTGCTTTAAAGATGCTAACTTTTTGCTCCAGAGTTTATTCAGCTTCAGTTCAGTTGTTCCCTCTTAAAACATCCTCAATTTACCAAGATAACATCACCCCTTAGTGACTTTTTCCCACCTTGTCTCCCATGAGGGATGGCGAGGAATTGATTGTCCTGTACAACTGCGAGACAGGAGAATGTTATTCTCACTAACGTATCCAGGTACCGCATGTCATTATTGTTTTCTATCACAGAAAAATGGCCTGTGGCCATCAGCAAAAAAGATGCTTTAATAGCAGCACATTATCTCATGACAATGGCTCTGTTAACACAAGCTAACCCTGCCTCTGTGCTTACACACTGAAAGAAATGGGCTAGCGCAGAGAAGGGCTGGTAACAGATTGAATGTTTCTATCCAGGTAGAGAAATGGGAAGTGGGATTCAAGGTGGTGGTCCTGGAAATAGATTTACAAATGCATTTTTGAGTCTGGGAACAGCAGACAGCATGATTCAGTTGGGTTCATTTGGAATTCCAATCATATAAGCAGGAAGGCTGTGGAGGATTTAGCTTGCCAATCAACATCTTATTTATTTCCTTTGAAGGGGATATCTTTATTCTATGGCTGTCTCTGCTTTTGCCATCTATGGAGATTTCAAAACCAAGCATCTTGCATTATTGTATTAGTGCTTTTGTTTCGTCCAGAGCAGCACAATACAAATGAAAATATCGATACTAAGGAGAGAGCATTTGGGCTTGTGGAACACGTGTGAAGCCTTTTCTCCTCTAGGTCATAAATCTGAAATGAGCCTAGGCGGTAATGGACATAATCATCATTATGGCATCCAGCGCGCCCAGCTGAGATCAGGGCCCCGTCGTGGTGGGAGCCATATGGACACATAGTGGGAAACAATCTCTACTCCAAAGAGCTTACAGTTGAAACAGAAAAAGAGCAGGAAGAAGGGGAAAAACAACATAAAGTGACTAACACAGGGCAAAAGACAGATCTGAGAGATTAGAACTACCAATTCCCAGTGCCTGTGTCCTAACCAGTAGGACGTATTTCCCAGCTATGCTTGGTTAATGTGTGAGATGGTCTTTCTGTAATGAGTTCCCACACTGACCAAAAGTTCAAGGCTCATACGGGGCCAGGAAGGACCAATTAGTTGAACTTTTTTGCAGGGAGCATGGCCAGATCCTCAGCTGACTCTTTTTTATTGATTGATTGATTGATTGATTGTGCATGCATAACTCCCTCTCCCCCCCAAAAAAGAGGTTTTGTCAAATATGAATTTTTTTTGAGGAAAATTTCAGCTCTGAATGCTCCCCCCAAAAAAGAAAGAAAGAAAGAAACATACATTTTCTGGCAGGAAATTTCAAAACAAAAATGTTGGCTTTCAATCAAATGTTGTTTCATTTTGGAATTTGGAAACAGAAATATTTCTGTTTTCAGTTTGGGGATCTGCAGTGTGCATTATTTAACCTCCCTCTTTTATTCACTGGAAACAAGGGAATAAAGATTGTAAAAGTGTGAGAAAGTGAGAAAACATGGCTTTCCACACGTTTTCTTTTACTGTTTTCCAAATGGAAAAACGGTGTTTTCCCCCACTTTCTTCCACTATTTTACAACCATCTTCTTTTCTCCAGGAGGAAAAGGCAGAAATGAAACTACATTAAGTAGCAAAATCTACTTAGTTTAACAAGGAGACGCTTAAAGGGTGACTTGATCTCAGTTTGTAAGCACCAACATGGGGAACCAATATTAGATAATGGGCTCTTCAGTCTAGCAGAGAATGGTCCAACACAATCCAATGGCTGGAAGTTGAAGCTAGATAAATTCAGACAAGAAATAAGGAGTAAAATGATGACCCTGAGAATAACTAACTATTAGAACAATTTATCAAGGGCCACGGTAGATTCTTCATCACTGACAAATTTTAAATCAAGATGGGATGTTTTTCTAAGAGACCTGCTCTGGGGATTGGCCTGTGTTATCGTAGAATCATAGAACTGGAAGGGACCTCGAGAGGTCATCTAGTCCAGTCCCCTGCACTCAAGACAGGACTAAGTAGTATCTAGAGCACCCCTGACAGGTGTTTGTCCAACCTGCCCTTAAAAATCTCCAGTGATGGAGATTCCAGCACCTCCCTAGGCAATTTATTCCAGTGCTCAACCACACTGACAGTTAGAAAGTTTTTCCTAATGTCCAGCCTAAACCGACCTTGCTGCAATTTAAGCCCATTGCTTCTTGTCCTATCCTCAGATGTTAAGAAGAACATTTTTTTCTCCCTCCTCCTTGTAACAACCTTTTATTTACTTAAAAACTGGTATCATCTCCCCTCTGAGTCTTCTCTTCTCCAGACTAAACAAACTCAATTTTTTTCCATCTTCCTTCATAGGTGATGTTTTCTAGACCTTTAATCATTTTTGTTGCTCTTTGTACTTTCTCTAATTTGTCCACATCCTTCCTGAAATGTGGCACCCAGAACTGGACACAATACTCCAGTTGAGGCCTAATCAGCGCAGAGTAGAGCAGAAGAATTACTTCTTGTGTCTTGCTTACAACACTCCTGCTAATACATCCCAGAATGATGTTTGTGTTTTTTTTGCAACAGTGTTACACTGTTGACTCATATTTAGCTTGTGATCCACTATGACCCCAGATCCCTTTCTGCAGTACTCCTTCCTAGGCAGTCATTTCCCATTTTGTATGTGTGCAACTGATTGTTCCTTCCTAAGTGGAGTACTTTTGCATTTGTCCTTATTGAATTTCATCCTATTTACTTCAGACACCATTTCTCCAGTTTGTCCAGATCATTTTGAATTTTAATCCTATCCTCCAAAGCACTTGCAACCCCTCCCAGCTTGGTATTGTCTGCAAACTTTATAAGTGTACTCTCTATGCCATTATCTAAATCATTGATGAAGATATTGAACAGAACTGGACCAGAACTGATCCCTGCGGGACCCCACTCATTATGCCCTTCCAGCATGACTGTGAACCACTGATAACTACTCTCTAATGGAATGATTTTCCAACCAGTTATGCACCCACCTTATAGTAGCTCCATCTAGGTTGTATTTCCCTAGTTTGTTTATGAGAAGGTCATGCGAGACAGTATCAAAAGCCTTACTAAAGTCAAGATATACCACATCTACCTGCTTCCCCCCATCCACAAGGCTTGTTTACCCTGTCAAAGAAAGCTATCAGGTTGGTTTGACATGATTTGTTCTTGACAAATCCATGCTGACTGTTATTTATCACCTTATTATCTTCTAGGTGTTTGCAAATTGATTGCTTAATTATTTGCTCCATTATCTTTCCGGGTACAGAAGTTAAGCTGACTGGTCTGTAATTCCCTGGGTTGTCCTTATTTCCCTTTTATAGATTGGCACTAGATTTGCCCTTTTCCAGTCTTCTGGAATGTCTCTCATCTTCCATTACTTTTCAAAGATAATCGCTAATGGCTCAGATCTCTCCTCAGTCAGCTCCTTGAGTATTCTAGGCTGCATTTCATCAGGCCCTGGTGATTTGAAGACATCTAACTTTCTAAGTAATTTTTTACTTGTTTGTTCCCTATTTTAGACTCTGTTCCTACCTCATTTTCCCTGGCATTCATTATTTTATCCATCCCATTGCCACCAACCTTCTTGGTGAAAACCAAAACAAAGAAGTCATTAAGCACCTCTGCCATTTCCTCATTTTCTGTTATTGTCTTTCCCCCCTCGCTGAGTAACTCTGTCCTTGGTCTTCCTCTTGCTTCTAATGTATTTGTGGAATGTTTTCTTGTTTTCTTTTATGGCCCTAGCTAGTTTGATCTCATTTTGTTCCTTGGCTTTTCTAATTTTGTTTCTGCTTACTTGTGTTATTTGTTTATAGTCACCCTTTGTAGTTTGACCGAGTTTCCATTTTTTGTAGGACTCTTTTTTGAATTTTAGATCCTTGAAGATCTCCTGGTTAAACGAGGGTGGTCTCTTGCCATACGTCCTATCTTTCTTATGCCATGGGATAGTTTGCTCTTGTGTCCTTAATAATGTCTCTTTGAAAAACGGCCAGCTGTCTTCAATTGTTTTTCCCCTTAGACTTGCTTCCCATGGGATCTTACCTACATACAGGGGGTCAGACTAGAGGATCACAATGTTTCCTTCTGGCCTTGGAATCTGTGAATGACATTTTAAGTTAAAACAGCAAAATCCCATTTAAAGATGATTTTTTTAAACAACAAGAAGAAAAGGTTTATTTCATTTCAAAATTCCAGTAGAAAAACAAAAAATTTCATCCCAAACATTTCTAAAGGAAAATGTTCACTGTGAGAAATGGCTTGCTTTTTCCGACCTGTTCTAATCTGGGCAGAGCTCCAGGCAATCTGACGGAACCACATCACTTTACTCCATTGGGGGAACTGGCCCCTTCCATGTAGGGGCTTCATGTATGTCTGATTCTTTAACTTCTGTCAGAATGGGCTGGGGGTTCCAGGGAAGGTCCTAATGGACTGGTGTTCACAGTACAAGAGCTACCACCACAAATCAATACTAATTTAGGGCCATGATCTTGTGAGGTCCTGAGCTCCCTCATTTTCTATTAATTTCATTAGGAGTTGAGGGTATTCAGCACCCTACTGGACTGGGCCCCTAATCATTTATGGCATCCAGAACAGAGGTCCATAGAATCTTAAGACTGGAAGGGACCTTGAAAGGTCATCTAGTCGGGTTCCCCGCACTCATAGCAAGACGAAGTATTAAAAAGTGCCAACTCTCTTTGAATTATTTTTCCCCTTAAATCTTGCCTACCAACTCACTGAGTTTGCTAAAGTCTGCCTTGAAATCAATTATCTTTTTTTGTGCTGTTTCCCTCCTACTGGTCCTTAGGATCATGAACTCTACCATCTCATGATCACTTTCATCCAACCTGCCTTCCACTTTCAAATTCTCAACCAGTTCCTCCCTATTCATCAAAATCAAATGGCATCTGAGTTATTCTTTTGCCCTTAGAGACGTTTGATCCCAGGCAGAGTTTGTGTACGTAGGCAGGCGGCATGAGGAAGCCTGCATGGCTGATATTATCAGCGCCCGCACTCCATGGTCCAAAGGACAGAAGTGTACAGGGTTGTCTACTGGGCACCTTTCAGTTCCAGGCCATGTCACTGAAACTTTGTGTCTTCTCAGCAGGCGTTGCCTGGGGTTCTGTGACCCACTCAACATGGCACTGTACCCTGCTCTCACGATGACTAGGCTCCTTCTGTAGAAGGCTCATCGACCTCACAATGTGGCTCAGCCACCACTAGAGGGTGACAGAGCGCCACACTGAATGGGTGTGGGTCACGTGCCCCCTATTGGCGTTCTTGTTCATGGACACCTACTGCCAACCTTGCACTTTTCCTTTTGCCCTAGAGCTCAGCTGACCCCATTTTAATGATGGTCTTTCCCATCCAACTGGAGGGAAAGACCCATGTTGTATCCCTGCAGGGCCCTGTAGTGGGGAGATCACCCCGCTCCAGTTTGGAAGGGGTTAAAAACAGCCCTGGGAAAGGGTTGCCTCAGGGAGCCAATCACAAGCAGGCTTGAAGCAGCCAATCAGGGCTCGGTTGGGCCAGTATAAGAAGGGCTCCTGGGGAGAAGGAAGTCTTGTCTTGCCCCAGCAGTGGAGCAAGGACCTAGTTCCCTGGTAGAGACAGGGGTACCTTGGACAAAGCAGTACTGGGAAAGGGCAGGCTGAGCTGGAGAACTCTGGCCTGGTGACCTCCCAGGCTGAAGTGTTGCAGTAAAGGCCTGAGGAGGTTCTAGGGATGCAAAGAGGCAGCCAGGGACAGAAAAGGCAGCAGGTCCAACCCCCTTGCCAATGATGAGTGGCCATTTCAGACGGCAGTTTGCCCTTGGGGGTAAGCGGCTAGATGACAACTGGCAGTAGCCACTGAGGCAAGGTGGGTATAGGGGGTTGGGGTTCTCCCGGGAGGGGAGACCCAGAGTGTGTGGACACTGCCCTGGGGCAGCACCCCAAGGTAAAGTGCACCATGCTCCAGGAGAGATGCAGGGCCTGAACTGGTGGAGATAAAGGGACTGCAGAGGGACAGGTAAGGGCAGGGGAGAAACCAGCCAGAGGAGGGCGCTTCTGAGCTGGATGAGCTAATTCCCCTACTGACCAGCAGGAGGCGCCGTGCTGGTGAGGGCCTCGCCTTTCTGTAGGCCCTGTAGGGGCTTCACTTTTGTAAGATAGGCCAGCACGTGCAGAACATCTTGTTTGAAAAAAGAGAGAGTTTTTAACAGTAATGATACCCAGCTCTTTTCATCAGCAGATCTAAAAGCACCTTATACAGGGGGAGTCAGTATCGTTATCCCCATGCTACCAATGGGGAAACTGAGGCACAGAGAGGGGATGTAACTTGCCCAAGGTCACCCAGCAGGCCAGTGGCAGGGCCAGGAATGAGATCCTGAGTCGCTAGTAGCAGTATGGAAGCCCCAGGTGGGATCAGGGCCTCATTCTGCTGGCAACAAAAATGATTAGAGGGCTGGAGCACATGACTTATCAGGAGAAGCTGAGGGACTGGGATTGTTTAGTCTGCAGAAGAGAAGAATGAGGGAGGATTTGATAGCTGCTTCCAACTACCTGAAAGGGGGTTCCAAAGAGGATGGATCTAGACTGTTCTCAGTGATAACAGATGACAGAACAAGAAGTAATGGTCTCAAGTAGAAGTGGGGGAGGTTTAGGTTGGATATTAGGAAAACCTTTTTCACTAGGAGGGTGGTGAAGCACTGGAATGGGTTCCCTAGGGAGGTGGTGGAATCTCCTTCCTTAGAGGTTTTTAAGGTCAGGCTTGACAAATCCCTGGCTGGGATGATTTAGTTAGTTGGAGATTGGTCCTGCTTTGAGCAGGGGGTTGGACTAGATACCTCCTGAGGTCCCTTCCAACCCTCATATTCTATGATTCTATGATTCTGTGGTGCGGTACAGAAACAGAGACAGTTCCTCCACCAACCTTCTTACAGTCTAACTGGACAACAGATGAGAGGGCCACACAACAGGTCAGTGGTAGAGCTGAGGACTGAACTTTGATCTATTCTAAGCCCCACTGCCTTGTCCGGATGCTCTGTGGTTTGAAGCCTGTCAGTGAATTATTACTGTTCACACAATGGGTGAAATTCATCCCTGCACAGCAGGTCGGCCCAAGGCACATCCCACTTAAACCCTGTGGACTTAACCATTTTTTCCCTAGCCCCTCAGAACAGGGGGATAAGTTTCACCCATAGCAGGGGGTAGGAGGAAGTAAACTAATAAGCAAAGTGATTGCACCAGTGTGTATTCCCACCCCCTCCTCCATTTACCTTTTTAGTTGTTGTGTGAAAGTCAGGAGACACGCAAGAAAAATACCAATTCTTGTTAGCGGGGGGATGAGGGGGGAATAATATTAATAAAAATTAATGCTGAGGAAATGGCGAGATGGGAAGTGCATCCGCTGAGAAGACTTTCTAATAGCTTTGTATCTACCGGGGCTTAAAGGCGCATTTCTTCCCGTCAGAATTCTGGTGGCGAAAGCTCGCCCATGAATAGGCAGCTTTACATCTGTTATAACAACCCACAACACGGATCTCTTGAAAGAAATGCGAAGCCTGGCTTAAGAATGCCAGTAATGGGAATTAATTCCCTTCCACACCCTTGACTTCTTTTTCATAGAGAATATTGTCTTGGAAGTTCTTTGCTGGCTGATTGTGAAGTCTATTGGTAAATAGCGTCAGGTACCATGCAAAGTACTCTGGCCACCAGTGCTCAAGGTAATGAGGGACATTACTGAGCTGCCTAGTGGGGTGATCCATCACAGAAGGTTGCAAAATGACTGTGAATTGGGGGTGGGGTGGGGTTGTAAAGACAGTGCTGGGTTTTCAGGACCTGTGGCTATGGATATCTCAGTCCCCAGATGAACCAAGTGACCAAGGAAAGGCATCTAGCACTTGAGGATATTGTTCAAATCCTTACACACTCCATTTTTTTATTTGTGTACAGGGAAGCACAGCCTAGTGCTTAGAGCAGGCAAATGAGAGCTAGGCTTGAGTGGGGAAAATGGCCCGCGGGTTACAAAAGAGGCTAGGAGACCCCAGAGAACCTATCATCATAATAGACAAGACTGAAGAAAGGTAGGAGAAAGAAAACATTCTTAAGCCCAGTTGCAGAGAACCAAGGAACAGTGACTGGGCCAAGGTCCCACACGGAATCTGTGGCAGAGTTAATAATTGAACCCATCTCGCCATAAACCCAGGCTAATACCTTAACCACAGAACCATTCCTTCATGAATGTGATTATGTCCCCCTCTAATGACTTCCCCTAGGAGTTATAGCTAAGGCTGTGAGTTTTCACGGAGGTCACAGAAGTCACGGATTCCATGACTTTCTGTGACTTCTGCAGCAGGCGGTGCACTTGGCTCAGGGACAGCTCAGGCAGCCCCCTGCGCCAGTCCCACTGGCAGCTGCTGGGGCAGTCTTGGGTCACCATGCCCCCTGCCCCCAGCAGAGTTAGGGTGTGGGAGAGTGCAGGGGGTTGGGGCAAGGGATGGGGTGAGGCGGGCTCTGGGCTGCGCTTACCTGGGGACTCCCCGGAAGTGGTGACATCCCCCTCACTCAGCTCCTAGGCGGAGGCATGGCCAGGCAGATCTGCACACTGCCTCTGACCAGAGCACTTGCTTCATAGCTCCCATTGTCCAGGAACCGTGACCAATGGGAGCTCCAGGGGCAGTACCCTGGGTGGAATGCTTTAATGGATAACCAAACCTAGACAGGTTTCAGAGTGGTAGCTGTGTTAGTCTGTATCAGCAAAAAGAACGAAGAGTAAATTTGTTAGTCTCTAAGGTGCCACAAGTACTCCTCGTTCTTCAAACCTAGACAGTACCTTCCATAATGCTTCATGATTGATAGACTCAAAGGCCTTTACTTAGGTCAGTAAATGTCATAAACAATGGTTCGTGTTGTTCTCTACAACTCTTTTGGCTCTGTCGTGAAACAAAAATCATGTCGTGGTCCCCCAAAATGGTCTTGAAACCACACTGGGATTCCAGAAGGCCGTCTTTGGCGAAAGGGAGGAGACGGTTCAACAAGAAGTGAGCGAGGGTCTTCCCGGCAATGGAGAGGAGGCCAACGTCTCAGTAATTCCCACACATTGACACCACCTCCCGCTGAAATGCAGCAACCTCTCGCATGACTGAGCTGCAGAGAGATCACTTGGCATGACTTTGGCATGTGTGTGGGACTCCAATTAGCATCAAAAGAAGCAGTGCACCAGCCTTACAGGGAAAATACACCTCCTTGGAAAAGGACCTACCACCATGTGGAAGATTACACATTTGAGGTCACTGATAAATCCCATACTGCTGCCAACCAAACCCCTCTCTCCGACACTAGCACACTAGCTTGGAAAAGCCTCATCCTGCCTGTGTCTCAGATGCACAGATGGCTTTGTGCCAAGGTGATATTGAATTGATTCAAGACAGATTTGAGGATGTAACGGGTATTAGAGTCCTTAGGAAGGTCACTGGTTATATGGCACAAGTTGCCCCTTTTTAATCCACCTTTCTGTTTCAATTTACGAGTGTGCTAAGAAGGATGGACTGGTCTGATTCCTGGTTTAAAAAGAAAATAAACCAAAACTATGGGGAGAGATCTTAGTGTTAAATATGATGGACTTTGCCTCTATTTCCAAGAATCTGTGTGTTTGTGTAACAACACCTCTGGATGGGTCATCATCTCTAGGGATTGAACCCTGGACCTCTGCATCTAAAAAGCACGCTTCTCTGTTGGGAGATACAAAAGACCAGGCTCAGTAGTTCAGAGGCCATAACACACTCATAAACCTCTATATATGGTATAGATACTAGAGAGCCACAAAGATCCACACAAAGTTAGCATGGGTTACATATGCTAACTGGGATGGATACAGGAAAAAAGGCCCTGAGGGGCAGGTAGGTATGGATGGATGCTTGTGTGGGATGTTATAGAGGAGATGTACACATGAATGTATTTTCACTGATTATGTAGGAGACAAGGGTATGTCTCTGTGTCCTTGGCAGGTATCAAGCTGCTGCAGGCAGGGGCAGCTCTAGGCACCAGCAAAGCAAGAATGTGCTTGGGGCAGCCCATTTGCAGGGCTGGCAGGGCTCCAGCCTGGGAGCTGAGAACCAACAGGGGGCCCTGGGAGCTGTAGTTCCTTGGTTAGCTCCCTGCCTATAGAACCAGCCCTGGAGCAGGGAAAGAACTACATTTCCCAGCATTCCCTTGACCACTACCAATAGGACAGAGGGGGAGGGAGGAAGGAAGCTGCAGCTTGCTGTGAGTGGAGAGCTGCACTGTGAAGGGTGGGGATACCATATTTTAACATTCAGAAAACAGGACACTCCAGGGGGAGGGTAGCCCCACCCTGCCACCATCCACTCTCTCCGACTGCCCCCCACAAAAACCCCAACATCCAAACCCCCCCCTCCCTCCCTGTCCCTGTCCCTGATCACCCCTCCTGGGACCCCTGCCCCTAACTGCCCCCCAGGACCCCACCCCTATCTAAGCGCTGCTGCTCCTTGTCCCCTGATTGCCCTCCGGGACCCCTGCCCCTAACTGCCCCTTGGGACCCCACCCCCTATCCCCCCTGGTCCTTGTCCTGATTTGCCCCCTCCCAGGACCTTGCCCCTTGGACCCCCCCCCTATCTAGGACCCCTCCCTCCTCTCCTTGTCCCCAACTGCCCCCTCCTGAGACCCCCCCCAACTTCCTTCCCCCAGGACCCCACCCCCTACCTGTCCCCTGACAAACCCCTGGGACTCCCATGCCTATCCACCGCTGCCTGTCCCCTGACTGCCCCCCGAACCCCTGACCCATCTACCCTAAGCAAAAAAAAATTTGGCTGCCCTCTGCCCCCCTGAACCTCCGCCCCATCCAACCCCCCTGCTTCCTGTCTCTTGACTGACCCTCTGAAACCCCTACCCCTTCTCCAACCCCCCAGCCCCTTGATCATGCCACTCAGACCACCGTGTCTGGCTCTGTGCAGCTGCAGATACGCTGATGCATAAATGCTGTCGTGCTCCTGCGCGGAGCCACAGCCCCGTCCCCCAGCACCTACCTTCCAGATTTGAACACCTCAAAATTCATGAGTGCTCAAGCTCAGTTTGGGCAGCTGTTGCTTCATTTCTCCCAAATCAAATAAACTGATCCACTGTAACTTGCTGTAGAAAAAGTAGGATAAAACTGAGCAAGAAATGCTTCCCAGTGGTTATTAGGACTGGAATTGCTATTTTCAACAGCCATTGCTTTTTTGTTTGTATATTTAAAAGGATGACAGTGATATTGCACTGGCAAATTCCCCGTAGAAACAAAGAGTGGAACAAAAGAATAATAAAGGCACCTCAACTTTTCCTCATTTATGGAGGACAGTTTTATAATATGCATCCAGATATCTTCCAATCACACAAGCTGAAAATTGTTCCACTTTACTGCAGTTCTGTAACCATATGGGAACCAATCTTGTCTGTGTTCTTTGCACATCCAAAATTCCTGCTAAATGACCCGCCCTGGGAGCGCGTTACCAGTGACCCAGGGCTGCAGCGGAAGAAGGGTGCGGATTGTGGGGGAGAGCCCAGGGCTGGGGTGGCAGGAGGTGTGTAGGGGGGGCAATGGTGAGGGGGGAAGGGAGGAGCCCAGAGCTGGAGAAGCACGGGGTGTCGGGGGACAGCCCAGGGCTGGGGGAGCAGGGGGGTGCAGCGAGGAGCTCAGGGCTGGGACAGAGGGCAGCCAAATTTTTTTTTGCTTAGGGTGGCAAAAAAACCTAGAGCCGGCCCTGGCTGTAGGTACTTATATGAACGTAGCCCTTCAAAATAGCATTTGAGTCCCTTGCAACCATTGATGCACTGATCCTTCCAGCACCCCGAGAGGCAGGGCAGTGCTATTGTCCCCATTGTACTGATGACATAAGACTTGCCCAAGGTCACACAGGAGAGTAGGGAATTGAACTGTGGCTCCCATGTCCCAGGCTAGCACCCTAAGCACGAAATCATGCTTCTTCCAATAGCATGTGTGCAGGGAGGATGCGTGGAGAACTGTCTCGGAGGATAGTACAGACTTTCCTCCACACTGGCGCCTGTCCCTATGCTAGCCTAATACCACCTTCACACAGACCTATCACAGTAACTCCCTCTACACACCTGCTAGTGGGTAGAGGGAGTTACTGTGATAGGTCTGTGTGAAGGTGGTATTAGGCTAGCATAGGGACAGGCGCCAGTGTGGAGGAAAGTCTGGGGTATATGTGTATGTAGTGGTAATTGTGAGTACATGTTCTGAGCCGGATGTGTTCTTACTCTTTGCTAAGTCATTTACATCAGTGCCGCATGGTAATTATTTAGTTACACTTACACAGGGTGCAGGAGAGGGGAGATTCAGGCCCTCAGAACCCATAACAATGGTCAGACGTTTTATTCTATTGTCAGAAAAATCCCATGCATTATGTGCTCTAAGCAGGAAGATGCTAAGTGTAGTGAACCATCCCTGCACACACACAGACCACAGGGGTAGTCAGTTTTTTTTTGTCAAGGTCCAAATTTCTTGGTCAAGGTCTAGATGCCAGAGAAACATTTTTTCCACATTGGAACAACAATAAAGATGGCAATAAGTAAATAAAAAAGATTTAGCAATCTGTTCAAAAGTGTCTGGCATCCGGATTTGGCCCACGGCCTGCCTAGTGATGGCCCCTGGACCACACAGTCATCAGCAAGAAATCCAGGAACCTCAGCACCAAACCCATTAATCTCCATTTCTTGAGCTAAAGGAGAATGCCTTTGAGAGTGAGTAGCTGTTGTAGTTGTTAGGGGAAGCCACTGGAGGGAGACATGTACACACTCCCTGTACCGGTGTCTCTTCATGAAAATGAGTCTGTAATATCTGCCAGAAACCAATGAATTACTATCATCCATGTGAAAGCCAGTCATTGACCTGGCTGGCTTGCAAGCAGCCCCAAGTGCCTTCACGTCTGCTCACTGCCAGTCTGTGCCTGCAAACAGATAGAAGGATGCTTCCTTGAAAATGGAAGTGGTTCTTAAGTGCCTCTGCATTTTTAAAAGCAGTCTTTGATGTTTCCGGGATGCAAGCTGAGCTTGTTATGTCTTCCTGCCTCAAAAACAACCTCTTTTCTGTACCATCCTCATCACCCCATTATTTACCGAAACCTCCTTGAATTCGAGAGTCCCATGTGAAGTGAACCCCCCATTCAATTGCCAACCCCCCACCCCACCACCAGTGTCTGCCTTTCTTTGCTTGGCATCCTTTCAATACAGAAAGGATTGTCTGTTAGATCTCCCATTGTTCTCTTTGATCGGCTATTTTCCATCTTTCTTGCTTGTTTGCCAATTGAATAGCTCTTTTTTTTTTTTTTTTTTCTGAGAGGGGCTAAAGACCACTCTTGGAAGGCTATCTTAGAAGTAGAGCTTGTTTGAAGGATGCCATAGCATTTCAAGCCTCGCTACAACCCTTTCCTACCCCCAACCACGACTAGGTTTTTGCTTTGGATTCTAGTAAAAAAGAACAACATAACCAACACCAAGTAGCTCTTTGGTATTTATCTGTCGGTGACAAAAATGAACAACTAATAAGGAACCTGCCAGAAAAAAGTAACAACAAAAACCCCACAGCTGAGTGGATTTCTTTCTTCCTTACCCACCTGTGGACATTTTTAAGAGGCAGAAGTACCTTCCCCCTCTCCCCCTTTTGTTAGGGTTGAAAATGAGTACAAACTTCAAGTGAAAAAAATGAAACTCAAACACAAAAAGTGGCCGATTCTGACAAGAACCACTATTAACCTACTCATTCGTCTCCAGAAGAAACATGAGAGCATTGAATTGGAGGGAAATTGCTTCAATCTCGCTATGGATTAATAATATTCTATTTCATTTGCTGTGAGATAGCTGCATACGGAGCTTCCCTCCCCCTTCCCCATTCATAATGTATCCCCAGCCAATTAACGTTGGCTGCTGCAGCACTAATAAACTATTGTATTATTGATGTCAAAAAGAGCGTATGGTACCCTCCATCTTTTTGACGGTGTTGTGAAAAGCCAAGCTTATTATTACAGCAGCGGATGGCATTCTCTCAACCTGCTCTTAGCCCGAGCTGGGAGCTAATACTCAGGGGAATCACATTCATAAATATCTCCCCCATTTATTAACTAGCCCCCACCCCCAGCACTGCCTTTTCAAAACCATGCTCAAATTATCCAAAGCTGTTGAAGCCTTTGATGTTAATGAAGTCAGTGTCTTAGGCAATGGAGTTACTCTGGATTTATACCGGTGTCATTGAATCTGACTCTGTTGCCAGGTTGCTTAGTCACTAAGGACCGGATTTCCAAAGGTATTTAGGCACCTCATGTCAATGGGAGTTAGGCACCTAACTACCTTTGAGGATCTCACCCCAAGAGACAGCTTGGGCCTGCCCCCTATTGCGTGGTACCTTACTACACCATTACCCCTCTGCTGTCCCTGGAACTATTAACAGAGCCTGAGTCGCATTTCCACCAAGGCCACTTCACACGGCTCGTGGAGTCCAAGGGGGCCTTAGACTGAGTGTAAAGATGCTTTATCCTTCTGTAAGGCCGCCATGATTACAGGAGGCTGAACGGGGCCCTTCAGGGACTCCTACACTTAGGGGGTTTCAGGATTGGCTCCTGATGGCTCGAGTCTCGGTTCATGGGAAGTTTTATTTAAAATCTAAACTGCCCATGTAAACAAAGTGAAAGGGCTAAGGACAGCTCTGGGCTTTTCGCCATGGTAACCACATGGTAGGTAATTAAGTAACCATAGTAACGGCTACAGTGCCTGGCATACCAACTCTCTCTCAAATACCATGTAAGCCATTAAACATACAGCAGAGCATCCTGGGATACATTGTGTGAGAGGCAGGTGACGCTCCCCATCCTCAGTCGGGGGTTTATTTTCTACAATGTCATATTTATTTCTGTTCCTCTGGGTGCCAGGTGGATGCTGGCCCAAAGCTCTTTCTGCGGGCCGTGATAACCCTTGTGACTTGCCCCCCCCCTCCAGTTTTATGGGATCCAGCTAGGAACACAGTGTTTGGACTTGGGGGCTTCTCTCGGTGGCGGGGGCCTGATTCTCGGTTCCTCCATCCTCGTGCCTATGGCAGGAAATGGGCAGAGGGCGACGTGTAAGTCTCGTTTGGGCTGCTCACATTATGGGGTTCTTTGGGGACTTGCCCAGGCCTCAGTGAAAGTTACGGCCAGCTCAGGGCTACGCTAATTTGCACTCTGCTTCTGGTGGCCACCTAGAGATGAGCCAGAGCTCAGTGTATCCTGGCCACACCCCCTTCCTCCCAAGGGGCAGTAAAAAGGGGGCAATCGTGCTGCCTGCCTCTGCCAGGAGCTTTGAGATCTCCAAGGAAAAGTGCCAGAGGAAGGTTAGGTATTGTTATTAAGGCAGAGGGCTCAGTCCCTATTTGACCCCTTCTGGCGAAAGCTCTGATGCTTCTGAGATGACAGGGCAAGGCAGGAGTCCAATGATTTCCCCTTCTCTGACTGACCAGATGGAGCTGAACCATCGCAGAGTGAGGAAAATGGAAATTAGAGCAAGTTGCTTGATGACCATTGGCTCTGCGATGCTAAATCAAACAGGGTCCTCCTCTGAGAGGGAAGCACGGGACCTCCCCTGAGCCCTGCCGCCAGCCCACCTCCAGGTATAAGGAGAATATATCCAATGCACCACTCCTGGGGTGTCTTCCTTTCCCACCCTTTGGGTGTGCTTTTCCCACCAGGGGATGCTAGTGTAACCCTCACACCTTCTGGGTGTGGTGGTCTATCCCATCTAGTGGCACCGAGACCACTTAGAGAGAGATATAAAATGAGTCTGCTCTACTGCCTTAGCTAGCAGCCAGTTGGCTTTTGGTTCATGCGGTAGAAGCTCATGCACTGAGGTCCCACCCGCCGCCACCAGGGGTCTGTTGGCGTTACACTAGCAGTGAGCAAATCCTACATCACGGAAAGTGCTGGGAGTGTGATTATGGCAGGTTTCTGCACTGAGATGACAGAGGGGGGAGAGGGCTACTTGTGCTCATGTCCCATTCCAGGGTATCTGCAGAGAGGCCCTAGAAGGGGCTATGGAGGGCACAGCCCGTGGTGGCCAGAATATGGTTTCCAAAAGGAGAATGTAGGGGCCAATGAATGAGATATTCTAATGGTCATCAGAGGAAGGACACAACTTATGGGCCTCTGTTCAGGGCTGATTTCAGTCACTAGCACGCCCTCACAGTTGAGCAGGTGTTATGGCAAGTCTGCCTCAGTTTCTCCTTTGTTCAGCCAATCACTATTTAGTCCTATGTCTGGCAGCACCTTGCTTCACTCCAGCCCGATCATCAACAGTCTGTCCCCACTCTGGGCACTACAGAGTTTGATGATTAAGAGGCTGATAACCCTATGGAAGAGTTGACAGTTTCCAGCCTCTTGGGGTTCAAACCTCTTGGCTTCACAGGCTTCACCAGCCTCACTGCTGGGGTTGTTAGGGGAACCCAGGCTTGCCCACTGCTCTGGGTGCCAGCTCAGGGACCCTGCATGAAACAATCAGAATTGGTTTCCTACCACACCTCTTCTGTAGGCTGTTCCCCAGACTCTGCTCCATGATCCTCTTCCTCTAGAGGTCCAGCTACCTGGGCAGCTTCCCACCAGTCCACTGCTGAAGGCCCCTGTTCTTAGGGGTCATCAGCCTCTCTGGAAGCCACCCCTCCCTTATGACCAGCAGCCTTCTGCTCCCCCCAGCTGCCGCAACTTGGCTCTCTGTTAGCTGGGAGGCAACTTGGCTCTGTGTTAATTAATTAATTATTTTTTGCTTTTCACTGCAGCGTGGCGCACGAGTCACTTGCTGGGATCAGCTGGGCACATCCCACCTAATCAGCACCCTGCCAATGCAGAGGCCTCTGGCACTGTGGGCACCTTGGTCTCTGCCAGTGGCACACAGCAGTTTAGTCTCCTGAGGACTGTGCTGCTTTAGTCTAATCCAAGCTATTAAGCCCAGTGCAGGGGATAATGGAGTGAAATTCAATGGTCTGTCATGCACCAGAGAGCAGAGAGATGACCTGACTGCCCTGGTTCTGGCCTTAAACTCCATGAAACGATGAAATAGGAGAAAGCAATGTGGAGGGTGATGTGTGGCTTTTAGAAGACGGGCTTTGCAGTGCACGAGATCAAAAGCTTTGCTAAAGTCAAGATATATCACATCTACCACTTTCCCCATATCCGCAGAGCCAGTTATCTCAGCAGAAAAGGCAATCAGATTGGTGGAAAGGTACAGAATTCAAGATGGGTTCCAGTATCAGATGACATGTTCATATGCCTCTGTAGGGCGCTTGTAGCCATTCTTCACAGGCTGACCCACATGTTCACAGGAAGACTAAGTTCTTTTACAGTGTTCATGGGTCATCCGCCCTGTCTGGCTTTTCAATTGTTGTACCTGAAGAGTTAGCAGTGGACATCACCCAAAGTAGCATAGTTGAAATACAGATACAGAGTCAATATTCCTAATTTCAGATACAGAAATGATACAGGCCTACAAATAGGATAATCACATTCAGTAAATCATAACCTCTCCAATGATATCTCACATGAGCCATCTTGAAAAGTATATCTCGGTTATGTCATATTCATATAATAAGCATATTTACATAAAGAAAATGGAATGACACGTCACACCAAGATCCAGCAAGATCCAGTGGCTGGAAAGTGTCAAATTTTAACTAGCGAGTGTCATTAACTATTGGAAAAGTATACCAGATCATGTGGGGAATTCTCCATCACTGGCAGATTGGAAGTTTTTCTGAAAGATTGGCTATGGTTCAAGCAGGAGTTAATTCAAGGAAGTCCTGTGGCCTGTGACATACAGAAGCTCAGATTAGATGATCAGAATGGTCCTTTCTGGTCTCATAACCACGACACTCTGAAATTAGGCATTTCGCAGGCAGCAGGGGAGATATGCAATGCCTCTCTGGCGTTGACAGACTGATGAGGATTTACTCTTTGAAGAGAGGAAAGCTGTAATTTCCTATGATGGATGGCAACTACTTATTAGCCGATCTCTCCAGTCCTAATTTTTCTGTTTTATATGCAGTCTGTGCAGATATAGAGGCACTTTACTGGGGGCAAAGGGGAGACTTATATTTCGACATGCCGGAAGGAAGAAAATTGGGAAGAAAAAGGACATCAGAAAAATGTCATCAGTGGGGGAAATGGAAAGTGATGCGGTGAGGAGTGGATGGAGTACAAATAGGATACAAGAATTTCTCATGCTTAGGCTGCCATTTCAACTTGAAAATCCAGATTTGAACCTGATTGCTGGTGGATCTCTGGCCTGTTCCTAGTGGGAGCGATATACACATCATAAAACTCACCATCACAGCTGATCCCCAGCAGAGAGGCCACGAACTGACTGGGCTCTGGAGACTTGAATTCTCCTTTTGCCGCTGAAGGTGTTTGTAATAGGTGAGGATTGTGAGGAACTGCATGGGGAAAGTTTGCATTTTTCCTCCACATGCTGTCCCTGTCCTGGGAGAAGGGTCCAGCCTACAAGGCTGTCAAAACAAGATGTTTTTCTGAGGAGTGTCCAATGACATCCTCTTGGAGCAGTGCGCATTGTCCAGGACTCCCGGTTCTGTGTCCCCATCTGGTTCCCCCATTTTATACTCTTGATCCTCACTCCCATCCCTGTTTTTTTTTGCTTGTTGTTCCCTATATTCACTTGATTTCTGGGTTCTGTGGCCCTCCTTTGTGTCTTTTGTCTCAGATGGGCTTTGGCCCAGCCTTCCTGCAATTCAAATAGATCAAGACCTTTCACTGAGTGGCATCCACTGGCTCCCTTGACATCCTCTCAGAGCTGTGGCTGATGTGCAGTGTTCTCTCCTTGGTGCCCCCTTCTGGTTCCCTTGTTTTGATCCTGTGATCTGCACTGTTTTTCCATTCTTTGCTCTCCCTCCCCAGAATTCGCTGATCCTTGGTTTTTTGCATCTTTCCCCATGCTTATTTCCTGTTGAGGGCTGGCTGCCTGGGTTTCATTTGGGTGGCTTCTTATGGGGATCAACTAGCAGGGCACATCTGCTGGCTCCATTTCCATCTTCTCAGAGCTGTGGGCCTTGGCCAAGGTTTCTCTGCTCAGTGTCCCCATTGGAACACCCCTGTTATCATGGGCTCCTGCTTCCTCCTTTCCCAGGGGTGCTCAACCCCCTCTCCATCCCAGGCCATGCCCCCACTCCACTCCACCCCTTCCCCAAGCCCCCATTGCACCTCTTCCCTCTCCTGCACTGGCCCACTCCACCATTTCCCCCATGTCCCTACCCCCACCCTGCCTCTTCTCACCCAGTTCCGCCCTTTCCCCTGAATGCTCCCCATCTCCACTCCTTCCCTTCCCTCCCAGCACCCCCTGCATGCTGCAGAACAGCTGATTGTGGCAGGCGGAAGGTGCAAGGAGGGAGGGGGAGGAGTTGATCAGTGGGGCCACCAGGAGGCAGGAGGTGCTGGGAGGTAAGGAGGGGAGCTTGACTGCCAATGGGTGCTAAATACCCACTAATTTTTTTCCACAGAGTCAACACCTATGCCTATTATACCTCTGAATTCACTCCTATCCCTGTTTTTTTGAGACATTGCCCCCCCCCTATAATTTCCAGGAAATGATAGGCCAGTCAGCCTAAGTTCAATAGCTGGGAAAATACTGGAGCAAAAGATTAAACAATCAGTTTGTTAGCACCTAGAGGATAATAGGGTTATACCAACATGGGTTTGTCAAACCAACCCAATTTCCTTCTTTGACAGCATTATTGACCTAGTGAATGAGGGAAGCAGTAGATGAGCTATATCTTGATTTTAATAAGGCTTTTGATGCAGTCCCATATCCCAGTGTCATAAGCAAGCTAGAGAAATGTGGTCCAGATTAAATTATTATAAGGTGGGTACAAAACTGGCAAAGAGTAGTTCTCAATGGTTTGCTGTAAAACTAGGAGGGCATATCTAGTGGGGTCTGGCAGGGATCTGTCCTGGGTCTGATACTGTTCAATATTTTCATTAATGACTTGGATGATGGAGTGGAGAATATGCTTTTAAAATGTATGGACGACACCAAGCTGGGAAGGGTTGGAAGCACTTTGGAGAGTAGGTTTAGAATTCAAAAGGACCTTGACAAATTGAATAACTGATCTGAAATCAACAAGATAATTACAAAAGGGAGAATAACTAGCTAGGCATAGTATGCTGGAAAGGATCTAGGCGTTATAGTGGATCACAAGTGAATTTAAGTCAACAATGTGATGCAGTTGCAAAATAGGCGAATATTCTGGGGTGTATTAATGGGAGTGTCATATGGGAGACATGGGAGGTAATTGTCCTGCTCTACTCAGCACTGGTGAGGCCTCAGCTGGGGGACTGTGTCCAATTTTGGGCCTTCACACTTAATGAAAAATGTGAACAAATTGGGGAGAATCCAGAGGACAGCAACTAAAATGATAAAAGGTTTAGAAAACCTGACCTGTGAGGAAAGGCTAAAAAAACTTGGCAGGTTTAGGCTTGAGAAAAGAAGCCGGGGGTGGGGGGTGCAGGGAAATGGCTGTTGTATTAATTTAAATCGCATAGATGACATATAGGGACTCAAAGATGTTATTAGAACCCAGTCACTGTCCAGCATTAAACAGTGTTAAACAAGGTTCAGGGTTTGGTATACAAAGACCTCAACCTGCTTAGTACCACGGCCAACACTCCATAAAACATGTTCAACCTTTTATTAAAGATAGAAAAAAAAGAAGAAAAACCAGTTAACGCATTTGAAATGTACAGTATTAAATAAGCCTTCCATTTTAATAACTTCCCTTGTTTCCTTTTCCCTTCTGTTAGAGAGAGTTTTCATAAGGAAAAACGCCCTTGTCTGACAGTCTCTTAGATGGTATCAAAGATGGCAATAGCTGTTCTTTTGGGGGAAAAGAGAAGAAATTAGTTGAGCTGGGCTAGAGCTGGCTGTTTCTTCGGAAGACAAAACAAGACAAACACACATAGGAGGGAAGAGAAAAGAACAGCGAAGATAGAAAAGGCAGTTTCTGGTGTTGACTCTCACACAGCTGGAAAAATTCAGGCACAGCACCGGATCTGATCACCCGCACTGAGACCTGGCAAACCAAGGCTGTTGAGGGCATTGCTTTGAACTGTCTCTTTCCGGTCACAGGCTCACAGCAGTATTGCAAAATGTACAATGTTTCCCAGTTAAGTCCAACTCTTATTGGACGGAAGGAAAAAGGAGAGGGTTAGGAGAGAGAAGAAATAAGGTGAGGAAGGAGACCACACAAGGTGGGAGTGGTGCTGACAAAGTATCACATCCCAGGTGATGTCTGGGATTCAGCTGGAGCTGGTGGCACCATCTGGGTCCCTCTCCCTGGCCCTGTCTGGACAGGACATCTCAGGATTAGGACAAAGAAGGGCCGGGGGTCCAGGAGACAGTGGAGGTGGCAACCATGATGGTGAAGAGCTCCAGCAGACAATTTTCTTACCAAAATCTCTTTCTTTAAGGACGCACAAAGGTAGTGGTGGGTGGAACAGCTCATCCCCTCATTACTTTGTCCACCAATTAGGCCTAGTTTCTGACACTCCAATTTTGGTTCACCGATTGCAAGTTCCACTTTTCTTGTTTACCAGGTATGATTTTAACACGGCCCTTGAGTTATATCAGGAGCCTATTTGTTTGGACTAATTCAGTCTGTCTCCTTTACATACTTTTTGCCATCAACACTTGTTATTATAGGTTATTGTAGTGCCTTGTGAACTTACCTTCATTTATTGCAGTTGAGCTCACAATTAGGGTCAATCTGAAGGCCCAGTTATCACAATAGGTCTTCAAATATGTTAAGGGCTGTCATAAAGAGGACAGTGGTCAATTATTCTCCATCTGCACTGAAGGCAGGACAAGAAGCAATCAGCTTAATCTGCAGCAAGGAAGATTAGGAAAAACTTTCTAACCTGAAGGGTAGTTCACCTCTAGAATGGACAACCCAGGAAGGTTATGGAATCTCCATCATTGGAGGTTTTAAAGACCAGGTTGGACAAACCCATGTCAGGGAAAGTCTAGGTTTACTTGGTCCTGACTCAGCGCAGAGGGCTAGACTAGATGACCGTTTGCGATCCCTCCAAGCCCATTTCAATGATAATCTATAAGTAGTTAACACCAGTTCCTTTTCTGGCTTCTCTCCTCCTCTGAGTGTGTGGAGAGCATTGTCGTCTTTGTGGTGGGAGTCTCTTCTGCTGTCAGCTGGTGGACAAATAAGCCAAGACCTTTCACCAGCCCTCTAAATTCTCCTCTGAAAAGGGCATACCCGGCCCCTTCTCCTCTCTTTTATATGTCGGACAAGTCAAAGTACTGTAACGATCCTTTGCTAGACAATTAGTGCACTGAGTTGGATGGGTCTCAGGCTAGCTCGTAATACACAAACATTCATACCACAAAGCCAAAACTGCAATCCATGTGAATTGATGTTATTGTTGGCCCTCTCTGCGGGGAGGCCAGGTTTGAAAGGGGGCCGGCTAGAGAAGTGGGCTTTCTTCCCTACAGCTGGGCTCTCTCAGTCAGTTTGGGGGGGTGACTGCCAGAGCGGTCCTGCCAGTCCAAGCCCTGTTACTTTGCAGTGTGGATGCAGCTCAAGCCAGAGACCCAGGTTAGAAGGTCTGCACAATGCAGTATGGATGTGTTAACCCAGTTGTGAAACCTGACTCCAGCAATTGTAAGCCCAGGAGTACGAAGCAGTGTGGACACTCAAGTGCGGGCTTGGAAACACCAACTCCACAAGCCTGGGTCCCACAGATTCAGGTTTATAGTGCAGTGTAGGCGTACCTTGGGCTGCACAAGTGCAGGCTTCATCTGAGGCCGCACTCAAGAAAATGTTTGATTAGAGTCATATAGACGTAACAACATCGTTGCTTTGATTGATTTTAAGACTAAAAGAGACCTTGATGATTATCTAGTCTGATCTTCTGCATAGGTCATCTGCGGATTTTGAACCCAGGATTTCTAGATCTGAAAACATGCTGTACAACTACTTGAACTAAAGGCGTGGCAGTAGTAGGGCCCTACTAAATTTGTGGTCATGAAAAATGTGTCCCGGACCATGAAATCTGTCTCCCCTGTGAAATTTGATCTTTTTTGTACTTTTACCCTAGCTTTTCTTAAACTGAGGTCCTGACCCAAACGGGGTTTGCAAGTCTATTGTAAGGGGGTCACAGTATTACCATCCTTACTTTGGCACCGCCTTCAGAGTTGGGAGGCTGGTGAGCAGCAGTTGCTAGATAGGTGCCCATCTCTGAAGGCAGCACTGCTGCCAGCAGCAACACAGATGTAAGGATGGCATGGTATGAACACATCTGCGAAATTTGCTATTTCTGCTGTGACCAACCTGCAAAAAATGTGTAATTTCACCATGATGTAAATAGACACCTGGGCAGTCGTAGACATATATATGTCTACGCACCCTCTAACCACTAGATGGGGACTGTGACGAACTGGGAATGTTCTTAATGTTTGCTCTAAATACTGTGTTGGTGCCTCAGTGTCCCCTATGCAGTTCTTAATATCTAGGTGGTGGAATAAGGGTGTGTGATTGCTGCAGAGGAAGGGGCCAGTGCACCTAAATGCCTGGCACTCTGTCTCCTAGCAACTGATGGCCTGGGCCCCTCCCCTGCAAAGGTGCCAGCTGAAGGTGTTGGCGACAAAGAGATCAAGTGACCTCCTGGCCCGGGAAAGGGGGCTAAGCAGAGAGGAGGGGCTGGAGGGGGTTGTTAGTCTGGAGCTGGCTGGGGACAAGGAGTGAAGTGCAGACCTGGGGTCTTGCTCACTGCCCCCGAATGGACCCGGCCGAGGGGTCTGGTTCACTGTATCCAGAAGCTCTGTTTTAGACCTGTTCCTGTCATCGAATAAACTTCTGTGTTACTGGCTGGCTGAGAGTCACGTCTGACGCAAAGTTGGGGTGCAGGACCCTATGGCCCCCAGGACCCCGCTGGGGCGGACTCACTGTGGGAAGCGCACGGAGGGGCAGAGGATGCTGAATGCTCCAAGGAGAGACCCAGGAGGTGAAGACGTGAGCTTCTTGCCCTGAACAAGTCTGCTCCAAGGGAGAGGAGGCTCCCCAAAGTCCTGCCTGGCTTTGTGGGGACCAGTTCCAGAGCATCGCCCGGGGACTCCGTGACATTAGAAGTGCTACGTAGGCATGATAAGCTTTGATATATTGGCTCCAGGTGTATTTATACACTCCATGGGCCCGGAGTTGAGCTAACCCTAAACAGCACTAAAGAGAAGCTATAGGAACTTGTAGAATTCCGTCAGCAGTTTTTGAATAGAAGGTTATAATATAAATATATGTCCTGCGGTGCTTCGTTGAAACAATTAATGACAGACTGATAGCATTAAACGGCATAACTGTCAGCCATTCATTAAACCCTTGACTAAAGACTGTCATTGACAACTCTTATATTTTAATTGAAACCTGTTCCTTTGAAGCAGGAACTACAATGCAGTTTTACATGCAACCTGGCAGTTGACTCATATAATAACAAGCCTAGACCTACCAGTGAGTTCTCTGGACAGCAAAAGAGAGACCTTTGACCTGCTACTTGCATAATTCTTCTCTGTGCCTTCCTACCTTTGAGAGCGTGTTAATTAAAAAACGCTTCAAGGACTCCTATCTGTTGAGGTTCCTTTGTTAATTAGTACATCCTGTTAGCAGTAAAATCATGGAACGCAAACAAGGTTTTATGTGTCTTCTCATTTCCTTTCCCTGCATTCATCACAGAGCTGGGGAGATAAAGGACAAATTATTTGTGAAGGCTTTAGGGGATTAGAGACCAAATTTCCATTGTCCCATCCTTGCCAGCTTGTTTGTCACAAACATCTGGGTGAGTGAAGTTTTGTCCACGTAAATGATCCTGGAAAATGAATTGTGCATGCACTTAAAATCCCACTGACTTAATGACTTTGTAAGTTAGCATAGGTTTACCTGCTTTAATGAATCGGGATGGATTCTAGCATGTGCCTATTATGGCCAATCACACGGCAGTGCTAACCAATAGCAAATAAATACATGGCAACTGCTGCTCAAGATAATTGTTTTTAATTTTTTTGTATTGAGGCAGTACCTAGGTATCCCAGTCATGAACGAGGACCTCATTGTGTCAGGTGCTGTACATACAGAACAAAAAACAAAAAGATACCTCCCCAGAAGACCTTACATACCAGGTATAAAACAAGAACTTAGAGATGAGGAGCACAAGGAAACAAGGAGACAGTCAGCTTGATGGGCAGTGTTCAGGTTTTGTGTAGGTCTCACATCAAAGGAGAGTTTGCAGAAGGAATTGAAGGAGGATAATGAGATAGCTTTGTGGCTGTTTACAGGGTGCTGCTACCATGTGTGAGAGGGCAGCACAGGAGAACACATGATGGAGCTTCTTTGGAAAAAGAACTCTATTGGCAAACAAATCAATCTGTATACATTAAACGTCTTCATCAAGTACATTGTTCACTAAGAACAGTTCACCCCATTCAAAGGGAGCTGTGGATGCTCAACCCCTCTAAAAACCAGACCACTTATTTGAGGTGCTTCATGATGGATGCACGGCCCAGCTCCTCAAATATATTTAAGTGCCTAAATCACACTGATTTTAGAGGGAGTTAGGCACTTAAATACCTTTGAGTATTTGGCCCTTGGTACCTAATTTTTGTTTATACCAAAATGCGGGCCAAGGTTTTCAAAAGTTACTGGTGATTTTAGTTGCCTCCATTTTGGGGTGCCCAACCTGAGCCCACTTGCTGATGTTCAGTGCTTGAGGCCATCATGGCACCCCAAATCATTAGTCACTTGTGAAAATCTTCAACTTGACCTGTACAGCTGACTTGCACCAGTGATATTTACAAGAGATCAACATGGCTGTGGTTCAGAAGAATGGAGTATTTGACTAGCTGAATTCCTCAGAGATGTGCCAGGCCCTTTATACACTAGTCAGGTGTAGAGTCTATAAAACCTTATTAAAAGACACCTTTTTATCATTCCCCTGATTTGCATAGTGTTGTCTTAATGCAGGCTAAATGTAATTACCCTTTGTTGCTGTTTTCCCTGCATTAGTAAGCATGCATGCCACAGGCCCTTGTTCAAAAACCCGCCTGTATAAACATTGTTAAAAATAAATGCATAACATTAATTCTCCGTGGTTCATGCCATTGTTTATTTAATGCTCTAAAAGCTAATTACTGCTAATTTTATACTACAACTTCTTCAGGTTCCATTTCCTCAGTGCTATAAACTAAAAGGATTAATTGCTAATTACCATACCTTTTTTTTTTGAGACTTTTTTCTTTATCAAAGATCACAACAGACAAGAGATGGAGAAAGAAATAAAACACTCAATATTTCTGTCACATATCAAGCTAACCTTTTCCTTAAAAAAAGAAAAAAAGAGAGAAAAAAACAGAAAAAAAAAAAGCAGCAAAGAGTCCTGTGGCACCTTATAGACTAACAGACTTATTGAAGCGAATACCCACTTCGTTGGATGCATCATACTCCAATATGTCTGTTAGTCTATAAGGTCCCACAGGACTCTTGGCTGCTTTTACAGATCCAGACTAACACGGCTACCCCTCTGATAAGAAAGAAAGAAAGAAAGAAAGAAAGAAAGACACCACCACATAGCTTTTATACCTCCCTGGGGAGGAGATGTGCAAGCTACAGTGTGTGAATCCAATAAAAGCTCTGGTGTTATTATTAGTTTTTCTTGCACGCAGTATCTGAACACATTGTACCTGCTGCTTTCTCGCTGTATCTGCAACCTGATAAGTTTGTAAAATGGGAAAAGTGCCTGCTGGAGCTTCTCTGCTGTGTGGGTTCCACTTGCGAATCTAACACTACGAAATGCTTAAGACTGTGCAGCTAGAGAAGACTGATATTTCTACACTTTAATCATTTGGACAATGCTTTCCATTTAGCAGAATATATATATTTAATAGGCAAGAGCTAACCAGTGGCATTTAGCCATAAAGCTCTGTGGATTTCTGTGCAGAATTGCACCACTGCAGTGAGACCATTAGATGGTGTTCTGCCTCATTGAGGCAGACACTCCAATCTATGGGACTTCAATAGCCCTCCATCACATTAGTATCTGAGCTCCTCACAATCCTTTATACGTTTACCCTCACAATCCCCCTGTGAGGCAGGGTAGTGCTAATATTCCCATTGCTCAGATGGAGAACTGAGGCCCAGGGAGACTAAGGGACTTTCTCAAAGTCAGACAAGGTGTCTGTGACAGGTCTGGAATTGAATGTGGACCCCCAGATCCCCAGCTGGCTCTCTCACTTCTGGACAGTCCTTCTTCCTCAAGGGACCCGTTTCCAATTACTGCCTCCCAAAGTCACTAGAACATCAGTCTTTAAATGGCCCTCCTAAGTCAGTCCCACAACATTGTCTAGTGGGTAGATTACCAAAGAAGGTGTCAGGAAAGCTAGGCTCCGGCACTAGCCAGCTCTGAGACCTCTGTCTAATCAGTCTGGTTCCCCTCGCTTTTTTGGCTACCTTCTCTACTTAGAAAGTGGTGGAGTGATCGCACCCTGGAAGTAATGTAGCACTACTGCCAAGTCATCCAAAATAGTACCCAGACTCTAATAGCTTCATCACAGCATAATGCAGAGCAGCACCCGAAGCCTACCAGGCCCAAAGACCTTTCAGAAGTTCCATTTGCCATGGATCTGTGGGATAGATCAAAGTGCAGCAGTCTCTTCATGGGGGAGAAGAGCGGGGTGGGAGGGGGGAGATGGGCGAGGAGAGAAGCACTGGGCATTTTGCATATTAGGAACTGGCTCATGAGGATGAGGCAGGCAGCTGAGGATTCAGACAACAGCTACTTTTGATGCCCCCTGATTCTCAATGACACTAAGTCCCCTTTACTCTGCTCTGGAAGGATATCGGGTTCTTTAAGTGGGTAACAATCATAGTGTCAGAGCACTGTACATTGGAAGCTCTTTGGGGCAGAGACCATGTTTTTGTTCTGTTTGTACAGCACCTAGCGCCATGGGGTCCTGGTTCATGACTGGGGCTCCTAGGTACTCCCACAATAATTAATTACGATAACAATAACCACCCAGGGCCTAGAAATACTGGTTTGTCATCTAGTGGGGCCTGACCTACCAACACCACCCAGTATGAAGAATACAGGCAAATGAATGATTACTACAAACTGCGTAAAAGAGGCTTCAGACAGGCTTAGCTGGATTGTTGTCTCCTCACCCGGCCGGGTGCGTAGCGTGAAGGCTGGCAAGCCCAGGTTGATATCATGCAACCGTCCAACAAGCCACAACTACCAGAGATCATTGTGGACAAAAGAGTGAAAAGCCCCAGGAGATCAAAGATCAAATGCATCTGAGCACCTCAAATGCAGGAATTCTGTGGAAGATTTAACAAAACTCCTGACTTGCCCAACCCCATGGAGTTGATTCCCAGTCAGGTTGTACAGGGGACTCATGAGGGTAAATCCTAGACAATAGTTTCCTCGTTTTATGCTTAAAGATCTTGTATATTGGGAAAGTTATTTATTTTTTAAAACAATCCCCATGATTTAATCCTGCAGGAAAATAATAAATAAAATGGACCTCAATGAAAATGAGAATCAGGCCCAAGGAGTGCAATTTGGCGGGGGGATTAACCACATCTTACAAGTTTTCATTTCACTGGTCACTATTGCAAGTAGAGAAGTAAATAGATTCATAACAAGTGCACAGTCCTTTGCTGCCCAGTAGCATGTCTTGCCTCCAGCGTGCTGTACAAACACGAATAAAGCTTAACAGCCCCCTCTCTGAGGAAGATCAGTTAGCATAGCTCTATTTCGCAGATGGGGAAGCAAGGCCAGTTGATGGCAGGGCTGGATGGAATCTTTTGTTTTGCTCAGTGCCTGTTTGCATCCCTGAGTTTTCCTTTTGCATTTCGGAGCCCCCCAAAAGCCAAATCAAACTACAGTTGAAGTTTAATGAGGTTTCCACCCAACAAAATAAATCAGCCCAGATTTAAGCATCTTGGCAAACCCAGCAAAAGACTCTATGCGTAGTCTCCCTCCATGGGGTGCTCCGTCCCTCTCTTGCTCTGGCTGGGTCACACACAGAGGGTGCTGAGCCTGCTGCAGTCTTAGGCCTTGGCTACACTTGCAAGTTGCAGCGCTGGTGAGGGGGTTACAGCGCTGCAACTTACACGGTGTCCACACTTACAAAGCTCAGCCAGCGCTGCAACTCCCTGTCTGCAGTGCTGGCTGTACACCTGGTCTGCTATGGGTGTAGCGAATCCAGCGCTGCTGAAACAGCACTGCTCATCAGGTGTGGACATTCACCAGCGCTGTTATTGGCCTCCAGGGTATTA